>NW_026947511.1:25977500-26577500 GCF_034190915.1 Cavia porcellus
AATTTTCACTTTCCACATCTATTTCTTTTCAAGTATGATGACAGTGTAAAAGTACATGAAGCCAGATGCAGAAAACATACAATTTTACAAAAGGGAACCACTACTTTTTTAATCTGCTCTTATTTGTTGCTTGATTTCTAATTTTTTCACTCAGGTTTTTTAGGAAATTCCCTAATATTCAATTTAGGGCAGAAATATACAAAAGTGTATTTATATTTGGCATACCTACCTTATTACATGATACTTAATGAAATTAGATAATAAAAACTGGGTTAACTGTTGTAACATGTTATAGTATAACTAAAGCCTGGACAGTTTTCACATCATCTAGTGAAAGTAGAAATAAACACACCTGCTATTATTGTTACATAGTAATCGTATGCTCTAAAGCCAGACTGCCTGGTATGAATCCCAATCCCATCACATACAAGGTCTTTTAACATGCACAAGCTACTTAACCTCTCCATGTCTTTTTCTACATATGCAAAACCAGTATTACAGTGTCATCTGTGTTGAAATCGTGTGAATACGAAAGGAGACTATCTTTCCATAACAGAACAGTCAATGGAAGATATTACCTCTTTTGTATAAATATTAGGTATTATATCTAGCTAGGCATTCAGTATATAATAGTTTTTCAGTAAAAATAGAAAACATTAGCTAATCTGGCAGGTGGGTTAAATGGAAACTGACAAGCACTTTTAGTTTTGGGATTTGTTCACTAGTAGCCCTTACTAGATCATCTATATCCAGAGAATAGGGGAAAAGATCTGTACCATTTGCTGTGCACACGTAATAAGCACAGTGTCTGCACTCACTAAATATTATGTGAGTGAATAAATGAATCAAATTCGGGTATGGTAAGATGATAAAGTTTATGTAACATCATTATCAATACTACCCTATAAATATGGAGTTATTTACATTTAAAATATTCTCCTGTCTTTTCTAATTTGATTCTTACAAGAACTTTACAATGTATTTAATTATCTTCACTTTGTAAATAAGAAAAAGGAATACAAATAAATTAATAGCCTACAAATGGTCAGTAAATTTGTTCCAGGTTACACATGACTCATTGGTAGACCTTGGCCTCAATGTCAAGATCCCTGTCTAGTGTATGTACTATTGTTTTCTCAATTTAAATAGTTCTCAAATGATTTCAGCTAATCCTTTGTCTCTAGGATTATTATTCTGATTGTTTGTCCTATTTGACTTTCCATCTTCTTTACTGGATTTAAGTTCAAATTCTAGGCATGTGTTTTAAAGGTATCTGTTATTCTTCCATCCTTCCCTAATTTTCTCCATTTCTGTAACTTATCATAAAAACACCCAAGCATGAGATTGATATGATTTACAGAATAAGAACATAAGTTGTTTAATTTGCTTTAAATATCTCATTTTTGATGCATTTAATATATTTATGTCAATGCCAATACTATTACTCTACTCTATCAAGAAGCACAGTCCTGTAGATTGTATCAGAGTCACCTTCTCGTGTAACTCAATTCAAAATCACCTTAAAATTAAAAATATGCTACCAAAAGCAATGAATAGACAGACTCACAATATTTTATATAATACTAAGTTAATGAAATTAAATGGATGGTCTGCCTCAATCTGAGCCAATCTAAGCAGTCTTTGGGTGGGGAACTCAAGCATACACCTTTTTCTTTAGATGTAGTATTAAGAACATCAAGGCTTCTTTTTATTTGTAATCATTCCCAATAATGTGCCCTTCTATGCTCTTAACTTATTTTCTCTTGAAGAAATGGTAACAAAGATATTATAGCGTATCAATTATAAGACTCTAGGGAGCTGATTTTTAGCTTTATTTTTGGAACCAATAATCCCCCCTATGAGTTGCTTAGAGACCTACATTAATAGAATTCAAGCACTTGAATAAATACTTATTAAAATTTTGATACATTTTATCCATTCAGGAGAAAAAGAGATTGTTTAAGGATAATCCCTTCCACAACCTTAAAATGAAATAGAAATTCAGAAGGAACCCAAAAAAAGAATAGAACAAGCAGTAAAACTGAATATAAATCAAGCATGAAGGCACACAAAAAAAAATAAATTCTAATGAAATGGATCAAGTAAGCTTCAGGGCGGAAGTCCTATTTGTTTGTTTCCTTAATGGTTAGATTAGAATAGAGGTTTTTCAAATGAAGGGATGAGAATGAAGACATGGAGGGAGAAATAAAAGACCTAATGAAGAGGAGCATGTGAGTGAGGCTGACACTTAGAATACCTAGAGCAAGAGTGAGGAAAAGCTGGACGTCTAGTTAGATCTTGAATACAGAAAACATGCAATCTGAACAGAAGTATTTTAGCCCTTATTAATAGTTATCAGACAAGGATTATAGCTTTTTCTTTATTCATTTGTGCACTGAGATGATTATATGTATTTCATGAATGTTACTTTGCAACAGGAATAAAATGCAATGGAAGAGGAATGTCAGACTATTGAAATAATTTGGCCTAAAGCAGTAAAAGCACACAACTAGTCAACAAAACACTAGGGGGAAATGTGCAGCCACATGTACAAGATAGATAACTGTACACTAGACTCAGTCAGTTCATCAAAAAGAATAGTTTGTGCTTTCGTTGTTTCATTGGTAATTTTTAATGCCTAAATCTTGTAACCTGAACAACTACTTTTAAGATAACGGTATGCAATATATTAACTAGTGTTAATTTTCTAGTATTTCTTTTGAAATTTTGTATCATTTATATCCCTTTCTTTTGTTTTCAAAATAAAAAAGAAAAGGCTATATACAGTACAAAACATATCATGAGCCGGGCGTGGTGGCTCACGCCTGTAATCCCAGCACTTGGGAGGCTGAGGCAGGAGGATCGTTGTGAGTTTGAGACCAGCCGGGGCTAAAAAGTGAGCTCAAAGCCAGCCTGAACTGCATAGAGAGATCCTGTCTCAAAAAGACCAAAAAAAAAAAAAATCATGAAAACTCTTCCAAATTAATCAAAAATTTTAAAATTCCTTTCTATATATTTTAACTTCACAGTCTGAAATGTATAGAAAGGACTTGTATATAACTGGTAAATAAATTAAATAAATACTTTTGGAAAAATTTTTATAATATACTATCAAATTCAAATGAAACTTTTCATATAGTTTATACTTTAAAAATCTAATTTGAATAACTATTTAAAGAGGTCACTGCAGTATTATTTATGATAGAAAAATTATCAGAAATATCACAGATGTCTAAAAACAAATTAATAAAATTATAATTAAATTTTTGGTAGGCATGAAACTTGTATGGCAATATGGGAAAATATATCAAAATTAAATAAAATTGTACCTATGTTATAATTATAATAAACTTTAAAATATATTTTGTAAAAAATGTATAAATACAAAATGAAATGTATAAATACAAAATAAAGTTAAAATGCAAAAATTTTCCTCTTAGGATTTCTGGCATAGCTACAATAAATGTGACAAATAATTTAAATATCAGTGGGTTGCTTAATTAAAATAGTCCAAATAAAAGAAAGTACCATAAATGGAAATATGGTAGAAATAAACAGGAGTTTGTTACTGGAAGTTGGAAAAAATAAGTGAAGCAAAGGATTCAGGTTCAGATGCTGAGGTCTTAGCACAATCATTGGAGAATTTAAATAATTAGAATACATATTTTAGTACTTACAGTAAATATGAGCAGTCAAGATTATTGAGCTAAGGTGCCAATAAGCTTTCCTAGATACTTGGAATCATGATACGTATTTCTGAAAAATATTAATGCTAAAACAAAAATCTTAAATTTTCTCTGAGTAACTTATTTTTTAAGTTCAAAGGAGTGAAAAACTAGAAAATTTCAGCATGTAAAATGAGAAGAGAACACAACTTAAAGACATTTTCCTATAGAAAATGAGAAATTTAAAGAGCCATAGAAGCATTTTGGGAATAAATAGTGTTAGTGTTAGAGATGCATGTTCGTACACTACCATGGCAACTGAGAAAAACTTTCTGGATATGTTTATTTTTTAATGAAGAAAGGAGTTTATTTACAGAATAAAGAATAATTGAAAAGAGAGACTAAAGGCTTCTTCAGTGAAGTAGCTTTTTTAGATTGGTGAAAAGCGAAAAATTTTCAGAGATGTCAGAAGAAATAATAAGAAGATAGCAACTGTAAATTATGCCCTCAAGAATGAACTGACAAAGTTATAGTACAAAAACTTGCAATACAGCAAATAAATACACTATTATGTACTAACCATAAAAATAGCTTGGTATCCAATGTAGCTTGTTCCCGGGCATCATGTGAAGAACAAAACCCAGGAATACTGAAGTTGCTTGTATAATATGGCATAGTATTTGCATATAAGGTGAAAATACATTACTATATACTTTAAGTTGCCTGTAGATTACTTATAATACCAATATAAAAGCTATGTAAATATTCATTACACTATAACATTTAAGAAATAATGACAAGAAAAAAGTCTATACAGGTCCAATACAGATGCAATTTTTCTGTGTATTTTTAGTTTCAGTTGGTTGCATTCCTGAGGCAGATCTTATAGATTTAGCAGGTCAGTTGAAACTGAAAATTTGAAATCTATACTAAAAATAAATTTTGAGTGAAATTTTAAAAAGACATATATTTTCATGAACCTCACAGAAGTGCTTTGGTCAATGGTCAGCCATGTATATTATTAAATTACAATAGAGCTGAATTTTTCTATCTTTTTACTGTAGCTTTTCTATGTATAGATACACAAATACTTACCATTGTGTTACAGCGAGTAAAGTAAAATGCTGTCCAAGGTTGTAGCTTGGAACAACAGGCTTTATCACATACCCTGGGTGTCTAGTAAGCTACATCATTCAGGTTTGTATAAATACACACTATGATAGCGATGGTAAACATTTTTTTTACAGACCAGGCAAGTGCTCAAACTGCAACTCAAAACCCACTTATTTTTTGCAAAACACCAACACTGAAATTATACCTGAATTTGAGGTTTTAGTTTAGCAGACATGACAGCTACCCAGTGCTTGGCTGCTGTGGCTACTTGGCTTATGTGCAAATAGAGAGGGATCTGTGTGACTGCTGAGGCATACATGTCAAAGGTTCACCACGCTGCACTATGATGTTTAAATAATGCTGAAACTGCCTAACAATGCATTTTTCAGAACAAACCCCATGAATAAGTGTTACACTACTACCCAAAGTTCAAAGATAGGAATACTCAATATTTTGGAATGATAATTTTCTCCTCTTAAACTATATGTTCAATTTAATTTAAAACAATACTCCAAATATAATATAGAAATTAAAACTCAGATTCTAAAGGAAGGAAAAGAAATTATTAGAGGAGTAATTAAAGTAAATATTAAGTAAAAATTAAAGTAAATATAAAGTAATATAGAAATGAGAGGAATGTAGACTAGGAAAGTGATGGAAAATATGGTATAGTAAACTTGAGATGGTATCAAGGTCAAGAATGTAATCTACAATGAATAAGGATATAGAAGACAGAGAGCCAAGCAATGTGCAGTTGCTGAAGGGTTGTGTGGAGCATAACATAAGACCATCCTCCATGAAAAGTTTCCCTCATAGCTCTTGATTTCTGAAGTTGAGAACTTCAGGGAAGAAGCATTAGACTTTCACAACCCTAGCAATGTACCAAGCCCACCTATGGATCTTCAATAGGTAAAGATAATTATAGCCTATACCTGGGGATTATTATTTAGCAGAATCTCCTCTAATTAAAGGTTCTGTGATAACAACTGACTTTGTTATTTGTTCTAGCCAGGCAAATGTCTAATGCTATCAGGTAAGTGATCCTCATCATGGGAAGACTTGAGGTAGAACACACAGAGTTCTGTCTCTACAAAGTCACTCAAATACCTGTAGATAAGCAAACCTAGTGTAAATTTATCTATTTCAAATCTACTAATATTCTCTGAAGAACACCAAGAAAAAATTGCATATGGTTTATTAAAACAAGCTTGGGTTTTTACATAACACAATATACCAAACACAACAGTGCACTGCAAGATTAAAATATGTGGATTTTATAATTTTGCAACAGATTGTATACTTTCAGGTGAAATGATATTTATCATTTTGTATTACTATGAAATTCATGGGTAAGGAAAAGTTGTACTAGATAATTTCTAAGGTTAGCTTGAGCTATTACTCAGTTTCTAAACTTTAAAATCTTTATTACCCTCCTCTTACTGTTCTAACAAATTACCATAATTTAGTGGCTTAAAACAACACAAATTTAATTTATCCTTCTGAAAATCAGAAGTCTAAAATCAGTCCTAATGGGCTAACATCCAAGTGTCCGCAGGGCTGTGCTCCCTCCAGAGGTTTTTTCATTTCTGTTTCTTCATTTTCCAGCCTCCAGAGACCACCTATCTTCTCTGATTCATGGTTCCTCTCTCTCTTCAAAACTAGCAATGTAACATCTTTAATCTTTCTCCTCTCTCACTCCATCAGTTATCATATCATGTTCTTGGGGTCCCTGAGTTTACAGCTTAGATTTTACTTTTTATTTCTCTATAACCTTCCTGTTCCCATCTTTTACACTCTCATAAACATCTTAAGAAACTTTACAGGATGTCATCAAGTCCACCTCTACAATTCAGTACAGTATCACGATCTTAGGATCCTAGATCATTCTGAAAAATCTTGTGTCATATAAAACAATATGATGACAAGTTCTACTGATTCTGTTCTGAATGTCTTTTGGAGGGATCATTATTCAGCCTAGGATAACATTAATATATCTTTCTAGGATTTTACATGTCTGATTTATTGCTATAAAAATTTTTTTCTAATATTTAAAGAAATATAGCAAAATTAACCATACGTATAAATGATTTGTAACTAGCAAAATAGTTACCTTAGAAATGTAAGAGAAATGGTGCATTGATTTTGCTCATATATTGTTAAATTATCTAAGAGGATACACAGAGCCTGTTTTACATTCTTTTGAATATCATCAATGTCACTTTAAACGTTTAGTTCCTTAAATATCTGTCTAAATCACTTCTCAAGAAAAGCAGTATTCTAAATGTTCACCTCTAAAGGAAAGGAGATTAGCACCCGAGAGTACACTAATCTCTCATATAGTGTCTTTCACTTAGAGCAACAAGTGAAGGAACTATATGTCAATACTCATCATTAATTTTCAATCAAAACCTTCTCTGTCAAGTCCTTTGCTGTTCAAAGTATAGCTTAACATAAGAGAAAAATAAAAAATGAGACTTTTCTCATGTTTTAACTAAAAGAAATTAGAAACCTAAAATCTAAAGCTTCTTTTCCTAATATATTTCCTTTACTGTAAGAGGTTGTAATTTAAGATCACTTTTAAAAAGAAATATTTAAAACAGGGCCCATGCTTTCTGTACGGTTCCATACAAGGTAGAGTTAATTCTGGGTTCTTAGAAAAATTATAAAACATCACCTCTTATCTAAGTCACATAGAATTTCAGAGGACTCAGGAAAATGGGAGACTCCCTTAGTGCACAGATTTTTACCTTACGCTTTTTTTTAATATCCCTTAAGTCATCTTCAGAATTCTGCTAACAGAGCAATTGTTTAATAAGGTGAGAAGAAGAAAAACAGGAAGGAGTAAAATAAGGAAAATGAAAAACAAAAGAAGAGATGAAGAAAAGAAAGAAAGAAAGAAGAAAACAATCTGCAAGAGGAGGTAGAGAGAGGGAAAGGAGATGATGATGTAGAAAAACAGACTGCTGCATGAGTCACCTAAATCTTTGGCATTCACGTGTGTGAAGGTTTGACCTAGGACATTCAGCTATTGCCGTTCATCTGAAATTGTTGCTTCTGCGTTCATTTAATGACTCAGCAAATACCAGATACAGGTATTTCTGTTAAGATTGTCTTTTTTTCTTTTAGTACATTTTCATATAATTGTTCATAGGTACTTGTCTCTGAGTATGTCTAGGAAATATAACATGTCCATTAGAAAATACACAAAAAAACACATTTTCTTTTCCCTTTCAAAACTTTAAAATTAAAACTCACAGACATGTGCTGTTTGCTTTTGAATAAGCGCTGAACTGAATGTTATGAAGATGATGATGTCATTTCATATAGTATTTTGAGATGGTTAAAACTCATATTTACTCATAACAGTCTGTGAAGCAGGTAAAGCCATGGGTATTAACTGTACTTCACAGATGAAAAAAAGTGAACAAAATTCAGAAGGAAATATCCAAGATCTCATGCCTAAATTCTGGCAGATCTAGGACTCATTCTATAAAATACGGAGATGCTTCCTTTCCCCTAAGTATGAATGCATGTTGCACTGTTTTGAACAATTTTATTATGGAATCCAGTCTTTTATTTTCACTAAAGTTTCCGATTCATTCTTATTTCCTCCAGTTCTTTTCTATTTGTTGTGTTATTGTTGTTTTACTGTATTAAATTTATTTGCATTGGCAGAGAAGTGAAAATTGGTTTTCATGACAACAATTTTATCAATTGACTCAAAAGCTAGCAAATATATATGCCAACTAAATGTCACCCACAGCTGAAAAAATTTCTAGTACTTAACATTTCTCAATCTGGCTAACATTTAGAATTTGCCAATGAGTTTTTATTTAAAAAGACAAAGTCCTTGGCAAGTGCTAGGTCCTGAGTTTGATTCCTGATAATAAATAGATAAATAAATAAATAAAGACAAAGTCTAAGAAGTCACTTTTTAGTGTAGATGATATCTAGGGAACCAGAAGTAGAGACTCCTGATAAGAAGTAGTATGAAGTTGTGCAGAAACTCTGGGGACAGAATGTAGTTATTTCAAATAGTATAGGAAATGAGACAGAATTTGCCAGCCCAAGAAACAAATTAGAGATAATGTAATACAGAAAGCTATTTCTACTTTTTAAAATCATGTTCTTCTAGAAGACTTCTATCCTTAATATTTAGCAAACTACTTAGAAAATTCAAGAACTGAAATAATTTTGCTCATGAAGGAAAAATGAAAGTAGGCTAAAGGAAGTCATTTTAGTATTTTGAGGTCTACCCAATCATTCTATAACAAGACAACACTGATCTATACAAAAAGTATTCCCAATTACTTTAGGTTCAGAGGGGAATCCCTAGGTAGACAGTTAGCAGTTTAGTATAAAAATGTCAGAAAAGTAATGAGTCATTTTAACATTTTTGTACAAATGCAATGGTGCTTTGGTTCACAAACACTTTTGATTCACTAACAGAGTTGCTTGGCAAAATTTTACTTCTAGTTATGAATTTTGTACCAAACGAACACAGCTGCAGCTGTCTTCCCCAGAATAGTGGAGCAAATTAAGTTCGTGAATCAAGGTATCTCTGAATAAGACAAAACTTAACTTTTAATTCTACAAAGCATTTAGAAATTAGGTAGAATACAGAAAAAAATCAAAGCGATCATTTTGGGATCCAGAGTTACTCAGAACTAAACACTAAGTATTTTCTTCATGAATTCCATTTACAACATCAGACTAGTCCAAAAGCTTACATGAATATAGGAGCACATTTTGGGGAGTTTAGGGAGTGCTTTCTGCAAGACTGATTTCTACTAAAAACCTCCTCTTGTTCAGCTCAATCACTTCCTCAATCAGCTGATGACTTCTTTTCAGGCCATTACTCTGTAAACTAAATATTAGTAGCCATTTGAAAAGGTTCACGTATGCTTTAAATATTCTTAATAAAATTGCATTGTTAATTGAAATAAGAAATTTCAATTAGACAACGAAAGCAAATTCATTGGAGAATGTTGCATTTAGAAGCAGACAGGGTCATGAAAGTTTTGTAACTGGCTCCGAGCATGCTGACTAATAAGAAAAGACCTATATAGACAGGTTAAAGCAATTAGCCTTTGATCTTGGTTGGAGGTGGTTTAATCATTATTATTGTTTTTTTAGGAAAAGAGTGGTACCAGAAATTCTTCAGCTACTCTAAAGAAAGCAAACACACACACACACACACACACACACACACACACACACACACAGGTGCGCACGCGCAAATGTCATGTAAATGATAGCATTAAAGATTTAGAATGTCATGAATGAATATTGATATTGGGCTATAAAATACCTTTGTAAGTTACTAAACGGAAAATTAAGATGACTGTCATTGTTATTTGAAATAGCTTTTATTTTTCTAGAAGACTTAATCATGAATCTACGTAAGTATGTAAATAGCATTAGGTATTTTTACAAATTAACTTTAACTGTTATATATCAGAAACTATGCATCAGATGTCTATAGATCTACAACTAACCTCACATGGTGATTTTAATTAATGAAAATTAAAAATTTTTTCCTTAATTATACAAGAAACCATGCTTTAAAACTTCTCATGGCTAGTTGGCAATGCAGATATAGATTATCTCATTGCTGGAAAGTTCATTTGGACAACACTGATCTATACAAAAAGTATTCCCAAAATCTCATATTCTGTTAAGGCATTTTTACCATGATAACTTCAAGCATCTTAATAGGCAAATTATTTTTGAAAATAAAAATAATTTTATAATGGTCACATAGAAAGCATATTTTCATCAGCAAAATAATGTTTCAATGTATCGTAATAACAAATAAATTTGTTCTTCAGTACCAGTTGGCTCAATTGAAAGGGAAACAGATATTCACACACTTGAGTTTTTGCAATTGTTCGCTTTCTGTTAAAGCATTCTTCTACATAGAATAATAAAAGTAAAGTTTCAAAGTAATCCTACATATGTTATCATTCACATTATATAACTTTTGAAACCCATTTAAAATCTGTATCATTTATACAATTTATAAGACATTTAAATAACTCAACAACTAAAAACATAGGCTTTTATGAATTAAAGAATTAAACTATAGATAGTATGCTCACATTTAGCTAGGATAGATAGATAGATACTGAGATGCCACAAAAAAGAATAGATAAGTAACCTCGTAGAAATTCTGTGAGAAATTTAAAAATAAAAATATTCATTCATTAATCTCCATTATTATTTTTGAAGGAAGACAATGAAGCTGAGGCAGAAGAGAGAGAAATGAAGAAAATTAGTGATTTAGCTGTGTCACACTTGGCCACTAAACTCACCTTTAATATATCAAAACTTCTGTCCTCATCTTCATAAAAAGTTTAGATAACTACTACTGTTACTTATGAAATTCTATTATCTTGGGTATAAATAAGTTTATAGAAATTTAGTTATAGAAATCAGTGTCAATGTTTTATTTGGCCAAATTGTTTCCTGGTAAAGTAGATTAGCATCCAAATAAGGTAGAAATTCAAATATTTTAAAGTTTTAATGAGAGAGAAAGAAAAAACGCAAGAAGTATAGGATTTTGCAGAAGATGACAGAAGAAACCAGAATCAAATCTAAGATACAGGGCTCCATCTTCAGAGCATTTTTCCTTTCTATACATCGTGCTTACCACGGAAGTATTGAATTAATGTCAAAACATGAGCTAGCTTTGAAGATTTTTAAGGAAATATATTATGTCACTGGTAATTTATGAAGAAATTCTCCTAAGTAAAGAAATATTTCCAGAGATTCCCAAGGAGCTTTTAAAGGATATAATATAACAGTATTGCAGAGAAACACTTGAGATTTGGAATAGTCAAGTCAACGTGGTACTCAACTGTCCAAATCAGAAGGTCAGAATTGTATATTTTTTGATCAGATACGTAATTCTTGCGTTAAAGATCTAACAAACAAGGGAGAATCACTCTTGGAATTCTTCTACAATGTCACAAAATCATGGACTCATAAGGTGGAAAGGATGCATCTGAGGTCATCTTGAGGAGTCTTTTTTTCTTCAGGCCACAAAATATACCAAACAAGTGTTTGTTTACACCTATCTCTATGTAATATTGGCATTTTAATTCTAGCCTTTGCTAATTAGTAAAAATTGCTTTAATAACTACTTTTTAATCATAAAATTCTGTGATTCTTAGTTAGAATAAAATGCCACGGTTTCTATAAAACAGCCTATAGAAATATATAACTTGCTTAAGTTCTTTTCCTATAAAAATGAGTTATGTCATAGACTTTCCACAAAACCCTTACCATTTCTCTGCAAGCTTGCCTCCAGAGGAAGAAACTGAGTCCTTGAGAAAATGCATAATTTCCCATGAATGTGGTAAGCTAGCCAGTTCTTACCTACTAAAATTTAAGTAATTCTGAGCTTATAGAAGATGTTATTACACACTGTGCTACAATTTTATTTTTGTTTTTGTGGCTAGCATTCTGATCTTTGTAGAGGTAATGGATACCTGAAATTTTTCCTTAAAATTTTTTGTGTTGATAATTTTGTCTACTTTTCTAAATAACTCATTTAAGCATCTAGTAAAATCATAGCAGGAAGTTTAATGTTTTAAATATTAATACATTTTACAAAATTTAAGAGAAGGCAAAAGGAGTATGTCTATGATTTGTGAGAATTCTGCTATAGTTAGTAAAGCACCTCAGGAGGAAGGGAAAAATAATGACTACATAGTTTTCTATTTGTGTATCCCTCACACACCACCAGGTAGTAATCATCAAATAGATGCTATTAATATTGTACCTATAGTTTTAATTTTGCACATCTACATTAAAAAGTACAGCATTACTCAAATTCCATCTTTATCACGTTAAAGTTTTTGCATCGTACCATATACTATCTAAAAAAGTCTGTGAATGAAATGATTTAAGTGTGTAGAATCAATAAAAGTTACCCATTTCAGTTTTAATTGTTCTCAGTCTACTAAGCTCACATATCAAACCATGCTGAATCCTGAGAATGCAGTTAATAGTGTATAAACTTTTCAGCTATGTTACTGCCACTAAGAGTTAGTACTCCAGAATAACATTCTCTATTTAATTTTCAGCACGCTGCATAATTTAAATGGCCCACAAGGCTAGCTATTATTCTCTTGAACTAATATACTTTCATTTTTCCCCAGAATCATTTTACAGTATTTCTATTTATGCATAAAGCAACAAAGATAACTGTTTTCTGTCATCCCACATCTTTTAAAAGTATTTTAACAGAAATAAATAGGGAAAAAACAGTCTGATTTTAATTTTAGAGACCATTTCTTCAAGGGTATATTCCTCAAGTACTCTTGGCTTTTGAGCCATTTTTTAAATCAAGTTCTATTTGACTTAGTTTTCCCTCTGAAGAATTCAAAGTGTTTTATTGCAAGATATATTGCAGTGTTAAAAAGCATTAAGTCATATTTTTTTTTTTGTATCAGGGATCAAACTCACAACCTTGCACTTGACCAGCAGGCACTTGTGCTGCTAAGCTATATCCCCAGCCCAAGCTATATGTCTTAACCACATTTCCACATGTGCAAATCTTATCACTGCGGCTTGTGGCATAGTTTTGCAACAGTAATTTTAATGTTGTCTCTTTCTTATCAACAGAAAATTTTCAGAGGTTACCTAAATAAAATTATCAAATGTTCATCAATTGTGGGGAAAAATGTGCCAGAAAATCAAAACTGTATACCACACACACATACACATGTACACACACACACACACACACACACACACACACACACACATTTTATACATATATATATATATATATATATATATAAGCTCAGCATTAACAGACATAGTACATTTTATGAGACGCATAGTGCCTACTATATGCCTGGAACATTCTAACTAGGTATAGTAATTTATTTAATCCTCACAAAAATCTTATGAGTTAGATACTATTATTGTTCCCCCATTTTAAAGATAGAAAAACTGAGGCACAGACAGGTTAATTGACTTGCCTAAAATATTAAATGGAAAAGCTAAAATTCAAACTCTAATATTGTACATCTATGCTATACATAAATAACCTTTGCTCTGTGTCATGTACTAACCCTAAAAGGAAAGTAAACTCATATGCTTTTGAAT
Organism: Cavia porcellus; assembly: GCF_034190915.1. Lineage (NCBI taxonomy): Eukaryota > Metazoa > Chordata > Mammalia > Rodentia > Caviidae > Cavia > Cavia porcellus. Next base: position 25,991,399 of record NW_026947511.1, read on the forward strand.
TTGCTGCCATATCAGTGTTTTAAATTATCTAGTGAAATGGATATGTAAAGTCAATTCCAGGGCACCTAAAATCACTTTCTTTACCCACACTGAAATTTAATCTCTGTAGTCATTTGCCAAGCATTTGCTTATTTAATCATGAAATAAGCAGAAACCTAGTGCCAATTCCGTGCTTCACACCGTTATAAATGATCAGGTTACAACATTCAATGCAAGATTGAGCCAAGTCTCCCTTACAGAGCTGATCTTCATTCTTCTGGCACTTGTATGCTGATTGATCATTTCTCACGTCTTCTAGCGGTCTATGCTCTGTCTTCTTATGCCCAATGCCTTCCCTTTCTGGTTCTTGGATACAAGTATGATTTCAATCACTTGCCCCCCCTTACATGTTTTAGTTATCTTTCCATTCTCCCAACACTATCATTCAGAGTCAGGCTGTACCAGTGCCCCACAATGAGATTACTGTCCAGGCCATTTGTTTTGTTCTCCTCACACCTCATCCATCTATGCCTACTTAACAGCATCATCCCAGTTCATAGCAAAAGCTGACTCTCTAGTGACTGTACTATAAAGTTAAAACTCCTTTATATCCTTTTTATAATCTGACTTGCAATCTACCAGATGAATTTTGTCTTCCCCAGGTTCACCTCAGGGACACTCTAATCCAATGCAACGATCTCTCTGCTGTTACCTGCTCACTACTTGATAAAATTAACATATCTCTTGGTAGTGTCATTCTTATTGCCTAAAATGTCCCTAACCATGCCACACTAAAACAACATCTTGGAAGGCTCAGCTCAGATGCCACCTACTTCAAAAAGCCCACGTTGCCTGCACTGAGAACACCAATTATGCTCTCTCCACCCTGCGAATGCTGACAGTTCCCTGTTCTTTCCTATCTATACGGAGACATCTATGTGTCTTCCCCCTCCTAGACTGCCATTTCATTGTAACAAGGGCATTTTCTTTACCACACAGATACGTATAGCATAATCCTTGCACATACAGTGTCTATTAAAAATATGTGAATAAGTAAAACTATCACTAGAAATAAAAATGAAAAACCATAGGCCATGGGTTCATTTCAAACAGTATAATATCATCACACTGGTTGTTGCAAAAACACCATGTTTAGAGGGAACAACACTAAAGCAAAGGGGACTCTAGAATATATTTTCACGCTTGCTTTAAGGTTAGGTTCTTTTGATGTTTGTGTTACTCTTACAAATGTTGGTTTTTATTTTTAATTTGGAATTTGAGGATCAGATAGCAAATAAAGAATATGGGGAAAATTTTAGTTGGTTTCTGGGTGAATCAGTAAACTCCAACTGAGAGTATTTTTGTTGCCATGCAATTCCTAAATTCCCCTCAGAAGCTTTGATAAGAGAAACAGCAAGAAACCAAAGGTTAGGGTGCTTCTAAGAAATACAGTAGCAATTCATCTCTCTCAGTACTCATAATTCAATCTTGTGATCAAATTAGGCCATAGACCTCAGCCACATCAATTTACGTCATAGAAGTTCTTTCACTGTATTGAACTTTAACATTACTCTTTAGCTTTTTCAAAGTTTGCTTTAAAAATCCGTATGTGAAGCATGCATCTGCATTTTACAAAGAAACTAACAAAATTTCTTATATGCCCTGTTTAATCTCCAGCATTAGAATGTTCTTTAAAATTTTCCCATTGTTTTTCTTTTTTCTGAGACTAACACTATGTAATTTCTCTTGCTCTTCTTTCTTGGAAAAAAGAAATCTCAAGGAAAACTTTGATATGGAATTAGGGCAATTATGTTAGTAGGGTGATTGCTTTTGGTTTTTCCTCTTCTTTTGTCATGACCTTATTTCTATTTTATAGGCCTTAGAAATATTCTTCACTGTAAATTGCCTTGCATAATTTTGAAGTTTTATTTTTAAGGGTACGCTATTTGAAGAATAAATGCTGACGCTGTATTCATACATTTATTTCTTAAATTTAACAAGTATTTTGTGTATGTTTACTTTCAGTTTTTTGAGACAATCTGACCTACTCACTATGTAGCACATTATGGTTCAAACTCATGGCAATTCTTTTGCCTCAGCCTTCTGAGCACTGGGATTGCAGGCATGTGCACTACAACCCTACCATTTGTTTTAGATTTTAGAGCTATACCCATGAACAAACACAGACAACAGATTCTATTCTCATATTTCTCATAATCTTAGGAATGAGAAACAGATACTTAAGAGTATAAAAATAAAATGTATAAAACTTTGAATAGCAATTGTTGCGGAAAAACAGTACAAGAAAGAAAAAAAGGAGAAAGGGTTGCAGTTTTAAATGGGAGATAACATCTGATTTAAAGACCCTCAGGGAGTAAACTAGTTAAGTATCGGACCCAAGATATCCCAGATGGAGGATCAAGGCGTCAAGTACAAAATTTTGAAGACCTGGGTGCTCAAGAGGAGACCAGAGGGCTAGAGTGAACTGAGAAGGGAGGAGATGTTGTAGACCGGCTAACAGGGCCTTGAGAAGCTTTAGTAAGCATTGCATTTGATTATTAAACATGTAAGAGACGGTTCTATATCTCAACTGATAGTAACTGGAGAATCTTAAATGATTCATATTTGCAAGTAATGTAATCGTCAATGAATATTCACAAAAATCGGTGCTTTAGAAATACATACTTGTCGAATTTCATGGTATTCTTTTTCTTCATTTACTCAACAAAACTATATTTAGCACCTATTGTGTGCCAACGATGGTTCTGTAAGACAAAAATCGTACAGACAGATGAAAATGTAACTCATAACTTTAAATGAATTTCAGGAGGAATATCGTTAATAATTAACAATTTGTCTTTAGGTAAGGAAAAGAACATGAAATGGTTAGAGAGGCGAGTGATAGTCACGTCCACACTTCAGATAAAACAATGTACGGAAGAGACTTGAATAAATCATGACAGGATGCAGGAAGATGAACTAGGAAGCTGTGAAAAAGTGACGAAAACCTGAAACCAGACAGGCATGGAGGATGATGAAGTATGCAGAACGTGATAATCCATTTTAGAATATTGACAGGGCTTTATGACTAAATAGGTGTGGGCGGTGTGAGAAGGGGAGGAATCAAAAATAATTCCTCATATTCTGTCCTTAACAACTGCATGGATTCTGGTTATGGTTACTAAGTTCAGTTTAGGACAACCTGAGATATACTGGTAAACTCTGCTTAGGCGGTGGTTAATGTTACAGAAATCTAGAAAGGTTTTTGGAAAGGGTCGAGTAGAAAACCTCAAGGCCAACATTGAAATGTAGGCAGAGAAAAAATACTCCTAAAGGAGACACAAATGAATAAATAAAAAGAGAACTTTCAAGAAAGTCATAGAAGAGACTTTACATTTTATCGTATCATAGACTATGTCTACTTAAAGGTGCAAACTCAATATGATTATTGAGCGTCAATTACACTGTTTGAAGCACTGTAAAATAAACATTACAGTAAGTTATTGAACTTTTTAAAACTCTGAGATTAAGTGAAGTAAGCACAAATTTAAAATACATTTCTTTTTTTGTTGTTGATTGCCACTGTTAAAGTATCCTAAAATTAAAATACCCTGTGAAGTTATTTCTCTCAGTCCTTCAAATGTATTCACTTAATATGCTCTTAATATTTTAATTTACTATAACAAGTAACTACATGTCAACTTCATTTCCTAGAGAGAGGGACAGCAGTGCTACTAAAAAGATGAAAATATGTGTCACAAAAAGGATAGAAATATGTGGGTAGAAATAAAAAAAATTCACACTCCTCTGTGATTTCCAAATAGCACTACTTAGTTATGAATATAAGATTAATATACATTCTGACATCATAGATATGTAAATGGATAAAACTAATGCAAACCCAATGCTAATGAGACTAATGAAAGTCCAAAAAACATGTGAGTCTCCATAAATTTGTATGTTTTTGTTTTCAAGGTTTTCACCCAAATACTTTACAATTGCACATGTTACAACATTTCCATATTACTTCCTATGGTGACAATAGCTTTGAATAGGTTAGCTGTCTGAGATCATTAACTAGGTCATTGACAAAACCAGGATTTCTATGCAAGATATTTTTTAAATGCCTCTTTTTAGGTTCTTTGATAGTCAAAATCTTCCAAAGCAAATGAATTATCAGTATGTATATCTTTGCATACTACACAGTGCTATAAAAATATATAAATTTAGTATAAAAGAACTGATTACACAGAAAAGTCCTGATGAACTACAGAATAAATCTGAAATAATCTTTGAAGACAGGAGATGTACAATAGATATTAATTTTCAGGTATAATCAAGAATTAGAATCTGAAGAGTAGAAAATTCTGAGCATAAGGGTATTAAGAGGTTCCTGGATCAGCAGATTTTTTCTCCTTTATTTTTAGAAAAATTTCTAGCTGTCATTTTCTCTACAATAACACAGGAACAATGCCTCAACTGAGGTTATTACGAAGCCATAAGCCATACTATTACCATACTTAACAGTATAACCAAAATTACAACTTTGCAAATTGTAACTAGAGGAAAATTGCAGGTTACACCAAATATAGCAGATGCATAGAAGGATTTAGCAGCTGTTACAATTCCAGAATATTATACCTTAGGAAATTATATTTCCAGTTAACTTAAAAGCTAAATCAGGTTATTCAATCAAAGAAGGTTTTCTGTAGACAAACATTTCCCTGTGTAGCAGATGGAGATTTTATTACAAAATCCTGCTCTTACAAGGTTTTAGTACTCAGAACTTAAAATGAATTACCTGGTGTCATATAATTAATGTGGGTATACGATAGCTAAAAAGAATATGTATCTATTTACCAATGAGTGATGCATGATAATAATCACAAGGCTTTTTGATATGTAAATATGCTATGTTTTCTTTGTATCTACTGTATAACTAACAGTATAGGAGAAAAACATATGTTAGAAATAATAGTAAGGATACCAGAAAAATTAAAAATCATTGTAGAACAGTGATAGCAATATAAATAGTTGAGTAAATCAGGATGAAAATCCACCCCTAAAATGCAGTTGAAAAATCTAAATCAGCAAAGAATGATCAGTCTAATGCTTAAGAAATCACCAGTTCTTTAGAGGTTATTTATGATTGTTCTAATATTAAATTATGACATCCCTTATTGGTTATTTTGAATTTCTGTGTCCTTGATATGTATATCTATCTTCTTAAACCTTTAAGACAACCATCAGAAGGCATACTACCTGCTTTGAGGTTTGTTAGGGCCTCAGGAATGTCATCCCAGCTTCCATGTACTGGTCATGCAGAGGATTAGTGGCACTCTGTGCCAAGTCATCGTTTTTCTAAGTCATGTATTGAGTTCAGCAATCATTCTAACTGTGTTTGCTGTAACAGCAGCATTATCCAGTCCTACCTTATGCCAAAACTGTGAGTGTTAAATGAAGGGAAACAAGCTGTAATTGTGCCCTTTAATATTCTAAGTGTGCAAGTGTTCTCTGTGAACTTGACATTTTCTTGGTATACATCTGTTCCAAAGGATTACAGATAAGATGCACTAATATATGAACGTCCTCAAACATTTTCTCACAGATACATAGCATGAAATTGTGAAATTTGAACACTATCATTAGTAAGTTGGTAAATGTTGCCCTGGCTCCCCAGTTGATAACAGAAGCCAGTACAGAAATGTCAAATATTTTCCATCCAAGGTGTCCCACCTGCTATTACACATTTGATTTGGGAGTAACATAAAAACGATGAGCCAGAATTTTGTGCCAGTCTGTATTTGTCATTTACTTTTTCTCACTCCCTCTTCTTTGGTTTTCATGTTTCCTTCTGAAAATACCAGATGGATTTTTTAGAGAGATTAAAGAAATTATGCATCAATTCACAATGACAAACAATACACAAAGGTGATATTATTAGATGAGATTGATGGTGATGTAAAATAAAATCTCTGAGAAATTTTAGAAGATACAGTAAAAAGTCCTGGAACACGGTAAGAGTAGGATCTAAGCGCTTTCATATAATGTTGAATTAAAAGTATGCATCGGTTCAGCCTAGCAGCCATTTATTGAGCAACTGTGACATACACTAAAGAGAAAAAAAAAGAGAAGACCTAAACTGAAACTTCGAAAATCATATAATCCTTCTGAAAGGACAACCATATAAAGTACAATATAATTATTTTACACTTTTTATATTTAGAAATATCACATCTGAGAAGCAGATTTTTTCAATAAATATTTTTAAAAAGTACTTAAATCATACTGACATTAAGACAAGTGTTGTTTGGGCTGAGAGATACTCAAGGAGGATGATCAGAAATAAATAGAAAATAATTTACATGATTAAATCTGGCTGAGAAAAGAGAATTTATCCAAAAAATGGCTCCTGGGAATGTTCTTCCAAAGCAAACAGATAGTATATAATTGAGCCAAATTTATTAGACAAAACTTGATCACATGTGACAGAGGGCTTCATTCTGAACCCTCAATGCCTCTATGGAGAGCTAAGATGCCCCAGCTTCCAAGGAAATTTAATGTTACCAATGTTACTGTAAATAAGAGAACTCCTTCTTAGATATCAAAATTATGTTAACATCTAATACTATTTATTGTGTGAAAAGAGATTATAAAAGTGAGCAAATTCTTATATTTTTAAAGCTTTCTGCAATTGCCTCTTTCTCCATAGTTTCTAGACACTAGACACATTTGAGAAAATAGGGACAGGAAGTTAATGACTCATGAAAGGTATGGAAATTAAATGCCATCTGTATTGCCATTTTTATACTCATTCTCTCTGGCTATCTGATACCGCTAAGCTATTAAAATTTTCATATATTCATTCACGCAATAATTCTTTCACTCGACTCAAGAAAACTGTCTAGGCCTTGATGACTCATAGATGAATAAGACAATATTCTACCCTCCAGGAGCTTAGAATCCAGTAAAGAGGGGAAAACAAACAAAGAATCATAAATAAGCACCATCGCTGGTATAAGTTCAAGTACTGTACTATAGGCAATAAAGTTGTAGTGATTAATTCTCCCCAGTAGCATCAAGATGAGGTCATAGCAAAGATAATGCTTTTTCTGGAGGACAAAATGTTTGTGAGAATGAAGCCAGACACTGAGTAAATGCAGTAGTTGGATAAAGATGAAGGTGATCTTAAATTACTCATGCAGCAATAAGATGTGAGAGATGAGGAAGAGAACAAAAGACTTTAGACATTTTAGACAAACAGAACAAGCTGAGGGGAGGACAAGAAATAATATTAGGAAGAAATTTTAACATTTGCTTTAGATATACATTAAGAGGAACAAACCTTGGTTTAGGAGGCTACATACGAAAAAAATTGCAATACTACAAGTGAGAACCAATGAGAGCCTGAACAAAACTGGGCAACCTGTGATGAAGAATTGGAAAGAAATGATATTTAAGAGTGAGGATCAACAGAACTATCAGCTGGATATGAGATGAAATGAAGTGTTTGACTCCAAAGTTTCTGGTTTGAGTAAGCAATTGGAAGGCTATATCATTGGGAAATAAAGAGAGCATCCCATGATTTGAGGTTTTCTATGTCTGCTAGGCACGTAGATTTTTTATCTGGAGCTCAGAAGACAGATGCAGAGGCATTACTGTATAAAACATGGTTAAAATGTGGGAATGTGAACACGTAAGATGAGAACACTGAGGAATACTCAGTACTATCACAAGCTGGAAGGAGAAAAGATGTCCTGGAGGAGGAGGATAGACCAAACAGGGGGGAGAGAATCAGGAATCAACGTTAGAGCTGCTCACCAAATTTAACTGCTGACAAAGAGAGAAAAAGGAAGCTTTTGCATTAAGAAATAAAGAGTCTGTGGTGCCTACTGCCAGACCGAGTAAATGGAAATTATGACCTTTACTGCTAATGAAAATGTAAGAAACATGAGGAAAAGAATAAGAGTTAATAATCTGTTTCCTAAGATAAATATGAATTATGTTCTAATACTTTAAGAAAAAAAGAACCAAACAAAGTGCAAAGTGAGCATCTAGATCTTCCTCTCAGAGGAGTCAGGAAATAGTAGAAAAGTAAAGAAGCACAAGTGGAGGAGTCAGCACTAAACATGAAGAGGGAATCCAAAAATACACCAATAAATTACCGATAGGTGTCAGAGCCAGCAGTTGAGAGATTTCATACCTCAGTCCCATTTTTTTCATGCAACAAAATTCAAATTCATTGCCAACTTTTTCCATGGTGTTACATAGATCTAAAGTGCGCCGAGGAAACCAGATATGGCAATAACCCACAGAGGATGACCGATATGAAAATAACCCAGAGGTTCTCCACTGTGCGTACAGTCTCTGATCCTAATAGCATATTCCCCAGGTTCAGCAGCAAAACAATTAGAGAACCCTAGTAACAATGGCAATCAGCTTACATGACCAAAGCATACCATGGTAATGTTTCCTGTGTCCCACTAAGGGAAAAATTCTAAGGAAAAATTTCCCAAAGGAGTATGTTTTCCTCTTATGTTAAATGTTATTTAGCGTTTTCCTTCATCACCTCTAACAGAGTTCATTTGCATGGTTTTATCCCCTAACTTGATGTTGTACTGCTTTAGGTCTCACATCTTTTACCAGCCTCATGGATGTGCTGTTTTTACCCAGTCTTCCTAATCATTAACATTTATTTTTAAGAACATTAAGAGTTAATGCCAGTGTTTGCAGTGATACCTATCCCTCACTCTCTCCATGCCTCAGAAAATAATCATTCATCTTTGTAAGACTTTTCTTTAATTATCTGTGTTTGGGCTTTGTTCTTTCTGACAGTTTTCAATCAATATGACCGAGCTTTATATATGTCATCTCAACAGTACAGATGATTAGTGATACCGTAGAAACCACTCTCTGTTTACTGTCAGAAAGTCAGCATTCTGCTTTGTAGGCAATTAGATGATTGTGGAATATTAATCAAAAAATAATCTTAAAAAGTTTTAAAAACAGAAATATCTTGAATCTAACTTTAGATTCTAATATTAATTTTTCAAAGAAGTTCAAATACAAGAAATAAAATTCTATTTTTGAATCTCTTAAAACTATGACACTTAATTACCTGGTGATTTTACAAGAAGAAATAATTCTTTGTTTTAGTAGTTTATCTATTGTACTTCCAGGTTCAACATACTTCATAGGCAAAGTTTATTTACAAGGAGTCCAGATGGCCATTCAATTCTAATCTAACACACAGTTTTGTTACTTTATTTTATAATTTAATAGAAGGATGTTATTTCACAAACATTTAATTAATATTTACTTTAAACAATATTTAATAGTTGCTTTATACTGTGATATGGGAACACAAAGTAACATTAACTTGTCGAAAAATTAATAAAACCTGCTTTTAAGAAGACAGGGTCAAAATAGTCTAAAGGTAAAATGCAGTGTTAGAAAGATCATATTTGATGTTATCTGGAAAGTTTCCCAAATTCCCCATTGAGCTAATCTCTGTGAGTGCTCATTATGAGCATGACAGCTGCTTCTCTGGCCTGGAGTCAGGCTCCATGTTATCCTTGATTGACATAACTTATAACACATTAAGCTTGTGAAATGAATATGGAATCTATGATAACCTCTGGTTTTAATAACTTGCATTAATTTTTTAAAAGAAAAACTTAAATGGTTACCACAAGGATAAAGTAATATGATAGATATTCTGCTCAGTAAAAAGTATGATTCAGCACAATATAGTAGAAAGATCATGGTCTTAGGAGCCAAATACAGAACGGCGTCTAACACTCCGCAACCTCAGCTCTGGCACTTTCTGGCTTTATGACCTCAGACAACTTTCTTATCATCTCAAATCCTCTATTTCTTTGTCAAAAAAAACCAAGGATATTTGATTGAACTCACTAGGGAACTATGAAAAATATAATTTGTTAACTAAAGCACATTGTCCAGTATTTGATCATACCTAATGGGTATTCAATCAATACTAATTCTTTCCTATATTTCCAGTGATATAACTCTTACCACATTTGTAAATTTCAAACATCAAAGAATTGAATGACATGTTGAAGACCACCAGATATATGATTCTAACTAGTTAACTCAAAATGTCATAAATATTAAAATACATAGAAATTTTCTATTCCCCTCCTGCACTTGTAGCCTTAGTGCTTGGAAACATTCTAATTTGTGACCATGGGCCATAAATACAGCTAAGAAACCTTCATTGATCCCAAAGTTCTTGAAACCAGACCTAAGCCATAACTCCAGCCACTTTTTTTGAGATTGTATCTTAATAAAGTGCCTAAGTGAGTCACAAATTTGCAATCCTTCTGTCTCAGCATTGCAAAATGCTGAAACTACAGGTATATACTACTGGACCTGACTTCATAATCTATTTTTAAAGAAACACAGGAGATTAGAATTGGCAGAAATGCTAGAAATCAACAAACATTTTCCTTTCTAGAGAGGAAAAACTGACCATTAGAAAGTCCCTATGACTTGCTTTAGATTGATAGTGAAAGATGCATTAACGTCTTCCTGGCTTTCAGTCCAGTGATTTTTTTTTCTTTTATCGGTTCCCCTCAAATCTTATATTATACAAAGATTTTGGGAAACATGCAAAAGAACTTTTTGAATGTTAATTGTTTCACTTTCATCTACAGCCACATACCATAACAATATCTTCATTGAATTTCCATAACAGGAGTGTGCTGTTATATGAAATAAAATAGAAAGACAATTAAATAAATTTTAAATTGCTTTATGTCAATATTCCTTAAACATCCAGATACCTAATCGCAAGATAAACATTTTAGCCTCTGTTATCTATATAACTACCTCTGTTGTTCATTTCATATTAAAACGTACATCTATAAAAATAGCAAAGGGTGTCAGGCCTACAATCCCACCACTTTGGGAGATTAAGGCAGAAGCATTACAAATTTGAGTCCAGCTTGGCAATGTAGTGATACTCTGCTTCAAAAAAAATTTTTAAATCATGAGTGACAAGGCTGGGAATCTAACTCAGTATTAAGACCCTGAGCTGGGTTCAATTCATGTTACCTCCAAAAAAAAAAAAAAAAAAAAAAAAAAAAAGCACTATTGGCCTTTCAGAGGAGAGACCATGGCTTATATTCATAGCCTGTGCTTCATTCAACTCTCATTTTAGGGTCTTGTTGCTATCATATATCTAATATGACAGGCTTCAAACTTCAGGACTCAAAAGTAGATGTCAGAAAATATCTTTCCATAGCTGTTACCTCTATTTGTGTAACTGAACGAGGGATTCTCAAATATAGGATTTCTAATTTACTCTATTTTCAGTTAACTCAATCTCCTCCTAAAGCCACAGAGGAATTCCTGGACACAAGAGAACATATCTATCTGTGATCCCACTGGCTAACATCAGCATCCAGTACTGACTTTTTATAATCTGTAATCTCCACTACCCTAACAAGACTTCCAAAATTCAATAGTTTTCCAGAAAGTACTGGGCACATTGTACTATGTTACTATACTTTGAGATGGGAAGAGAAAAATGTTCTTTCTGACTGAGCATTTGGTCTCCTGTGCCCATAATTCTAAACTCTGATTTTTAATAAAGAGAAACAGGGACTAATATCCTGCCATGATACCTGTTTATGGCCAAGTGTATTAGTATTTTTAACCAAAAAGATATCCAAAAGATGGATTTAAGGAGAAACCAGAATCAAGAATCAAGCAAGACACAAGATACCCAACAGAAGTTTCAGTTAAGGACCTTGGAAGAGACTCAAAAAACAGACTGACAATGGAAATGAGATGTTGAAGGAATTCAGACACACTGTAGAGAAAGCCACGAGTCTTGAACAGGAAGAGGTCAGAACTGTGTGTTCACATTTTATTGTTTCTGTTTTGTTTGTTAGTTTGTTTTGTTTTTGGTACTGAGGTGTTCACATGTTAGGATAGAAAAGGAGTAATATTTACAGTGCAATTCAAAGACACAGAGTTTATAAATCAATCCTACTATATATTAGTTTAAATTTATTGAGTGTTGCTTTCCTAATATGTAAAGCAGGCAAAATAATAGTTCTTAAATTTTTAGGGTTATTATTAATAGTAAATATATTTAGAAAATATTTAGTATAATGTTTGGTCTTTATTAGGTTCTCCAAATATTAGTTAATATCAATAATATAAGTCTTTTAATAAGCCCTCTTATGTTGCTTAGATAGGGAGTAAGGGCACAAAGACAATTTAGGCACTATCTTCCTTTTATAATAACATTTTGAAGGAGAAGAGATAGAATACAGGAGACTATAGGAAAGAAAAAGTACACACTGGGACAGAGGGCACAAAGGGAGCAGTCTCTTATCTGCAAATATTGTCTCACTGGCCCAGGCACTCAGGGTCGAGAAAGCCGGTCAAGATTCTATCCTTTGCTTCTACTTATGTAAAGATGGGCTTTAGATGGAGTACAATAGAGACACAATGGGTAGACAATGTACATATCTTCTTGTATCCTTCTTGTATCCCAAAGTATAGAATATTGTTTCCATTTCCTCTTTCTGAAGATATTTTAAAATATTTCTATGATCTTTTTAGAGTGTTGGAGGCTGGAGATGTGTGAAATGCTGATACATAATTCCTATAATGAAAGACACTGACCTGACCCATGAGACAAAAGAAATTTATGCTTCTCTCCTAAAAATGTCTATTAGTTTGAAGTCAACTAATGTTTGCTCTAATGATTAGAGACAAAAAGTAAAAGAAAAAGAATACAGAGGGGAAATTAGTGTGAAAATATTTAAGTACTGTTTATATGTTTGAGAGAAAGTAGAAGTGTTCCTACAATATATGTAAGAATGATTAGCATGTATGGGAAAGAGGCAGAAAGATGTGTGCTTATACTTAGTCCAGTTGTCTCTAAAATCTAGAAATTGTAATTCTACCTTTTTCATTTCAGCCTCTGAGAAAATAAAGCATGTAAAAAAGTCAGTAAGTTGCATGGACAAGTTCCCAAATGCTCATGAAATAAATGCCCATAAGATTTCAAACACTAAAGTAGTCAGATTAAAAACGGATAGTATTTGATAAATTAATATTAAATTAATATTTCATTATCAAGCATTTAAAAATGATTCTCTCCATATATTTTCTCTTCATGGTAACATATTCTCCTCAAAATAAAAGATAAGACTAATTTTATAATACTTAGTTAAGTGTACTCCTTCGAAATGAAAGATAAAAAGTAAACAGGTCCTAACATTTCTGAGTATAGAAAAAGGATCCTAGATTATTAGGTGAAGCTTCTGAAGTGAGAAAGCAATATTCAACAGGGAAAATATGACACTAGAAAATATTTACATGAGAAATAACTATTGCATTCTTTTTAGGAATTAGTAATGTTTGAACAATTTGCTATTTTAAGTGAGTGTTTCTCTAATTAGGCTAACATGCTCTAGACTGAAACACAAAGTAACTTTTCTGTATTGGGTGTACATACAGTCACAGGAATTGAATCCAGGGCCTCCACACAGGACTCCATCCTCAGTAATTTTTGTTTGTTTGTTTGTTTGTGGGCATGTTCTTGCTAAATTGTTAAATGTCCCAAGCTGGGTTCACACTTGCAGTCTTTCTGCCTCAGTCTCATGGAGTGCTGGATCACAAGTTTATATCACCATACCCAACACAGCACTGTAAACTGAATTTTAAAAAAGAAATACCTTCCTTCACCATCTTCTTTTCTCCACTTGGATCCCTCTGTTACAACAACAACAACAACAAAAATAGATTTTCCAGGAAGACACTATTTATGGAAAATCACTTATATAAATATTAGGTTTATATAAATAAAAAAGCAAATGTTGCATAAAGCCAGTCTATGTGATTTTGCATGTTCATAGTAATTAGTAATATTCTTGAGGAAATAAAATCAATATATAAACCACCTGAAGATGATCAAAACCAGGTCTTCATCCTATTTAACACCAATATAAAGAATTATGATTTTATTCACAGGAAGGTAGAAAAACAATAATGAATTCATATTAAGAATCCATAAAACATTCCACAGCATCCTAATATAAAAATTACTAATCAAGAGAAAAATATCTTGAAGATCAATCATATACATGCTCACAATCTTCAAGGAAAAAAATGAGTTGTTACTTTGGAGAAGTAAGCCATGTTTTACTGTTGGAGCTACAAATACATTGAGATCTCTCAATGAATTTGTAAGATGAAAGATCAAAAAAAGAATGACAAAATGAGTAGGGGGAGTAGACAGCACAAAATGACAATAATTAAAAATATTGATTCCTGCTGGGCATTTAGCTCAGCAGCAAAAGTGCCTGCCTTGCAAGAGCAGTCTTGAGTTTGATTCTCGATACTGATTAAAAAAAAAATATGTGTGTATATATTCCCTAAAATAGTAACATCTCCTAAAAGATAACAAGATGGCTCACTATGGTTTCTAGCTCATCTTTTTATGTTCTAAACTAGTCTTTGTTTTGTAAAACTCTCTTATCTTGCTGAAATTTTACTCCTAGAATTAGGATTTTTATTCTATAATTCTTTTTCCTTTCATAGAGTCAAATATTTTGCATCAAAATTATGATCATAATATTTTTGTATGCTTTTCACCTTAAAAATAACCCTTCAGAAAAATGATATATCTTGTGGTCTATTAAAATCATGACTATCTCAAGTAAGATAATTTAATCTACTAAATAAGAAAACATCATTTAAAGAAAGAAGATAAGATGAGAGAGGCAAACATGAAAAACAGGAATAATTTATTCCCACCTTGATCACGTAAATTGTACCTGATATGACAATAGGTCTACTAATGCTTAGTCATTTCAACAAATGATAAGGGTTTAGCACAACTCCAGTGGGAAGAAAAATTTTAAATATCATTACCTGATAAGCAATGAGCTACATTATTTATGAGCTACATACAAAACATAAATTGAATCTATAAAACATACACAACTACTAATATAGTCTATAATCAAAATATATTCTTGATTTAAGCACGTGTCTGTTTCTTTCTATAAAACTTATTCAACCAGTTTACTAATAATTCTACCAAAGTTTGGATGATATTTCAATGGATTATTTCACTAGATTGCTTTGCATTTTACTTGAACAAAAAAATAATGAAACCCAAATAATTGTCAAACTAGAGACATAATGTTTCAGTGGTAGAATTTCAGAGAGAAAACACTTCTGGACAAGTTCAAATTGCCCAAGCAGAAAATTGTCTAATCAGCATCAACCTACATGGAAAATATAAATAGCATAGTTTCTGTGCAGCAATACTTATCAGTACAAAGGTCAAAGATAGGACAAATGACAAAGCACTTGACTAGCATGTGCAAGTGTCTCCATTTGCCCTCAGAAATAGTCCCCCCCAAATCCATGGACATAGTTAAGTATCAAATGTAGTTTTGTGCATGCATTATGTATGTTTGTAAATATTATATATACACACAGATTTTGTACTAGTGCATGTTATTCTGAACACTATTCTTAGCATACACTGAATTTCTTACTTAGAAATCTCCAGATGTGTTCAGAATTGAGATGTATCACTCATGAGTCATTCTTAAATTCATTATTTAATGCAATTTAAATTTTTCAATGAAGCAAGTCTGCTCTCCCCAACATATTTACCAAATAGACACCGAGGAATTTCAGATATTTTAAAGATATAAAGTCAATATGCATTTTTTTTGTCTGCTTTCTATTGCCTGGATTCCTTGCACTAAACTATGATATTCAGTTGTACATACTGCATGCAGAACGCATGCAGAACATGCTTTTAAGAATCTGCAATGCAGATAAGAAGGAAACATTATCCTTAATTTGCATATCATACCAGCACAGTAACTGACTTGTCAAATATCAAACAATTTACATATTCTAGGCCTCATCCCATTCTTGAATATTTGGTTTACTTTTATTTATTTTCCAAGTGAATTTTATAGACAATAAAATATATCTTTAGCTAAGCCAATACAATTTGAAAAAATGAATACTAGATTTCTCCAAATGACTTAAGAATATTGGAAAAGAAAAACAAAACCAAATAAACTAACAGTATACCTTCAGCTTAGACTGCAAAAACAATAAGGGAATTTAAAAGCAATCTCTGTTTCAGAGAATTAAATTTAGTCTGTCAGTTACTGCAGCAAAACATAAGACCACCTTCCTTGAGAATCTAAGGTGGAGATACATTGTTTTGCTATTCCTCTAAGCTCTTTTGCAGGCAAGGGCTGATGTGATTCCCCAGACTTGTGTCCTGTATAGAATTTAAACTATTTCTGTGAGTAACAGCAAAAAATGAATTTACTGACTTCCTCTCAGACTGAAAACATAGGTGACCACTTTCATCAAATTATCCATTTGGAATTTTAGCTCATTAAAAATGGGGAAAGCTATGATTGATGTTGATTTTTATTCAATAGTCTTATCTATTCTGATATCTTAAAATGTATATGCAAAGGATTGTTTGGCTTAGTTACATGCCCACAAGTGTTCTTTTTTTGCCAAGGTAACAGCACAAATCACATTTTTGCACAGATAAGGAGTCTTTCCCACCAATCAGCCTCCACAACTACGCAAAACATTTAATTACTGAACTCCTGGAATACTTACAAAGAAATATAAGAGACAGTTTCTGTTCTTAAACCTTACAATCTATGGAAATAAACTGTTTACAGATAAAAGTTAAACCAATAAAAGAAAAAAGACAATTGAATAAGTAATGCCACAATAGAAATCCACACTAGAGAGACTGCCCTTATAGGAATGAGATCTCTTTACCTGGGTGATTTACTTTTCTAGTTTTCAGTCTATCTCTGTAAAATGCAGAAGTTGAATTGAATTACTTCTAATTTTTTTTCCTAATCTAATAGTTGTAAAAACAATATATAGTCAACTTACACAACCTTAAACACTTTTATCAACTTAATATCTTATCTGAGACAATCTAAGAGAAAGTCAAGTGACCACCAAAAGATATTTCAATTAACCTATTTTCTTTTAGACATTTTAACAATTTATTAGCTAAGAAATAACCACCAATTTTCTCACACATCTGTATAAAGAGGTGTGAAGTTATATGTGTTATGATTTATTTTTGAATACAATTTTATTTGGAGATGACATTGAGAAACTATTTTACATATAAAGTTACTAAAGAGGCTAAAGAAGGAAGAACACACGTTCACAGCAAGTCTGCACAATTTAGAGACCCTCTTTTCAAAATTTAAAACTCTTAAAAACAAAGACTTTGAGGTAGCTCAGTGGTACAGCACTTCTTGGTTTGATCCCCAATATGGAAAAAAAAAGGTGGGGGGAGGAAAGGAAAAGAAAGCAAAGACAAAAACAAAGCAAAGCAAAAAGAAAAGAAGCAAGTAGGGGCAGTTGTAAGCACTGGGTTTCTCACTTTGGTATGTCATCTACTGTATCTATGCATCTAACATTTAAGTTAAGTGATAACTTGTCATTTTTGACTTAACAGTCATTAAAAATTGTTTCATTTATAATAAAACTTTATTAAATGATAATTCTGCATACCACAGAGCTTACAAACATAAAATGTAGGGTTCAATGGACCTCAGCACACTGACAGAGTTGTACGACTACAATCAAACAGGTTGTTTTTGCCATCTCAAATCAAAACACTCTGCCTACAGTCATCGTCACTCAGCCTCTGCCCACTGCATCTATGAATCACAGATTTTCCTATTTTGAGAGTTAACTTTTTCCTTGCAAAATTGACCATTTATTGACAATAATAAAGACCTGAACTTACCCAAAGAAATGTAAATCCTGCAACATGAGCACTCTATTTTTATTTGATTCTTGAGAGGATTTTCACAGCATATTACTCTTTCTTCCTACTTTGTGCCAATGATTAAGGTGAATTAAAATAGAACCTTTCACACTTCCTCCCTAAGTTTCAAAGCCCTAAACAGCCAACAATTTCTCTGTTCCTTGGACTCCACTAGGATTGTGATAGGACCTCACAAGTGGAAGTCATTCTAATTCAAATTGTACTTCTCCAAGCCTTACAGCCCAGACACTATAGTAGAGGGCACATGAGGACCAACAAAACAGTAATGCCATAATCCCTTTATTTCTTTCATTAATAGGTCCCTAGCCTTAGTCTATGGCATTGTTCTAAACTGCTCCTTTATGGGGCCACATTTGCAAAGGATCCCTGCATTAAGATGTTAGGAAGAAAGAAGAAAGGTGATAGAGATGATGCTAAAAGTCATATGACACAACTAGTAAATGGCAAAATGGACTAGAATTCACATTTCACGACTACACACAACACATACATACACACATGCACCATATATTTTTTATGGAATCTGTAATTAGAACTACTCTTCCATAAACTTTTAATACTTCACAAAATTATCTTTCCCTAAACTATTATTTTAAAAATGCACATGTTTTCCTAGACATTAGCACATTTGACTTTTAAGTAACACACATTGTTGTATAGTATGCATCAAACACCCAGATGACTATTGTAACAAGATTCAGGTTTAAATTTAAGTGATATGCTTCTCAAGTTTTCATATGACGTGACGGTATTTGCCAGCTAATAAGTTTTCCTACTATAAAAAACATAGTTTGCAAATGAATTTTCATATTTCACTTTTTCTATTTTTAAAAGCATTTACTTAGTACTAAGTAAAAGTCCCATAAATTGTACATACAATACAATGGAAGGAATAATAGTACTCTTTCAGAGCGCCTAAAGTGAAAACCCATTGACTTCAACATTATGCTTTAATTATATATGTATTAATTGACTATGTGTTTCTATTTTAAAGAAAAATAATACTAATGAGCAGGTACAGAAATTTATTACAGGATAAATACAAAATGCAATAGCTATGCTATCCTCTATGCAACATGAAGAATTTTATAATACCTCATAAGAATAATATATTTATTTTGATACAGCATTCTGTTTCCTAAGAACTAGCTGTCTCTTAGATATAAAAGTTGATTCAACGTTTACTCAAGTAATAATAAAAGTAGGAATGAAGAATGGTGAATAAATACTATGCTGGTGTTTTCCAAACACACAAATGATTATCATCTTACACAACTACAAATTCATAGGATATTATGTGAAAAAGCCTGATTTAATTGATCTAAGATGGAATATAAATATCAGTAAGAAGGCTTAATATTATACAAGCTTGAAGAACATTGGTATAACACACTCAAAGCCAAATACTAACAATTTAGATTAGATTTATCAGACTGACTACTAATCAGTATCTATATACATATCATTTGAAAGAGCTTGAAATATGGCTAATACTAAGAATATTTCCTGTATTATGTCATATAGAAACTCTTTTGTTTTCATCATTTTGTTTGTTAAACTTTTTTTATTCTTTGAGGATTCCCTTCTAAACTGTAAATTCCCTGATCATGCTACTAGTGGGTATCTTTCAATTAAACAATAGCCTTCTATGAAGAAAAAAAAGAATAGTGGGAAGGTGAGAAGGAACTGCTGAGATGATGAAAGAATTGATTCATTTTCCTATTATGATTAATATTTTAAAGCCAAAACAAAGCAAAATATCAAGTCCACAAATTTAAATGAATGTGAGTTTTTATACTTGTTTTAAAAAGGACAATAAAATGCTAGTTAGCCAAACAGTCAATGAGAATTTAGCTAAACTTTTTCCTTAATGACATTATGCCATCAACAGATTTTAAAATAATACCTCCTCCCCACATGGTAGTCAACAGCCATCACTGTAGATTCCAATGTTTAATAGTTTTAGCTTCAAAAGTAAGCAGATTATTGCTCATAACTCCTGTGTAAAGTTATACTCACATTGATAATTCAATTATTCAATACCAGCCAGAAATTTCTAGCTATAATAAAAGTTCATGATGAATAGGAAATACCCCAATATATATATATATATATATGTCACCAAAAATGAGATATAAAAATTTATTTCAGACAGCAAGGGGGAATGTATAGGGTAAAATATTAACACATATAAAAGCAGAGGAGTATTCTTAGGTTCCTTTAACAGTAAACCTTGTTATCATGCAAAATTAAGTAATTCATGAGGAGAGAAAGATCATACCACATATTTACCAAGTCAATCTGAGCTACTTCAACAGTTTTGACTTTTGAAGGGAGTGATCAGTTACTAATGCCTTATAAGTTCCCTAACAGAAAACAGCAATGTCTACATATGATAAATTTCTTCCTAGTCTTCCCTCCAAGCTTGATGGTATGTTATCAGATGGTGGGAGAACATCATAAGCAGGAAAAGCATGAAAAATGACAGGAGGCTAACACAGGAGGATTGCAACTTTGAGGCCAATTAAATGAGACCCTGTCTCAAAATAAAAATCTAAAAGGTTGGGAATGTAGCTAAGTGGTAGAACACTCCTGCATTCAATCTGGAACACACACACACACACACACACACACACACACACACATACCACACTCCTTGCACTCTTTTCATTTAAACTACTTCTTAATTCTCCAAATGACTTTGGGGAGAAACATTATCTCTTTTCATAGTGCCACACAGTAATCACAACTACATCAATACTTCATTTGAGTAATTGTGAGATAAAGCCTTTTCAAAAGGTCTTGTAAGTACATTGTAGAGACTATAGAAAATACATCAAATGACTTTCATTGTAACATTAAATCTAGCATTTGTGCAAACTTCCTTAGTTTCTAAGATAACTACTCTCCAAAACTCTTAATTAAAAAATAAAACATCGCTGACTGTTAAAATGAGATTAACCAGCATATCATAGTTTTCATTTTATCAACAGAAATAATGTTCCTAGTCTCTACCTTTGTAGCCAATATCTTCCTCCTAATTTGGTATTCTCCTTAATGACAGAATCCCCCAAAACGTATAAACTTCACGCCTTCCACTACCAGCTCAAAATCTACATCTGCAAATGCTTAAGCATCTGTGCAACTACATGTTTCAAGAGCATCAAAAGATACAAAGAAACTTTCTAAAATATCCACAATATTAAGTGATAACAGACAAACACAAAATCAAAAATGTTTTACTTCCAAATAGCAGCAATAATACATTAAAATAACTTTCAATTCACATTGTTTTTAAGAATTCTACCTTGCCAAACTGGTACAAGTAAATAAACATATAATTTTCTTTGACAATACTGGGGAGGGAATATTAGACTTTTACACTACTTTTCTCTTGGTTTTGAGATAGAATCTTGCTAAGTTACTGTGGAGTCCAACCTGGGCTCAGACTTGTGATCCTCTTGCCTCAGAAACACCAATACAGTTTCTGCAGTGTTAGATAGGTGAGGTGTATTTATAGTTCATATATAAACTCTCAGAGCTCAAAAGGTACAAATTTCTTCTGAACAAACTACCTGTCTCCAGCCCAACAATAATCAAAGCATGTGAAAAAAGCCCACTAATGTGTTCATTCATTTGATACTAGAAGACACTTAATTGCTTTGAAAGGGTTTTGGCCCAGACAGGACTCTGTAGCCAGGAAAGCCACAACAGGAAGCAGGAAGCCCCTATTCCCCGCCGCCCCCCCCCCACCCACCCCCACCCCTAGGAAGTTACCTGTGATGCCATCTTCCCGCCCCTGGAAATTTACATATAGCACCAAACCTAGGACCAATGGGCTACCTGTACATCCCTAATGCCTGCCTTAGGTTCCACCCCAAACCCAGGCTATTTACATGCTCCCAAGCCACGTGTCCACCGGCGAGATCGGTGGTCACCAGCGGTGGGGGTGCCTGTCATCTCTCTCTGTGTTCTCAGAAAAAGGCCGCTTTTTATTTTATACTTCTCATCTTTTGGAAATATTTTTCATCTTTTGGAAATAATCCTAGCAGCTTGACCTAGAATAATTCTTATAGATAAGAAAATGATTTATGGCCATAGTAACACATGCCTCTTATCACAGCACTTGGGAGGCTGAGGCAGGAGGATTGCTGTGAGTTTCAGACCAGCCTGGGCTATATAAGCGAGTTCGAGGACCTCTTGAACTACATGGTAAGACTGGGCGTTAGACTGAAGCTGTTCCCGTTTCTCAGCCAACAATTTTGCCTTGATACGCCCATGGTGATTAAATGTACAGACTACATATTCCTGATGACCTATTCACATTAAAATGTTACAAGATTTCCTTCATCATTTATGAAATCATTTTTCCATAATCAAATATACTGCACACACACACACACACACACACACACACACACACACACACAAACTACTGATGTCAAGCTAAATGTAGTAGTAGCTAAATCCTAGCTAAAGAAGCAGTAATTACAAACCATGTATATTTAGCAGAATGAGGGCAAATGGAACTAGATCTACTGCGGCTTCATCCTTTCTGGCTGACATCCTATACTTACTTAGTCTATCTGCCTTGGGTTTTCTACCTTGACAATAAGCTTAAGAAAACCCATCTCACTAAGTAGCATCAGGACTGAATATGAGAATGAAATGTAAGGTCACTGACATACACAATAAGAAAACATTATTTTTGCCCATTGCAAAGCTTACCATATTGATAATATATAAGTCTCCTGAGTAATCCAAGTAATTGGTATTTCTGTTATTTTAAAATAACAATCAGCATTAACAATCACAAAAATAATAATAACTGTAACAGTTAGGTTGTAAGGAAATTATGATTAAAGTAGAAAATTCAAATATTTTATATGACAAATGACAATGATATGAACAAAACTGGTAAGGCAGCATGAAACAAGGGACAAAGCTTGTTACTGACTTGTATAACCTGGATCGTCTTAGGAAGGTGCAAATAAGGTTACATCAATATCAAGTAAGAGAGCAAGGATCATGCGGTAGCCTGGGAGAAAATGGGTTTGATTGTGCTGTTGGGTACAAAAGAGTGGGAACTGACGGAGAGTGATTATCTTTATTCTTTCTTGACAGCTTAATTAAGTTCTCTAATTAGTCACAGTCACTAAGCACTGTATTATCAACTCTACCTCCTGTTGTATTGGCTTTTTCTCCACTCTGATAACCAGTTAGAAAAGTTAGCTGATCTAAATATTGTCATTCATCCTCAAGAAGCTTTTTTCACATTTATTGAACTAAAATTGACCAATAAAAATTGAATGTATTCAAGATGTACATGATCTTTTTTTTTTTGGTACATGATCTTTTGATACACATATAAATTGTAAAATGACTACCACAATCAACCTCATTCACATATCCTTCACGTCACATGGCTTGTGTGTGTGTGTATATTTTTTAAATCTACTCTTTTAGCATGGTTCAAGTATGCACTATATTATCATTAATAATAGTCAATATTCTGTGTTTCTCATAATTTATTCTTTTTTTTTTTTTTTGTCTTTTTCCTTTTTATTGGTACCAGGCATCGAACTCACAACTGCCTGCTTGCCAGGCAGGCACTTATGCTGCTGAGCTAAATCCCAGCCCCCCATAATTTATTCTTATAAATGTCAATTTCTATGCTTTACCAACTTCAGTTTTCCTCACAGACATCTCTAACCCGGGTCAGCACCATTTTATACTCTGTTTCTATGTAGTTGCCTTTTTAGATTTAGAGACTGAGCAGTATTTTCCCTTTCTGTGTCTGGCTTATTTTACTTAGCACAATTTTCTCCACATTCATCCAAGCTGTCACAAATGGCAGGATCTCCTTTCTAAGGTTTCAAATACAATATTAACCAAACAACAATAGAAGGTTAATTTACATTAAGATATGCCCTCATTAAAGCTGTAATGTTGCTGAAATAGGTCCTCAGTCCTATCCTGATCACCATCTTACCACTAGTACCACATCAGCTTCTCACCTCTCTCTCCACTCTTTGAATGTTTCGTTCTTCTGGATATTAATCCTTTCACATTGTCTCATTCTTTTATCATCTTTTAAGGAAAGCAACCACTGAATGTTAAAGCCAAAGCACGAGAGTTCATATCTTACCCACAAAATTGTTCTTACCAAAAAGAATTCAAAAATGGTAATGTTTACATGAAAGATATCACTTTCTAACTGCATAATTATGGAAAATGAAAAGGAAAGATAAGTGATCACCCAAAGTTCTACATATCATATACAAGCTCAGGGAACTATAGTCTAAGACATTTCATATATTTCCAGTTAATCATTTCTTCCAGATAGCAACTTTTTCTTTACTACTAGATCCAATGCAATAATATATTTCATGCCTCTAATTACAAGTTTCTTTGAAAATTCTTTTGTGATAGTTCTAGTTACAACATTACATGAAACACCCCCAACTGCTGCTTTGCATCAGTTTCTGAAGATATTCTGGAATTGCATAGATACTAATTTATTCTTTGCCTATTGCATGATTTTTATTAGAGAAGTTCACACTATCCTATCTAAAATAGACTTCTTTATGGTCCTGGTCCTCAATAAAAATGTTGTCATTTTTCCTTGTTTGTTTTGGCACAACCATAAGAGTAATTTCTGACTATAAATCACTAATTTCAAAGGACAGTTAGGGGCTGGGGATTTAGCTCAGCAGGATAAGCACCTGCCTTACAAGCATGTGGTCATGAGTTCGATCCCTGGTAACTGATTAAAAAAAAAAAAGAACAATTATACTTAGGCAATAAACAACTTTTAAAATAAATTACAAAATTTTTAAAGAAATGTATTTTTCCCTATCTCCACTATATTCAGAGCAATGATAGGCTTATATGTTCTCTGAATTAAATTCTTCCTCGTACTCAGATCCATTGCCCTCCAAGGGCCCACATTTTTCTATTTCTTACAGTACAAAGAATCTTTATTACAAATTTAGGAAATATACTCACTTATAAATATGAAAGGTGACCACAATATTTTTGCAAGCGTTATAAAGCACTTCATTTTTTGAAAAGGTGATTTGCTGTTGTAGATGTGAATTCGTGACTGCATGGTAATGTTTTCTACTTTGTAATGTCTATAAACCAGAAAAGCTGAGTTTCAAGCCACCTCTAATGATTCTCAAGTACATGATCAGTTTCCATTACTGTGAAATGGAAATACTGTAACAATACCTTCCTTTCTTCCAGAGCTATATCAAAGAATTTGTAAACCACAAATCATTATTCAAAAGCAAGGAACAATTTTTATCATGACTGAAATGTTTGTTCATCTTTCAGTCGTTTAATTCTGCTAATGCTGTCAGTGGAGAGGGATATTTTTCATGAAGGTTTGATAAATATTATCAGTATATGCAAATAATTCCACTCAGTCTTAGCAATCTAATCTTTTATTCATAATCACAATGATCCCCTTCCATCTAATTTAAGAATTCTATGGCAAGATAACATTACATGCACTATTCAAATGATGAGAAGAAATGCACTCTTCTCTCAAGTTATTACATTGTAATTATTATAAGATTAATAATCTAGATCACCATTTTATAAGAATTTGGCATCTTGGTGAATATTTTATATAGAAATGAGATCATGTTAAATAATGAAAAAAGTTTTGAAAACAGTAAAGGCTTCTAGTTCAGCAAAACAATATTTTAAGACCAATCAAGTTTAAGAAACTAGGAGGAAAGCAAAGAATTAGAAATGCTGATCAACTGAAAACACAAAAGGAATATTTAAGTATAGATGGATTATAAGTAAACTATGACGGTAAGAATGGTTTTAGACTTAAGGTAATGTGAAATCCAGCTGTGGAAAGGTTTTACTAAGGGAAATATTTGTAAGTATGTTCTCATATTAAAGTATTTGATGATGTTTTTATTTATACTCAAGTACACACTAAAAAAGGAAAATATTTCAAATGTGGCAGAAATAGTCAAGCTCACAAAATACTGTATTTATTCATCTATATTTTGTATTGCCTTTGCAGTAGGTAAATTCTAATCAATGAGCTACTAAAGGATTTATGTCAGTACTAGGTTAAGGCAGCAGGAACATTGTGTGTGCGTGAGTAGGTCTGTTCCCTTGCCATGGCTTTCAGTCTCTCTTACTGTGCCATGACCAATGGAGAATTGAGCCATCAGTCCTGGTTAAATGAAGTTAAAAACTATGGAAGCTCCATAAGTATAGGTCCATAAGTGACTATGTATTTGTCACTCACAACTAGGTCCCCCAATCCAAATAAGGACAGATAGATAGATAGACAGACAGACTGAGAGAGAGAGAGAGAGAGAGAGAGAGAGAGAGAGAGAGAGAGAGAGATAATGTGAACAAGAAATAAACTTTTCCTGGAATAAGCCACTGACCTTAACTCTTTCTTTGAATTTCTATTTTTGCGCAGGACAACAAGTATTAGCCTATCTTGACTAGCAGGTTAACAGATTAAAGCCATGCAAATGAAGAAAAGACATCCCCATGTGACCTGTTAAATTTAACTCAAAGACTCACCTGAACCTAACTTGGTGAATCATTGAAATTCTGTTTGAATCTACTTAAACAAAAGTACATGGAAAACTAAGCTAAGAAATGAATGATCGAGGGAGAAGTAGTAGGGTGCAAAAAAGAGGGCTTTGAAAGAGTTATCATTTTATCTCCTTTGTGGTACATGGCGTATTAATCTCTACCTAGTTCAGAGAAGCTGAACTGAAAGGAAAAAGTTTATCTTTAGCCTTCCTAAATAACAGATAATCTTTCTTCCTTTGCTTCACTAAGAAGGGCAACTGCACCCAGCTACATATTGCTTCAAAAATGTTTCATTCCTATGATGACACCACGAGTTAAAAACTAGGGAAGTCTACATCATTAGCAAGTTAATTCTTAGATATGTTATCAAACTTCCTTCATTCTTCTCTTCCCTGAGTTTTCATTTTTCTCTCTAAACTACACAGCATTTAATATTCATCTTGTTTCTTTATCATCCCTTGATATGGAAATTTACTTCCTTAGCCCATTAACTTGCATATCAAAAAGAAGAGTACAAGTGCTTAATACCAGGAAAGTTATATGTGTGTTTAAAACCTTAGCAATATGTCAGTATAGATGACAGGAAGCTTCAAAAGAATTTTTCCTCCCTTTCCTAAGTGGTCACTATAAAATTGTTAGTAGGAGAAACAATATCTCAGTAGTCGTGTGCAAATATTAATGTGTCTTTATTTCAAAGAAACTGGCTGCATTTTAGATTTACCCTTAGGTGGAAAACATAACTTCAATACAAAACATATTCCTTCTTATAGCAGATAAACAGAAGAGAGAAAAATATTTAAGATTATGGGTAAGAAATAAGGTCCTCAATATGCGATGATGATCTAGATTCATTCCAAGATCTAGAATGATGTTCTAGATTTATGCCATTCATTTAAAGAATGAGTGCCAAGTCTTAGATAAATATAAGGCAGTTTATGCGCTGTTTAAAAAAAGTTAGGACATATCAGCCCACGTGTTTTCCACCTACTTCTCTAAAACTGGAATCCAAACTTTAGAAAGAACATTCAAGAAGTTGTAGAAAGGGAGGAGAAATTCAGTGTACTTGACAACCAACTAATGGCAAGCACTTTTACATACATTATTTTATTTAATACCATAGCAAGTTAGAGATAGATGGATGTTACTTGTTTGTTTATTTTGCAGATTAAGAAGATAAAGTCCAGGAAGAAGTAGTAAATTGCTTAAAGTCATTAATGTAATAAATGTGACCCTCAGCCTTTGTTTTTTCTGTAACTTATAGCACCTCAGCTTCTGTAAGAAAAGTGACTCATTGAAGATATCTTTCACATATAGCAGAGCTATTCTACACATATAGCAGTGCTATTCTTAAATATGATTGAAATTAATGATTCTAAATATCAATGATAGAATAGCATATTTTCTTTCTTTTTTTTTTAATTTCAAAACAGTATCTCACTAAATTTCTAAGGTTAAGGCTTGTATTTGTGACTCTCCTGGCTCAGCCTCTCAGAGTTCTGGTATCTTATAGACAGCTAAGTTAGATAGAAATAGTATAGGTAATCACACAGATCTGGGTCCTTCAGGGAGACAACACAAAAGGTAAAAATCCACTGTAGCTGTGGCCAGAGATGCATCAGTAGAAACCAGACCTCAAGATAATAAAAGGACCAGACCAACACACTCCGCAAGGGGTGAGATCTGTGATAACAGAGCTCTAAATGGGCATCAGTCACCTCAATGGACAATCAAGACCCCAGATTCCTCTGAGAAGTTCTGTGATCTTTTCATGTCCACTGGCTAAATGACTTGCTCCCCCATTGGATGAATTTAATTACCTAAGCAGCTATACCTATAATCTTATTGGTTGATCATAGCTGTAACCCACATTGTACCCACATAGTTTTGCTCTATAAAATTCCCCATAGAGTGAGGTCTCTTGCTACCCATAGGGGACACCTCCCTTTCCTCTGAAAGGAGCTTTGTATCTCTCAATAAATATTTCCTACTCTTTACCTCCATTGTTTCTAGAATTCATTCTTTTCTTTTTAAGAAAACATGAAGTCAGTATATCAGAAATCTCACAGGCTGGGGATATTTTTCCCTTACCTCATAATTGGAGGTTCTGATATGATTCCTGTAATGCCAGAATTATAGGTATGCAGTATCTCTCATATAGCCTTATCTCTTAAATACAGAGAAGGACTTTGGAAAATAAATGTAGTCTTCTTTTTTTTTTTTGGTTTTTTTTTCTAGTTATTATTTCTGCTTACAAAGTATGTGCATAAGTATAGGATATTATAATACAAAAATTGATATCAAATTTAATAAATTGAAAAAGAGATATTTAGGTGTGTACAATAGAAATTTAAAATTCTGAATTGTTTCTTGTCAATTTAGTATTGTATCTGTTTGCTTTCTATACTCCCAAAACATTTCAGCGGCAAGATTCCAGATTTGAATATGCTAATCAGGAACACTTGAAGAAGATGCACAAAGCAGAAAAGGAAAAACCATCATTTTCCATCAACAATGGCTGGCAAGCAAGTGTCAAATGTGAAGTTTGCCTGAGTTTCAGGCAACCTGAAACTGACCAACTTCAGGCCAAGCTAGTGGTTTCCTGCAATTTCTAAAGCTTTCTAGTCTGCTGAGAGCTGATCATGATCACTGTCTCTAAGCTTTCCAATGCTATCTAAGCACCTAATTTGCTAAAGTTAATTATCTTTGGCTTCAAATACTGAGTGGCTCCTATTTTCCAAATTCAGTATGTCCAATAAGAATTCATTACCAAACTACCAGGGCGCTATTTTAACATAGGCTTACACAGAGCATGATTACAAATTGTGAATACCTAAGACAAACTTGTACCACTATACATAAAAAGTGCTTTATAATTATTATAACCCTGATGAGAAATTACTTGTTCAATCTTTTAAAAAATTTGTTGTGCTTTATGAGTTGGGGCAACAACAATAGCCTGAGACAGGAGTGAACTAAGTATCTAACTAAATAATAGATATTGATGCTTTTGAAAAGTTAGGGGTCTCAGCCAAGGAACTGGATCAACTGAAGAAAAGTATGTGAATACTCTAAATTCAAGCAGAGAGGGAGGTCAAGGTACCACTCAGCTAAAAACAGCAAACAAGTGATAGAAGAGATGCCAGGTTTCAATGTAGAGAGGTTATCACTGTTGGGGAGATACAAAATAGCACCAATGTGTTCTCTTAAGAGAAGGAATAAAAAGATTTCAGTTATAGTAAGTGAATGAGTATCTCTCATCACTTCAGATGATATATATGACATGGCTCTCTATTCAGTGACCAGCGTTCTTTTAAGAATGAATATCACATACCTAATATGCATAAAGTCACACATATCATTGAGATGAGCCAAGTGAGTGTGGCCTGTATTCTGCATAAAATTTTACATCGTAGCTAGCATTGGGACCTTTTGTATTAGGTGGTTGCTTCGTCTCAGAGATCTCTGAAGTTTTGAATCCCACTAATTATTTAAAAAGATTAAAACATTCTAGGAGGATCAGCTACCAATCAATTTAAAACCTCAGACTCCTCTGGAGAGGAATTAACTTGCTTATGTTTTTATATGTGCATTTATACTATACACACCAAAATAATACAGTTATACATACCAAAATAAGACGGTTAGCAGGGTGAAACTTTAAATGTAGTTATCTCCCTATATGCATGCATGCAGTGGCAAAATTAGATATAATATATTTGATATTTAAACTTTTCATTTCATATTTTATTTATTTCTTTTTTGGTCCTTCAATGATCTTCTCAAACTTTCTAGTCTTTCAAGTTGATTTTTTTCAGGTGTATGACAACTAAGTTTTTTGGTTTTTATCACTGGGACATCTGAATTGTTAAAGTTTCATACATTTCCATATGGTTGGATACTATAATCTTTAAAGTCTTATTTTACTAGATATACCTTATATCTAAATTTATGCTATATATTAGCCTTTTATTAGTTTTAATTTAATTTTCTATAATGATCTATCCCTTTAAATTCCATGAATTTTATATAGAACATATTTAGTGCTATTACTACTAGAATTGAAGTTGCATAACTCCAGGCAATTTTTATGAATCTATGAGACTGAGGAATTTTTATTTATATTTTTAAAGAATCAAAAATGTTTAACTTCATATTATTTATTTGTTCCCAATTATTAGTCAGTATTTTTGTATACAATTAAATATATAAGTTTAATTGATAGTATAACAATAGTATCAAAACAATCTATGATAGTATAACAATACTGTCATAACAATCTAATTAGCACATAATAATTTTGACTGGTACCTCTTAGTCCACAGTCTGTACTTTAATTTATGTCAGTGTCAATAAAATTACTAGAAGGCAAAATAAATATATTTCTTAAGAGTTTATTTTATTACTTAAATTACATGGAGAATCAGGAATTCAGTTAGGATAAGTTGTGCTTGGGACCTCTATTAGAATCTAGACATATAATATTCTAGAGTTAGGTATGGAAGATGACAATAATTCAAACATCACTTATACATGAACAAGATATGGTGACTTTAAGTCAAAGAGTAAGATGTACTTCACTGAAAAATTCATACACACATTCATTGATAACTTTCAGCTATGTGAAGTAGCAGGGGAACTTTCAATAATGAAAAGGAACATATCCAAGAAAACCATCCCTAGAGCTGTATGCAAGCTATACAGTTTCATACCTTATAGTTTCTATAGTTTCCATGTGCCATCAACATCTGTTAGCTCATCCTGGCAACTTCTATGAAGCATTTGTTGATATATTATATTGACAAAGCAGAGCAATATCATGATTGTGTGACAGAAGACAAAAAGTTCAAGGCACTACTGTCTCTCTCACATCCGAGAAAATGTATTTTTTTCCAGGAATGAAAGGACATTAGACGCATTTCTAGAGACATAGTTTCTAATCCCAGGGTGACTACATACCACATCTACTGCCTCGGCAGCTCGCTGAGTCTGTGTTTCATCCTTTTAAACACCAAGGTTAATTATGCCTATCTTTTTTAAAATTATGCTAAGAATAAAAGATATCATGAAAATGAAAGGGCTTTATAGGCAATAAAGTTACATAAAAATATTTTCCCTTTACATATAGGTTTAGCTTATTTCAATCTTGTTGTAGAAAAAAAACAGTGAAAAGTAGTAAGGCATAAACTAGCAAGTTTTTCACCAATGCTACTGTCACCTTCCTGGGTACTTTCCCAGTCCCCACTGCATTTAGAAATGTCCATATCGCTAATTTCTAACTTACAGGAAACAATACAGGATACTTCTAGCCTTGGACCATAGAAATCTCCTATATCAGGTTCTTCTTGCCTGTTCTCCATACAAAAGTTCTAGAAGATCAAATGAAAAGCTTCTGACTAAGCCTGGATGCTAATTGTGTATTACGAGCATACAATACAAAAAATCTCATGTACAATATGTTAGACCAATGAAAACTGGGGTTTATTTTTGTATGAGTCATTTTTTTCTATAGCTGTGAAAATGAACATAATGCCCACTACTTAAAGGAAAGATTTACTTCTCTTCATAATCTCAGCAAACTCAATCCACGGTCAACTACTTCAAAAGTAGAAACAGCATGGAAGAAGGGCATGGTGCAGGAAAACTGTTAACCACATGACAACCAGAAAGAAAAGAGAGGAGGGAAAAGCTAGGGACAAGAACATATTTTGGAGGTCATGCCGCCGGTGACATGCTTCTAATCAAGCCTTGTCTCCTAGCAGCAAGTCAGCTATGAAATCATCAGTGATGAATATAGCACCCCTTGTGCCAATCACCTTCCAAACGTATGAGACTTTAGGGGGAAATTTTATATATGAGCCATAACATTTTTATATAATTTAATCATACCTTAACTAAAACAGGAATATAAAAAGTCAAATGTTAAAATTAACTGTCCTGAAACAGATTGCCACTCCAAAAAAATCCCATCAAGAATATAGCTGGAAAAAAAAGAATATAGATGGTAACTGTAATTGCCATACTTTGATAAAATATTAATAGTATTAGTGATTCTTCATTTACAGTATTTTGGCCTATGTGGATCTTTAGAGCATGTAGAAAAATTTTAGTTGGCTCACACATTCCAGGGAATTATGAGTAAACTGAATTCTCTCTTGACAACATCACTGGTTTTCTCTCCCTTATTGCATACTGTTGCTTTTACCAAAATTATTTATTTTCTAAGATGCAGAATTACCTATGTATTTCTTGGCAACACCCTCACACACAGAGGTTCTCTCTTGGAATCAAAATATCATGTTTATACTAATAATCTATTCAAGAACCCCAAAATCTCAAATTACTAATTAATAACAATCCTAAGTGTGGCTTTCTCATCTTGAACATTTATTACACAAAATGTTGTCTTTTCTGTCTTCTATTTATTTTTCTAATTTTGGGAATCTTTAGGATGTAGATTAGTATAGCAAGGATTATATGTAGTACACAAATAAATATCCTCTAGCTTACCATCGTGTAGAAGGAAATATAAATAAATGATATAATATTAAAACTGTCTTTAATTTCAAACTGAAGGGTAATGGTAAAGTAATATGGGAGCCTGGAGGACAGGATGTCTTTGGGCAGGGAATTCTTGATAATATCCAACTGACTAGGACCCGTTCTAAATTTAAAACAAGTGAGAGATAGAGACAGACAGAAGTCACTCTTTTATAGTAATCAAAAACCTGGATAGTTATAACCAGAAACTCAGGTTACCTCTACATGGAACAAGTTATTACCACATTAGAAAATACCTTTAAAAAGGAAAAAAATAATGCAGTCTACTGGATGTTTTTATAAGGTCATAATCACATGAATTTTAAGACATCTATAATGTGAATAATACAGACTAGTACCTCAATAATAAAATTAACACTTCAAATACTATTCAAATAAGAATGTTTCTGGACACAAGTCCCAACAGGTTTTAATCAGAATAAAATATTGCCTAAAGGCAAAATAATGTCAGGAAATACTAATGGCTCTGAAGTATGAAACATAGTTGCAAACAAGATAGATTTTGGCTTATTGATAACAGCACAGGGGCAGAAAGCAAAAGCAGATGATAATTTAATCTTTGGATTTCTAAGATAATTTATCTCCTGTATTGGGGTCTAAAGAAATTTTTGTAACAATTGTAACGCAATTTTTAAGGGAATTTTCAGAGATCTGCTTTATTCCACTGAGTTTAGATGAATCTGCTTTCAAAAATCTCAGTAGAATGTCTAAAATATATATTTGAAAAATATTAAATGTATAACTTTATAAATCATATACATAGAACTACAGTACCAGTTCTGATTGTTACCTATCAAGAAATACCACAGAAACCAAATGTCTCTTGATTCAAATTTAGCATTTTCTTCCCACGTTTGTTGCTCATAATCCTTCAGATAGTACATTTAAAGTAGCACCACAGTTTTCTCTTCTCTGAGCTGAGTAACAAACCCTCTCTTTAATTTAACCGGGGGAAGTTTAGTTTTGTATAGGTTATTATATTCAGAGTGGTAACCACTTTTAAATAAAAATGCTGTACACGATCTGTGAGCTTATTTTTCCCAGAAATTCATTATGCATTTATGAAAGGTGAATAAAGACCACATTAAGACACAGCATGACAATCAGATTTAGTCAGCTATATAACACAGATGTGAAATTTTTTGAAATATACGTTTATGTTTATTTGTATGTATGCATTATAACTATTTTATGTTAAATGAATAATTCAGTAATCAGTTTGATCCAACTCTAGCTATTTAATATTCATTGAGTAGCATCTTTCCACTAAGCAGAAAGGTATTAACTCCTCCTTCTCCAAATTATTTGTTCATATTAATTTTTTATATAATGCTTCAAAGATAATTTCTTGGTTCCTATATTTCAAATTCATTTTAAGACTAGTGATATATATTTTAGTTATATATATTCAATATATTTTATTTTTGTTTTTGTTGTTTATTTGTCATTTGAGACAAGGTTTCACTATGCCGTTCAGTCTGGCCTTGAACTCACTTTGTAGCCCAGCTGGCTTCAACTCACAGTGATCCGCCAGCCTCAGCCTCCTAAGAGCTGGGATTCCAAGTGTGTGCCACCATGCTCAGCCTTAGTCAATATATTTTGAAAGATATCAGGTCAAAAATATGTATGTGAAACATATACAGGCTTATAATTTGGAAGATACGTAACTGAATTAAGAAAATATTATGTCCAATGTTCCAACCCAAAACCTACCTGATAAAAGTCTCTTGACCTTTTCCCTAGGGACTATCTAGAGTAAAAACCAAGGGTCCATATTTTTAACAAGCTCTTAATGAATTCAATATGTAATGGGAAAACACAAATTTAAACCAAGCTCAATTCACTTATTCATTCATTCCTGTAGTCATTCATTATTATTTTATTTATCCAACCAATCATATTTATATGCTGCATATAACAGGATAAATAAGATACATTCCCAAATTCACAGATAAATGCAATGAAATGCGATTAATGCTTGGCACAGATAAATGCAATGAAATATGATTAATGTATAGAAAATGCAGTGGAAACACAAAGGAGAGAACTATCAATTTTTCCTGAGAGGTTGAGTAAAGGTCAGTTCTGGCATTAGACAGAGAACCACATTACACATAGTCTCAGATGAATACGTGGTCAATGAGTCAAGAACTGACAGAAGAACATCCTAATAAAAGGAATCAGTGCTGGCATCATTGTGCATAATGTTATTAGCTGAGTATAAAATTGTAAGACAGATCCCCTTGAAAATCATTTTTTTTTAAAGTGAAAGCCAAACTAAGCTGAAGTAATGGAAAACAGATTAGAGAAGCGACGAAGAATATATAAAATTAAATAAATATTAATTAAATATAGTAACCGACTGGAATGGGATGAGGCAAGGAGGGGTATAAGAGAGTCCAAAATCTCTCCCCATCTCCATAAAACAAGCATAGATAGAGACACTGTTTCCTAATGAAAGGAAGTTTTTAAGTTTTGAAAAAAAAATAGAAATTCAGTCTTACGCATTAAGTCAAGAAGCACAGTAGTAGGTCTGAATATAGTAGCAGTTGAATATATAGGTCTAGACTCCCGAAGAAACTTAAAGAGTTTAGACAAAGACTTAGAAATCCAACAAGAGTTGAAGACTGACTAAATCTTAGAAACAGTTGAAATCATGCAAAGAATTTTATGGTATGAGAAGCAGATCAAGAATAGAACTTTGGAGAGATCTCGTATTTCAAACATGAAAAGAGAACAGGAAGAGAGTGATGTCAAGAAATTACAGGGTGGTCTTAAGAAAATGAGTCCTCATAGACCCCGAAATACACTAGAAAAGGACCAGAAAGAACCCATGAGATTTGGCTATTGAACGATCAATAATCAAAATCTGATAAGAATTTAAATGGGAATGGGAAGTAAACTAGCACAGGAAAAGTAGAGTACGATCCCAAAATTGATTGATAAGGAAAGAAATATGTACATGAAGTTCAAAGTGTACCCTTTTTTATAAAAAATCAGAGAATCTCAAATTTACAAGATTTTGAAAAATTATCAGATTCATTTGAAAAATTATCAGACCCCAGTAGAGAAATCTCTTCCACATTTACTTCACAGGTAATCATTTAACATATTTATTTGAACATTTACAGGAATAAGTAGCTATTAAGTCAAAAGATAACTCATTACATTTAATTTGTTTTTGAAGTATGAGATATATATAGGAAAATATACATATTATGCTTTTGAATATTCATAAATTTAACACATCTATGTAAGTCATATCTAAGCTAAGAAACACATATTATAAGCAGGGCAGAAGCAGTGCCCTACATGAACTCTTCCAAAACTAACCACTACCTGATTCCTAATACATAGATTAGTGCCATTTTTGAACTGTGAATAACCAGAAAAATTCAGCACATAATTTGCTGTTTAGCCTCTTCAGTCAACATTATTTTGAGGCACTACTTTTTAGACGTAGTTGATATTTATAAATATGACTATCATAAATAATGATATTGAATATATTTATGTTCATGATTATATATGGGGGTAGAACTGATAGTCTTTTATGTAAAATGTCTGTTCAAGACTTTTATCTGCTTTTCTATTGGCTTGTTTTACCTTTTTCATTTGTAGCTCACTATATAAGTCATGTGTCAGATATATTTTTATTCTCTTAATGATGTGTTTTGATAAACAAAAGTCCTTAGTTCTACTTATATAGTAGATACATACAGAGATAGAGATATGAGGTATATGAGATAGATATGAAAGGAGAGAGAAAGAGAGACAGAGAGAGAGAGAGAGAGAGAGAGAGAGAGAGAGAGAGGTTTTGTTACCTTTATTTGTAGTGAGTTTGAACTGATTTCATTATTCTTGTCCACTCAATGTTACAAAGACTTTCTACTGCCTCCTATTTTTCTAATGTCCTAAGTACTATATTCCCTTTCTTTTTTATAACTTAACTTCTCCATATTAATCAAATATCTATTTATTTCTACTAGTATGGTAATTATATTTTCTTTTACTATCTTTTAGTATAAAATCTTATTCATTAAAGTTTTGCCTTAAGAATTATAACACATTCTTGACTTGATTCAATACAATTATTGCTTTTACTATCATTATGATTTTTTATGATTTTTCCCTAACTTTTGAAACTTTTTCTTATCTAACTTCTGTATAGTTATTTTTCTTTCATTATGTTCATTTTGTTTTCTGTTCATGGGATTTTCTTTTTTTGTTTTTTGGTACTGGGGATTGAACTCACAAGTTCACGCTTGTCAGGCAGGCACTTGTGCCATTGAGATGAATTCCCACCCAGCCCCTCATAGAATTTTACAAACAGCTCATCATATAACTTCTTTGGTGTGCATATTAATTATCATCTGATGCTTTTTCTCCTTAACTAGATTTAAACAAAAACAAAGACATTTGTTCACATTATATACTTTTAATAATTTGAACATTATATAATTTGAATATATTAAATAAAATGTTAATACTTTCATAATAAGTGGTGCATTGACAGTATTTCCTGAGGATGGTAATCAGGATGGCAAAGAATTTAAATGTGATAAATAATTTTCTTTTCTTTTCTTTTTTTGGTACTGAGGATTGAACTTACCACCTTGTTCTTGCCAGGTAGGCACTCACACTGCTGAGCTAAACCCCCAGCT
Source organism: Cavia porcellus (assembly GCF_034190915.1). Classification (NCBI taxonomy): domain Eukaryota; kingdom Metazoa; phylum Chordata; class Mammalia; order Rodentia; family Caviidae; genus Cavia; species Cavia porcellus. Next base: position 26,029,040 of record NW_026947511.1, read on the forward strand.
GAGAAATAAACTTAGATTTGTGATATTTAGACTGGAAGAAAAAGATTTAAGAGAAATAATTCATCGAAAAGATAAATATGATATGGATAGGAATAAATTATTTTGATGCTTCAAATTTCAAAATAATTGACATGAGTTAGCAGTAAAGGAGAATCATTTTTGCTTCAAGGTTAAGTGTTTTAAAATTCAGTTATAGCAGGCTGGGGATTTAGCTCAGCAGCATAAGCGCCTGCCTTGCAAGCAGGCAGTCCTGAGTTCGATCTCCGGTACCTATTAAAAAAAAAAACAAAACATGAAAAAATCTAAAATTTAGTTAAAGGTATTAAAATATAATAGTCTTTTCATTTTCAGGTAAGTTAACAGAGGAACTTTTCTGTTGCAGTATTTAGAACAGCACAGATATGTTAGCTATATAGTTCTTAGAGCTGTTGAAGCAATAAAGACTATATGAAATAAAATTTCAAAAGGCAGTCAATCTAAGGCATGCTGCTGATTATCATTTCTCTCTTTCTCCATGAACATTTGTTGATTCTTTGCATGGTGCTAAGAACTGGACTTGAGCTAAGAAGAAGGTGTCTCCTTGGAGTAAGAAAAGCCACCAGAACTTTTAGTCATAAAGGCACAAATGACAAATTGGAGATTGGAGGAATCAAAAACACAGTCAGCTTTCTCCATGGTATGCTTGGTGAGGTTGCAGAGGAAACTGAAGGACTAGGCTGAATGGTTCTCTAAAGGCAAAGTGAAAACCTCAGCAGAATTTGGTATGACACAAACCAGGGGCCTGGCAGCTGAGAGACACCAAACTCAAACACAGGGCTGAATACATCTTGAAGTCATTTGCCAAGCTTTTTAGCTGTTTGGACCTAAGGATAAGGAAATAAACTGAAAAGTTGTGTAAGAATACTTAGATTCTTCTCAGGGTGAGATGATAAAGATGTATTAGGCTTTCAACAAAAATCCTGCAAGGACCATGGTACAGAAATAGAGAAAGACAAGGGTGAGATGACAATCTGAAAATGAAGCCCTTTACCCAGCTGAATCCAAGAATGGGATCCTCTTATCTACGTAGACCTCTGCTCTGGTGGCATAGAACATTATTTGGAAATTTATGATTCTTTTACACATAATTCACCATGTAACAGCATAATAATTGATTGTACAAATAGATTAAACAAGGAAAAAAACCACATTTGAACCAGATAAGTAGATGATCTGGATATTACAAAAACTAGCACAGACTTTAAAACATTTGAGGTTATTGTATATAGTCAAGGAAATAGAAAGGAAGGTGGACTATAGGAATAAATTAACAGTATTCAGTATTTTGAACACATATAAAATTTAAACAGACAATCCTAAACTGTAAAATAACTTTAAAATTTAAAAACTTGATAGGTAAATATAATAGAATGGGTACAGTGGAATCTAAGTAGGTGAATTGGAAAATACCCAAAATATAACATAAAAAAGAAAGAAAAATGAAGGTAATGTGTGAAAGACATTTGGATTATGTAAAAACAGTATTTAAAATTAGGGAAAAATCATGAAAAATGCTAAACACAATAAAAAGAACATTTTATTTTTAAACCCTTTTTTCACATATTGTTTCAATTTATTCATACAATTGAATCACATTTTACATAAGTTGAATAATTTAATGACTTAGTGACTTTTGACCAACGGAAAAGATATGATTACAGTAGGAAGTTTTTGTTCAGATACAAATAATTATTTTTGCACAACTACCCTCAAATGCATTGTATTGTCAAAATAGTGTCATGTAATCATGTTTAATTCTTACCATGACATATTTAACTAATGAGAATGTTCTTCTAAAAACATGAACAGTTATTTTATAATAGTATGTGTATGCATGCATGCATCTATACATGCATTCAAATTAGTTTATTGATGGAGACATAGGTCATTTCCTTCATCCCCCACATTCCCAATAACAGAAGAATGGTAACCATTCTCAAGAGAAGGTTTTCTCCTTTCCTTTTCTTCCTCAGTTCCCTCTAGATCGCCACACCTTATAATATACACAGTAGGACTAGTGAGGATAGACATTCCAAGAATCTCCATCTTGTTTGCTTCCCTTCCCTTTTGTATAATGCCTGTGGATGTTATGAAGATGTATTTAGGCAGAGCGGAGGGGAATGAAGTGGAACCTCCCCCCATCACACCAATTTGGGCAAGAGAAAATGGTCTGTCTCTTCAGTACAACAGTCCTTTTATTTAGAAGCCCTCCTTAACTCTGCTCACAGTGAAATGGAACACAACCTCCCCAAGGAAAGAGGGTCCACGGATTGGCTCAGTCAGGTCAGCTAAGAACAGTAGCTGTTACTCATCACTGGTAGGAGACAGAAAGAAGCCTAGTTTCAGGGGTTGAGAGACAAGGGATTCTATCTGCTTACTAAGAAAACATATAGAGGTTCTTTATTTATAGAACACCATACAGCACAGTCCCTGTTGCTTTTAGAGAAAGTGAAGAGGCTTACATGTTTGAAAAGCACACATTTAAGAATCAAGTTACTTCATTAGTATGGTCAGTATTTTAACAAGAAAACTCCATTCTGAAAAATAGGTAACTATCTCCATCTTAAGCAAAATATCTATGAAACTGATCTTCTCTTTAAGTATTTAAAGATTTATTTGGCACCTGATGTAGCTATTTTAAGCTTCAAGTAGTGTTTGTTTCCCAGGGCCAATGGTGCTAAAATGTTAACGATGTATTTGTAGTTATTATGGTTTATGGAAGAAGGAAACAAATTTGCTTGTTTTGTGTTTCTTCTAGGAAATTCTCCAAATATAAATACCACTTAAAATGTTAGTTGAACAATTTTTTTTAAAAATACAGTGCTCAAAAATCTTAAATTTAGAAAAAAAATCAAAACCCACTTTACCCATAAGTACGGAAAGTCAGAGTCTATATTTAAAGTATTTCATTTTGCAATCTGAGATAAGATTAGGAAGAGTTACCCTAAAAGAGGTGCCAGTTCCTCTTAAAGGTGTCAGTATCCTCTTAAAGGATAATGGAGCACAGAGTTGTCTTGGCCTAGCACAGGTTTGGCACTTACACTATTAAGACAAGAAATAGACAAAGTTGGTGCTGGAATTAATATGAGTTTCTCTAAATACATGAGACCGTACACATGGAGTTCCACCAATATTGAATATTTTTTCAAAGTAAGATACAGATGAAACTCTCCAGTCTAAGAAGTTAGATGGGTCCAACCTGCCACTATGAGAGGGAAAAAAAAATGCTATTTGCAAACATTTTGAAGTTTGGTATAATACAAAGTGCCAAAGCTATTGCCTGGCACCTTGAAAGTGCTCATTACTATTAATCACATTGCATATGAATGGAATTGTGAGTTCACTAAAAGCATGCTTCCTGAGTTAGGAGGCCTGAGCAAATGGGGCTAAAAATTAACTCACACATTCAAAGCCATCTATTTTTAAAATGCATGATAAGCAACACAGGAAGCTTTTACAACTAGCCAGCAAAATCTGAGCTTTCAATCAACAATTTCTTTCACTGAAGGTGTGGAGCATGGAACAGATCCAGACGCACAGATGGTATTTTACATCTGCACATGCAATTTCCTTTTTCTCCATTTTTATATAAACCTCTATCTCTTTTCCTAAAAAGGAATGTAGAATTTGCCAGTAAAATTCAGCATTACTTACTGCCTCTGGAAATGTTACTCACCTCCATTTCACATTTTTAGCAGCAATTTAACTGTCTTTATATATATGTAGAAAGATGGGGAAAAGGATCTTATAAACTCCTTTTTATTAAATCCTAAGTAATTTCAGAAGCTTCAATTCCTCCAGAAAACTAAAACTTTTCCAGCATTTAAAGCTACTTGTCTCCTTCATCCTTATACCTAACCATTTGCTTACAATTAATGACAACTTTTCATAGATCTTATAACCAAAATGGATTTAGTGATCATAGTAAAGGAATCTCCTCCCCCAAAAGGATATAAGTTTTGAAGGACCAGTAAGACTAGTGACTTACCAAGGTCACACTGCTGATTACGGCACCAAAGATCAAAGAAGTTCATCTGTATTACTATCCAAGCAGGAAGAACAGCACACAGCCATATCTCCAAAATTCTATTTCCAGGACTTCATTAGGACCAAAAGTCCTCCTCTTTAAAAATAAGTTAGACTCACTTGAGTACATGGAGAAGTCTGACTTTCAAATACAAAAGTATTTCAAAAGACAGCGAATGTAAATATCATGTCTCTTTATTATATTATATTCAAACAGATAAGTTAAGGCTTCAAATTAATATTGTATAAAGTGAAATTCTAGGTAACCAAATAGTGTCTGAAACTGAATTTGTAAATTTTGGTGAGGGAATAAATAATAAATTACAGGATAAACTCAGAAAATTTTTAAAAAGGAATTGTCAACTTACCCTTAATAAGATATTCTATTAAAATGAACAAAATGTTGACATATGTTTTGATTGTTACACTAGTTTCTTAGGTCCAGACCTCTCTTCTGAGTTCCAGAATTGAACAAAGTAACTCCCCAATGTCCCTGCAATCATATATCAAAATCTCTTTATATTTACTATGTGTAACACCAAATTCAGAGCCAAAGCAAATGCAAACCTTATCTCATATACATCCTGCTTCAAAAAATACTGCCCAACAGGACAATGCTACATCCAGAAACTTGAATATTATCCTTGAGAATTTCTTCTCACTCCACTCATCCCTAATGCCACTGGTGAATTTCATTGCTTTTTCCCATGTCCCCTAAAACCTGGCAAATTCCCTCGACCTTCATAGAAACTATCCCTATCAACACTGCATTTGCATCTCTCATGGATACTTCAATTCCTTCTTTTGTAATGTTATTCCTAAAGTAATATTTTTGTAAATATAAATCATTTCATGTCACTCCTCTTCTTAAAATCTTTTATTGGCTTCTAATTAGTAAAACCCAATGGTAAAATCCAAACTCTTTAAATCCACAAAATTCATGAAGTGGTCTACAAACGAGCTCTAATGCTTTCTAGATCCCTCTGAAGCCAGTTATTTTGCCCCATCCTTTTTCATGTTCCTTTCTTGAAGTCTCTATTTCAGCCATTCTGGGCTCTCCGTTTTCTGCCTGCCTCCTATGATGCTATCTACTGTGTTGCCTCAGCCTGAAACATTCCTCTTCTTACCTTCTACTATACTTATCCATCTCATCTCCCATGAAACTTGCTTGAGGAAACTTTCTGTGTTACCCTACTCTGTAACACTATTTCTCTGTATTTTTCCTCCATACCCAACACCAAAATTTATAAACATATATTTTTTAATATGTATCCCTTACTATAATATCTATTTCTACTTATTTATTCATTCTACTAACACCTAGGACATTAATTGGAAATAACATTATTCAATGCTTATTTATTGAATGAATTATTAAAGAAGGAAGAAAAGAATGGAGGAAGATAACAGGAGAGAGAGAGTAGGAGATATTTACAAAATAGAATTCAAGAAGTAAGAAATTTCTATTATCATCTCTCCCTCAATAGCTATGAACTAATAGGATATATCTATATATCACAATCCAGGGGCACCAGGGGTACATTTGGGTGGGGTCATTTCAAATTATCCAAATTTAATAGTCTTCCCTCAGTGGCAACAACCACTGACCAGGGTTTCTTGATAGTCTCCAAATTTTAAAAAATCAATCTTAAACTTTCAATTTAAGCTCAGTAGACACCCTCAACTAGAATATGAAGAGTGATTTTTCAATGCAAATCTAAGTCCTGAAAGTATTCACGTACACTTGTAAGATTATATCATTCCAGACCTACAAATTAGTCAGGTAAAATGTCAAACATTCTAAAGAACAATTGTTCTGAAGTTTGTGTACGTGAGTATTTGATTTGCAAGGATATGAGAGAGGAGATGACCAGCAAGGAAAGTTATTGATGGAGGAACGAATAAAATGTTGCTTCCCTTAAATTATTTAAGAAAATACATTTAAGACAATTATGATGGCTTATATTTTTTCTGATGCCTTATTTAAAATGTAATCCTCAAAATTCACGGCAAAGTTAGCAGGTAAGAGGTAGTTATGACAGAGACAGAAAATGCCAATGTACTGTAGTTGAGCACTTCATTTGATTGTATGACTTAGAACACTGGTGTGGTTTGGCTCTCGTTAAGGGTTTTCTAGAATTTGGATACAATTTCTGAGATACTCTTAACCCACTTCAACTAGAACTCACACCAGGATTTTAAAGCCATTATTAACTCATAATATTCATATTTATAAATTTTAGAGACGAGATCTACATTCCCCATTTGACCTCCCTGATACTTTGCTGGTGTTTTGTTTTGTTTTGTTTTTTTGAGGGAGTGACATATGTGAGGTTGATTCATAAAGACAGACTGTGCCTGAAAAACTGCTTTATGGAGCAAAGCGGAAATTTTCAAGAATTTAGAAATCACCACAAACTGAGTTATCAGTGCCCATGGCTTGGCTTGCTGTCTGATACAGATTTAGAAGGAACATGATAATAGACCAGGCCTTGATCTAAAATCTGGAAGATATACAATACAGATAAAGTTTTTATATCCAGGTTTAGAAAGACCCAAGGAAGCCAATAAATCCGCAGATATCTCCTGAGGACCGACTAAGACAACAGGAAAAGCAAAGTAGTTGCTGTCAAGCCTTTGTGGTGTAATTGGGGAGGCAGACATAACTTGCCATAAAATAGTCACTACCAGCAGCGGCATGTAAAAAAGCACCAAGAGAAAAGTAAAGTGAAAAACTCCTATAGTTCAGATGATTTTAAGAATTTTTTCTTAAAATCTTCATAGAGTAGATAGAATTTGGCATGGCTTCTCAGAGGAGCAAAAAGGAGCTATCAAGAAAAAAACAAGACACCAGGCAACCCAATACTTGCATTTCTTTATATAATTTTTCTTTTCTCAAGAAAGAAAATTGTACATTTTGCATAACTAATTGGTCATTTTGCACATTAGAGACATTTTCTGCTGGGTTAGGTTTTGAAATTGTATTCTTCCATTTATGTTACTGCATCTATATGGGGGTGGAAAGAGAAGCATCAGGAGGCTAATTTATATTTTTCATGGAGACTTTGCTGTTCATAATTTAAAGCAAAACTACTGCAGTATGTAAGGAAGTTTTAGAAATTGGAATAGATATGGAGAAACTGACATGAATAAAAAGAGTGAACTGTGGATGTGATTTCTACTTAGACTCTTTTATTAAGTCCTGCCATCAAAAATCAATCTGCTGACGTGAGTTTTTTTTCTTCCTTACAGGAGACTATTACTTTATTACTTAGACTTCTTATACTTAAGCTTGTTTATTGGTATTTGTTCAGTAGGCATCACCTTGGTTTTTTTGTTTTTGTTTTTGTTTTTTTTTTTTACTGGAAAGAAAAGGTAATTTGCCTGAAGCTAAACAGTAAATCAGCATGCTATGCTAGAATTAGAATTCTCAGTCCCTTATATTTATCTCGGTATTTGACACTGGAACTATGATACTTTCCATCAACAGGCCAACAACTCTAATAATGTCCAAATGTTCCTCTCTTCTTCCTTTAGTTCTGACAGAGCTTATAAATTTTTGAGCTCTTCAATTTGATTGCATCTCAAATATAGATTAATATGGTAGCAGTAAATATTATTGGATAAATGACTCTTGACAGAACATTTAAAGAATGCCTAATTTTCTGAGCTTATTTCAGCGATGAGACTGACAAGCAGTGAACTATGTAGAACAGAGGACATAATGGAGTATTTCAATCAATCAGTAATACTACTATTATTTCTGTCACTTACTGAAAATTTACTCTTCCAGGAAACACACATATATAATCTTCAAAAGTAACCACAAGACTGTAAGGTAGGACTCCTATATCTATTTAACAAATGTCAATATTGTGGCTCAGAGAAGTTAATTAACTTGCCCAAGGTCATACAGCTTTCAATCTCCATTATTAGTCCCTGATTTCAAGCCCTCCTCATATCTTGCCTACCATTTTACTATATTCTGATAAAACATATATACCAATTTTGTGATGTGAAGTCCTCTGAGCCAGCTATAATGTCACATGCCCTGTGCCTTTTGTGGGAATGGTCTTCCTGCTTCTCACTAAGTGAATGTTAGTCTTTCTTTAAGGTCTTGCTCACGAATAACCTCTGAGAGATTTCTTGACCCTAGTCTAGAAAAGATGACTCTGTCCTCTTCTAGACCTAGTACATAACCGAACTTACTCACTGTGTACATATGTGCATGGACACCTCTTGGAGATTGGTCACTCCTTGAAAATAACAACGATGTTTAAATAATCTGTGAATCATCTGCACTTAGCATGGTTCCTGAAACTTGTATGGTGTTTCAGAAATAGGAATATCTATGCTACCTTGGCTAGAAATGTAAGCTGAATCTAGCTAGACTTGATGGTGCATGCTTGCAACCCCAGCCCATAGAGAGGCTGAAATAGAAGGATCCCAAGTTTGATCCCAATTTGATCAATTTAGAAACAGTTTCAAAATAAATAATACAGTTTAGTGCAAAGGTTCGGAGTTTCAAATCCATCAACCCCAGTCTCTCTTTTCTCTGTCTCTCTCAGTCTCTCTCTCTCTCTCTCTCTCTCTCTCTCTCTCTCTCTCTCTCTCTCTCTCGCAGACAGACACAGACACGTATGCATGCGTGCATGCACACACGCACACACTCACACTCACACGCACACACACACGCACACACGCACACACACACACGCCCACACAAGCAGGGAAAGAAATATAAGCTGAATCCAAAGCTCAAAGTGATTGAAGATAACAGTGAACTATTTTAATTTTTTTTTTTCTTGGTACAATACCATTGGCATTGCAATCAGCATTCTCAAAAACTAAAATGTTTTCTTTCAATGCTACAGAATGTTTAAATATTACAAATCAATTTCATACTACATTTTAGTTAAAAATTAGACAAACAACACTTGCATTTGCTGTTCATTTTCCCTGTTATATTTATTAATTATCAAATATATTAGTTGGATTGAACAACTGCTTGCGCCCTTGTAGTCCATCTGTGCTTTCTTCTCGAAAATGTATTGAAGTCATAACTGCTGGATTTATTGCCTCAGTGATTTCCGTGGCACAAATCGTGATTTCGCTACAGCACTGAGCAGAAGCCAGAGCTAATGGGCGAGGCAGAAAATGCTTAATCAATATCACTCACAGCATAGTTTAAAACCCTTAGCCCCCAAGCAGATTTTGAAAAGGGTTATAATCAAAGCCCCAGTCTTTAGGAATGCATTTACTGCACTATAGAGTTGAGAATCACTGTATTGCCCACAAAATTTTCAATTACTCTATAGGTCTCTGAGAGAAATGCTAAGCCTATGAATAACTCAGCTGGATCCCAGAAGGAGACCCTGCAGGAAAGAGACGAGTATTTATGATTTCCAGGAAGGCTTTTATTCCTGAAGACGTGTATTATTTAAAAAAATGAAATAAAGAACTTATTCTATACTAGTATATGGAATTTCAGGGTTGAATATAATTTTGAAGATTAGCTCTCAGCCCTGGGACTGCTAGGTCATGTTATAATCTAGGAAGGCAGAGCCAAACCACAATATTATGAATCAAAAGAAGAATAGATTTTGGTGAGTCAATGTATTCTCCAACTACATTGACTGTATCAGTGAGACAATGTGCTTACGAAGAGGTAGCTGGTATCCTTGAACCAGACAGGCATTTCCACTGTAGTCATGTGCTCCATCAAAGGCCACCTGTGTGTTCTGATAATAAAGCAGGTGTTCACCACAGGGTCAGAAAGGGCAAGTGTGATCAGGGATCACTATGCATTCTGACATAAAGACTTCTGCCTTATGAACTTTGAATTCTTCTAAATTATCACAGGTCTAATTTATTCGGGGAAAGTTCTTCCTTTCTTCCTAACCATTTTGCTAAATTCTCAAGGAGAAAGAAAGGGTCTAATATGCGATCTAAATACCATGACTACACTGTCAGATTAAAACAATCACAAAAGGCTGGTTAGGAAATTGGTTCAATAATCAAAGCTCTTTTATGGAGCTACATTGAAAGTAATACGTTCTCAGTGGCAGAACAAGTATAGTCCTATTTTACAAGCTACTTCCATTCCTAAAACAAAGACTACCTCAAAATGTGTTACTTTTCATTGTCTACCTCTAAAGATCAACAATGATCTTAGAATTTTAACATTTGAGTTATATGTGAAAGGTTCATATTTTTATAATTTGTATGCTCTTAATTTACATTTTAAAGTTCTCCTTGAGACACAGCTAGCAATTATTCAGATATACATATATCAGAATTATTCACATATATGAGCTCGATACTAGAATTTGCATTTATCAAGTAACTGTGGCTTTACCTTTTACTACATCACTGAAATGTGTCTCAATTTCATGTCTGTTAATAAAAGATTAAGAAGTCATTAAAATAAACAAGCTACTCAAGATATATTAGTTCTCCCCATAAGGTATTTGAAATATTTCCAATTATACAATTTTAAGAGTTTACCTACAAAAGATATAAATATTTTATTAAAATGCAAGCAGTTGAAGTAAATTTAAAAATCATAGAAACAATAATTATAAAGGTAAGAAAAATCAATTCAGTTCTCCTTTGTGAAAGTCCACAAAACCATCCCAAAAGAAGAATTGCTTTGATAGCATTTCTTAGAAAGAGGACAGAATCAGGGTTCCAGTGTTTCTTTCTAAAAAGCACAAAGCATGATGCCTTAAAAGCCTTCTCTCTGTGCACCTATATTCCTATCTAGTCTCACTGACTTCGTTTTTAACTTTGTATTTATGTTTCTCAGTGATAACAGAATTTCAGACATAGTAGGCAACCACCTCTTACACTAACTACTCTTTTAATTATTTTCAAATATTTTGCACAATTCTGTGCACAGAATAAGAATTTCACAATTACCTACAGACATATAAGGGTAATGAGAAGAAAATGCCAAAGACAGTCCTTCTGGGAAAAAGTTATTAACCATTATCGAGTTGCCTGTTCTGATACTATTTCTCAGACTAGCAGAATACTATTAATGTCTTTTCAAACTCAGTCTGAGTTGTAGACCCAGATATTTAAAAATTATAAACATTATTTGTAAATCTACACTAAAGTTCACTCAAGTGAGAACATCTTGAACCATGAGAAAAAAATCCTGATCATTTAGATTAAATTTTTTAATTATAATATATACTTTCTTTAGTCAAGTAGTTTGCAAGAATAATGACCTGTTTCCCTTTTCCATTTTCATAGCTTGATATATTTACAGTAGTTATTAAACAACAGATAGAATAAGAAATGATGAATTGCTAAATCCATAAATGATTAACCTTTTTCACAAAGAAGCCTGCATCTCACATAGAATCTAACTAGGGACCATGTTTATAAATTAAGGTTCATCATTTCCTTTATCACTGATCTCATACCATTTGGATTATTAATGAGCAGTATAAATAACAATAAGGAAAATAATTTAAAAATCTTGCACAGTTACAATTCTTATAAAACTCCTGTAATATTTTATAATTGTACCTTTTAGACTACTGAATATTAAACTGTGACAAAAGGAGGTAAAATACTCTCTGAGTAGGGTATCCTAACAATACTGAAGATTGTTATGTACCTCAGGCTTCAATTTACTGCTCAAATGTGGCCTAAATCATTTTAACTTTTTAATTAAAGTTAATATCTATTTTGAACCTGGAGTTGAAAACAAATAAGCGCATTGTTCATGAACAGGATGGACTATTAAGAAATAATATCTCACAGCTTATCTTCATGTAGTATTTTTTAAAATTAGTTTTGGAGAAGGCGTGGTTTAAAGAGGTTTGTTATACATTACAGTATTATTTCTAAATAAAGACATACTACATCCTATAAAATAAAGTAAAATATTATGAACCCTAGAAAATGACAGCTTGTAAATGTTAGGGGTAAGTGTGAATAAAAACTACTAAAATTAAGAAAGACAACATAAGTAAATTGCTGAGAAAAGCCTGCCTCCAACATTACTGTTCATACATTGTTACATACATATATATATATATATATATATATGTATATATATATATGTAGCTATATATATATATAGTATATATGTATATATATAACAATATATGTTACATTTATACATATATAGTTACTTGTATATCTATGTATATATATGTAACTATATCTGTCTATATCTATATATCTCCAGATTAGACAGCTCAAGTATGGTGTATCAATATAGAAAGCTCCCAAAACTGGCAGCAAATCTTTCTCCCATGCCTGTCACATCCTATAGGTACCTACACTATCTAGGAAAAATGGCATTCTACACTGTTTGTAATACTGAGGATTGATTTTGTTCATTCAATATTCCTAGAGTAGTTACTAATGTTACTAATCCATGTATATGAACATGGATTAATTATGAGAGGATGGAAAGAATAGTGTTACTATTATCATATTTACATACATATAAATTCAGAATAAATTCATAGTAGGAGCTCAGACCTAACCATGAAACTTATCTGTGAAATTTTCATTAAAGAAATGTTGTTAGATCTAAGATATGTATAGGGTTTTGTGCAAATTGGCAGGAATACATATAATATTACTAATTTAGGTGAGAGATGATCTCATTCAAGTTTTGAACTAATTTAATAATAAAGGCAAAGATAAACTGAGAGATAATCTGTGAATAATCACATCATTTAAAAGTCAGTCTGAAAGAGGTTTTTGTCTTTAAGAGACAAGATCTGACTATGTTGCATAGGCAGGCTCCTGAATTACTAGGCTCAACAGTCCTCCATCCTTAGCCGCCTAAGTATCTAGAACCACAGGAACCTTCAAAGGGTACCTTAGATTCCTGCAGATCAGGAGCAAAAGCACTAAAGGGTTTGAAAAATGTATGTGGAAGATATTTAAGGATAAAATAGAAAAAATTACCCTGCAATTTAATTATTACATCCTCTCAGTTGGAAACTAATTATTAGGATTCAGCAAATCCTGAAGTGCTGCCAAGTCCTACACAAGAATGTGAACTTTTGTGTTGTGTGTTTGTATAATACTGTGATTGAACATAAGGCTTTCACACTGAGCTACATCCCCACCCCTTTTGTATATATGTATGTGTATAGGGATGAATGTATTTTTAAGAGAGTATCACTAAATTGTTAAATTATCCAGGATTCAAACTATGATCTTTCTCCTTTGGCCACCCAGTATGCTGGGATCACAAGCAGATGCCACCCCACCAGGGTAAGAATGCAAGCTTCTAAGGAAGTTAGGATATCAAAGACCTGCCCAACAGGACAAATTCTGTCAAAAATGCTAAGATTGTTCTACGAAAAATGCCAGGGTTCAATTAATTAGAGAAGAGAAAGACACAGTGGGAAAGAAAGCAGGATATCAAAAGCCATGAGAAAACATCAAACATAAACATCAGTGCTCAGGAAATCACAGATAAAACTTTTTTATATTTCTAAAATGCTTATCATAGGCATAGAGAAGTCTATTCCAGTTACCTCCAAAATAGTTCCAAACACCGTTCATTTTTGTTTGTTTTGTACTTACTAATATAACTTGGTGATTTTCATTCTTACAGATTTATGCAAATATAAAATAAAAATATCAAGGGCAGTCACACACGGTGGCTACATTACATAGGAGGTAATCCCAGCACTCTGGGAAGTTATGGGAGGGAAGGGTTGCAAATTTGAGCTCAGCCTGGACAACTTAGTGATTTAGGAAGAACTTGTCTCAAAAATAAATATTAAAAGGGCTAGAGATGTAACTCAATATAAAGGCTTTGGGTTTAACTCCCCGTGTTGCAAAAATAAATGCATAAATATGTAATTAAATAAATGTATCATTATTATAAAACCTTTAAGCAGACCATTATAACTACATTTTCCAGGAAGGAGAAGAAACAGGAAAAAAGTAATGATGTTTTCAAACTGATTAGCAACTGCACCTTATTGCACAACAGTATGAAAAAACAGATTTGGAAACAGAACACCAAGATTACTGGGGCTTTTGAGCTATAGTCACTAGTTGGGTCTCATCACTACCTGGCAACAGCACCAATTTAGCAGGCATCGAGCTGTGCAGAAACATTTGCATGTAAATGAACACAGTTTGGGGCATTTTGCTTTGCCTCAGTAAGAGAGAAACATCACTTTTCACTGGCACTACAAAAATAAAACAGAGGTTAACACAGAAGGGTCCATGGCACAGTCCATTACTAGAAAAGCTAATTTGGCAGGTGTGTCAAACTCCTGGAGATCATGAGCAATTATTCTAGGAGGCACTAAAGAGTTTTTAAAAAGCAGATGTAAAAAGTACTGGATGGCAAAGATTGGCATAACTGTGAAATCTATAGGATGAAGAACATCAAATAAGGAATAACTATTTTATTTATACTAAATCATTTAAAAGCCATATATATCAAATATATAATTAATATATTCCATAATAAAATAAACAGCAAATTAAATAAAATAAATTTTATAAAATATAATTAATAATTGATAATTTAATAGAGATAAAATAAAAATAAAGATTTCAAACATAATACAGTGCTATGTGCCACATCATTACTATAGATTTTTGGTAATTCATTTTAATCCATCACCTCTAACCTAGAGTCATAATGACCAAGATCTTACACAATTAGACTTTAACACATTATCTCAGTTATGTGATGCACATAAAGCCCAGTCATGCTGGTTTGGAAGTTTTTCATATTTTCCCATTCTATCTCAAATACTCTTCCTCTCCAATTTCATCCAACTATTTTTTACTGGGTTTAAAAGACCATGTGAGACAATAAAAAGCATTGAAAAATATAGGTGGTATTAGATACTTACATTCAAAAAGGACATGTTCCGATAAGAGTTAAGACACAGATACAACTAAAGATGGTAGGCATCAGAACTTTAAAATATGGATACCATAAAACTAGAAAAATACCTTGATAATTAGAGAAGGGAGTGAGCACAAACAAGAGTGAGTGGGTGGGTGAGTCAATCAGTGGAAATTTGACAGCACTAGTTGAGGAGAAAATAAACTTTTCTTACATGGAACTGTTTTCTACTTGTTAAGCATGTGTCAGCACAGATTATGTTTCATGCACAAGTCTTGGGGATGAGCACTTTGCATATTCTGAGCATCTATCGCAACACCAGGCCAAGACAAAGCATTCTGCTTTATTTCTTGTTGCAAAACTGAAGTAAAAAATATGTTTAATAAGGCACAAAGTGCATTCATATGGGTCTGCATCATTTAAATTTCGTTTTAACTACAAAGATAAATGGACCTTCATTTTATAAGACTCTACTCATTACTTACTTATTATAGTAAGGGCACTAAGATTCAAATTTGCAAAGACACAGATAATTACTAAAATCCAAGTTTTTTTCTTTATTTTTATCCTAAATATACTTTGTTGCAAGAACTATGACATTTCAAATGGAACTCAATTTATTTTTTAAATTTATGATTACACTTTGGAGTTAACTATAATGTACTTTTAATTTTTTTTGGGGGGGGGGATCAAATGTACAACCTCAAGCTTTCGAGGCAAGCAGTTGTGCTGCTGAGCTAAACCCCTGGCCCCTTATCATGTACTTTTAACATAGAATACACTAGAAAGATTGTTACGGTCTTGCAATATTCTCCTTTACCTTATACTCAAACTACAAACATCTCAAATTTTTCAAATTCATATGAGTTCTGAAGTATTATCTCATACTTGTGATCTTAGAATAGATCTTAGTTGAAAACTTAGCTGTTAGGAAAATATCATAATTGAGTATTAAGGCTTGGATTATATCTCAAATTTTTAAATTTTTAAAGGATTTTAAAATTAGATTTCTTTAAAGTTTAAAGTAGATTACATAAACTCATACTTTTAATTAAGTAATTCTTGAAAATGATTTCTAAATAATTTACTAGACTCAATATAATTAAAATTAATGATCCAGCAGTCTGTTGTGCTCATACCAATTAACCATTAGAATGCTAAAGTGTGGCAGGAGATAGATTACTCTTCAAATAAATAAATCACTTTCAAAGCAAAATGTATTATCTTTGTGAAAGTCTGTAAAGTAAATATTGAATCACTTCTCAGCAAAATTGACTCTTGCAAATTAATTTGGAAAATAATATTACCATCAAACATAAACGATTATTTTTATTTTGCACCCACAAATGATAAACGATATAGTTAATACAATCAACCAATCAGAGCACTATAGATCAATCGATAGATAGAAATATTCTACTCCTTATACACAGATACAGTACCCTACATACCTCAGCTATCACTTTTTTTACTCTGTGGCATTATTGCTCCTCACAGGACTATGATTTTGCTAAAAAAAAAAAAAAAGAAAGAAAGAAATTATGCCTTATTTATGTTTGTTTATTTCTCCAGTCTTGCTGTCTCCAGCACCTAATAAGAAATATTTTACATATTAAAAATCAAGACAAGTGCATTTTAATATGAAACCAAATGAACTGCAGATTGACATTTCTTTTGGTATATTTTGTTAAAAAGAAAAATTAGCACAATCTAATTGGAAAAATGTCTACCCATTTCCAATTCAATACAAAAATTGAACTTTATAATTCCCAAAGTCTCTTTGAATTGTCTTACATACATTTCTAAGGGTGTTTTAAAGTTCTTGTCCCAGCCCCAGATATTCTGCAAAGTGGACACTTCCTCTTGTGTTGGTCAATATGAATAAGAAAGAGAAAGCTCAGTTTCTGAGCTGTTGCCATCTAACTGTATCAGAAATTCCTTAATAAATTATATATTTCTTTTCTGAAGACCAAGTATACAAAGCATCAATATAAAACTGCAGCAAAGCACAGGAAAACAGTGTTCATTCTGCTAAAATTATATATATATATATATATTTTAATATTTGTAGACTCAAATGTTAATAATTTGGTGATTAAACAGTATCAGACATATTATATTGTGTTCACATCTTTAGGCTCCAAAGCCAGTATGAGTTAAATAAACTATAATAAGTGAGCAGTAAAATGTAGTTGTTAGGGAGTCAAAAAATCACTTCTGCAATTCACTAGGAGATGATTTTATACTTTTTATAACAAGGCTTACATTTTCTCACTTAAAGGAGATAATTGCAGTTATCTTACTGCTAGCTAACCTAAGTCTAGCATATATTATAGTATTTAATAACCTAACAAACAAATGCTCAATGGGTGACAATTATGATAATGAAGAGGATGTAAGCCATATGTCCAAGCTGGTGTTAACCAAAAGATAGAATAATTTTTCACAGCTACTCCAGGTAGCTGGATAAACACTGCAGAAATAAAATTAAAAGAATTAAATTAGTACCATGATACTATTTAACTTGGACATTAGCCAGAGACCCAAGCTATAGTGTGGGAATTCCTAACACTATTTCTCCTTATATAGCACTTACATTTTATCAAGTGGCTCAACACATAGAAACCAAAATAATGATTAATGATAAATTTTTTAAGCTGAGAATCAAGCCAGTAGAAAAAATATTTTCAATCATTAGTTTCTTAATATTGTTCAAGTAATATGAAAGACATAGCTTTCTGTTCTGAACATAAATAAAACTGCCAACACTACAAAAAGCTCGTTTTATAGAACTGAAACAATCCCCAAACACACATCAGAGTGCATGTACCCTAGTAAAATACAAGGCTTCTCAAGAATATTAGCATATGTAAATAAAACAGAAGTAGAGGTATCAAAACACCAATTGAGTTTTTAAATTCCTTAAAATTGTGTTTAAAACTTCAAGTAAATTAAGAACTTTATGGGTAATGTCGTAATACATACACATATATATATATATATTCACAAATATATCTAGATGTATATAAAATATTTATGAAAGCTAATTTCCCAGAATAAAGTACAGTACATACTCCACATTTCCAAAGATAAAGAATATGAATTTGGTCATGAGCCACCAATGCAAAAAAAAAAAAAAAAGAGAGAGAGAGAAACAGAAAGAAAAAAACATGAAAGCGTTCAACATTTTTAAAGTATTGCTTATATTCAGTTAAAGAATAAATAATTTCCTCTAGAAAAAGATTTATAAATGATTGGTTTTATTTTCATCTCTACAGAGTAAAAAATTAAAGTATGTGGTCACTAAGGTGGACAGACTAATAATCTTTTAAACTAATAATGGCAGAAATGGGTACATGTCATTGGTGTCCAGAAAGTGACAAATCATGGGACATCTGAAGCAAGGAGTTCAAGTATGTTGAGAGTTTATTTAAACTATTATATGTGCCTCAGAACAAAATCGAGACCCCCTAGAAGAAGAGACAGCTGGAGCCAAAAGATGATGAACCCACTGAAGACACATTTAGAAATAAAGAATTGTCATTATCAGAAATATTGTAATACTTCTTTCTTTTTTTATATATTAATAGTTGAAATAAAATCATTTGAAAACCCATTAAGTTTAGTACATGGAAAACAGAAGTGAGATTCTAGGTTTCTGAATTTCAGCATAAAATAGCAAAAAATGTGCCTCCAGAGTTGTAAGACCAACATCTCCAAAAAAAACGATCCCTTCACTGAAACAAGTCTACTTATTCACTACATACAGATGATCAAAAGCACAAATTCCAAAAATTTTAAAGTATCATCTTTTTTAACAACCTAGGAATAGAACACTTGCTAGATACTCTTTGGTGTTAGAAAAATAGAAGATTTTCCCATGAAATATGGGAACCTAATGGGCATTCTGATCAACTATAAGTTTTAGTAGCACTATGGTTACTACAAACTCTAGATATAGCACTTAGCAAGAAAATCTCGTGCTCTAGAGAAGCAAAAGAAAAAAATTATTCATCCCCAAAGATGTAACATCATTTTCTGATCCTCAGACCATTTTGTACTTAAATTAACCCTTGCCTTGTCATAAAGGAGAAGCTTACATGATTTCTAACTAATTATAATGTAGTCAATATATATTCATGTTCAAATACCCCCATATATTTGGTCAAACATATTTAGATAATACTTATGTAGCAATATAAGGTTTAATGATTATTCTTACTTAATTACAAATTAGAAACTTTAAAAAGCTATTCATTCCTTTTGTAATAATAAGCACTTATACATGACTGGGTAAAATGCCATTAATAATTGTTTAATTTATATTAAAAGGTACATTTTATTTATGTTGATATGATACTAGAAAAATAACTATTAAGATAATTGTCATTGCTGTCCCTCCAGTGTTTACTTAGCAGAATCAAAATTTTACTAAGAGGAATTTCTTAAGCAATGGGTCAGCTACCACCTCTCATCATTACAAGAGTATATAATGATTTCTCAGTTCAGACTCTTCACAACAATGATTTGCAGAGAGAGAAAGCTTTAATGTCCCTGTATCTCTGTAATTTACACCCTGAGAATAATTACCTCACTTGGAAAACAGTGACCAACAGGACTAAAGGAAACTGTAAGTAATTAAAAGAAGACTTTATCAGATAAAACCACAGTGAAAGAGACTTCTTTCAGGTAGAATACTTGGATTCTGTGGATGCTTAAAATACAGCCTTCTAACAAAAGGTCTCAGGAAGCAGTAGCCTTAATAACCTTAAGTCTTCTGCCCTTCCTAGAACCACTCTCACTAGCTGGTTGAGCATCTGCAGTCACTTCTTATTTTCTTTACCAAGTTATTTTATTGTCCAAACTGGAACAGTGAGTAGAATAAAGAATTGTAATGTTGAATGAACACTTTAGCCGCAGGAAAGAGCATGTTAATAGAACGTGGTAAAAATGTAGAGAGAAAGACAGAGGATGGGGATTGGAGGGGAAAGGCAGAAACAGAGAGAGCGGGAAAGATTAATGTTGAAAGAGAAGAGAATGCAAAGGGCATAAAGTCATCTGGTGGTAAGTGAAGAGTGTGCTGTGTTTATTGTGACTTGGTGACAGATGGGATTTACATGGATTGGATCTGAACCTCATAGTGTTTATTTGTTTAAAGCCAGCTGGTAGCCTCTCCTTCACTACCCATCCATCAGTCATTTCTGATACAAGGATAGGTCTTCTCAACAGAATCAAAAAATGATTGCTTAATTCACAGTAGTTGTCCAAATCTCTGTATCAAGTGATTTCCCTGATGTGAAAAATACTTAAGCAGATTTTAATATTAAAATATTTTAGATAATTTATTTAAAATATGAGTAGATTTCAACATATTCAAATTCTTTTGTCACATAATGGAACTATCACAAAAGTGTAATCTGCCATGCTCCCAAACAACTAAAAATAATTTGAAATTTGAAATGAATAAATAATCCTTTCTGGTAAGAACCAAAATATGAAGTCTGATCAGGAAATATAGTGAATGTTAATTACAGTGAAGTACATTAATCCCCCTCAAAATACTCTTCCTCATTTTAAACACAATTATTTTTTGGCACTCTCTGAAGCTGTTCTGTAAGTCCTTCATCACGCTTTTCATTGCATTCCTGTGTCTGCACTGATGTCCTGAATCCATTCAGAACATTTTCCTAACCACAATCGTTTTGGTTTTGGAGAAAATCCAGACGTTAAAATAGTGCCAGATCTTGTGAATTGGTGGATGAGTACACCCTGAAATGCTTTTTACAAGCTCACCTTTCCATTGGATGGCATTCAGTAGCAGGACTTATATTGTTTAACACACCTTGTAGAAAAAAAGACTTTCAGAACTGCTTTGCCAAGTGGTAAGAAAGAGATAAGCATGTTCAAGTGAAGGGAGATATTTTGATGATATTAATTACCATTAAATTTAAATATTCATTATATATACTTCTTACATAGTACTGTGATGTGGTGTATCATGTAGTGTATTATTCTTTGGGAAACCCACATAAATACTAGAAATTACTCAGGAAATTTATTTGATGAACTGGGTTATACTTCCTGCCTCCAAGGACTAAGCACTACACACTAGATACACTGAAATATTTGTATAAACAAATTATCTCAAAATAAATGAATCCTTTATCAAAGAGAAGACTGATTTACTTGCTCGGTTTTTAACTGAAGAAAACATAAATGGGGGGCTGGAGGTTTAGCTCAGCGGCATAAGCGCCTGCCTTGGAAGCAGGCAGATCATGAGTTCGACCCCCAGTACCGATAAAAAGGAAAAAGACAAAAAAAAAAAAAAAATAGAAAACATAAATGTGGGTAAAAGGTAGAGATAGAATGGAATGAAAGGCAGAGAAGAGTATGTGAATCACAAGATGGAGCAGAAAATTAAGAACACTTAAAAGAGTAAAATTTTTCCTTTACTTTGGGCTCTAATCTCAACTGAGTTAAGAGGGGAATTTAGTCTAATGTGTTCAAACAGAAATAATACTTTATACATTCATCAAAAAAGAATGTTTTCATTCAAGAGAATACAATACACATTAGTAATTAGGATATCATATTAGTCCATTTTCTGTTGCCAGTAACACAATGCCACAAACTAGATGAAACATAAAGGTTTATTTAGGCACAGAGCTCTGGGGATGCACAACTGAAAAGCATTATCTGTTAATGACCTTCCTGCTGCCAAATACCAAGAAGAGGTGCAGGCATTACATAGTGAGAGATAGGAACAGTGTGTGTGTGTGTGTGCATGTGTGTGTGCACGTGCATGTGCATGTGCTGTTCTTTCTCCAATTTTATAGAACCATCAGGATTTAATACTGGGACTACCACTCTAATCACCTTAGCAAACACATCATCTCCCAAAAGCCCCACTTCTGAACACCATGGTCAGACTGGGTCGCTACCCTCTTAATATTTCACAATGGAAACTAAATTTCCACACATAAATCTTCGGAGGATATATAAACAATACCTAAACTATAGCAGATACTAAACCAAGATGAGCATTGAAGGCTCCTCAAAGCCTTATTGGAACAAATTTATTCTCTCATTGAAAAAAATGGAATGACCTTTAGACTTTGACATCTCATTATATAAGATTGTCTGTTGTCTGTGACATGTGTTTCCCGTCAACTCACCATGATCATGCTTGTTTTTTCCCCTCACATCTTTAGATTTTATATTCTCTTTATTAGCAAAGGAGTCCCTTTCTCACCTCTATCTCTCGTTCCTTCAAAATAGCATCTTTTGATGCTTTTTAGACCTTACAGAAGCCATAGATTTTTCTTCCCCTGGGAGTTCCCTAATGTCTAAGGTTGGATATGTGGACAAAATTCTGCTTGTTTTCTTGAAATAGCTTTATATTTCAAGGAATCTTTATAATGAATAAACACTAAGAAGTTACAAGTAGGAACAAACGTATTAACTTGAGGATTCTCTTCTGCAGTGTTTCC
Organism: Cavia porcellus; assembly: GCF_034190915.1. Lineage (NCBI taxonomy): Eukaryota > Metazoa > Chordata > Mammalia > Rodentia > Caviidae > Cavia > Cavia porcellus. The sequence goes on from NW_026947511.1 coordinate 26,051,453, forward strand.
CAAGATGTGATGTGTAGATTAACAGCACCCACATAGAAATTTGTAAGAAATGTAAATTCATTACCCTACACCAGACCTAATGAATCAGAAACTTGGGCCAATGGGACAGGTAGTTAAGGAAGGAGGAGGTTTTTTTCTATACACTAGTTTGAGAACTACTGATCTGTTTCATCTTAGTACCATAAATAACAAAATAATCGTTTTCATTTTTCAAAAACAGTGTTTCCTTCAGTTAAGGAAAGAAATTTCCCCATTCTTCCAATGAAAAAATATTTTACCCCTGTTTTGTACTTTTTTTTAACTGTTCATGTGAAGGTTCTCATAAGCATCAAAAGGGCTTCACCACAGTCTTATAAAACTGTTACAGAAAGCTTACTATATGAAAATGAGGGGTATTCACAGAATAACGTGGGAATCCCAGAGCTACAGATGTTACCATAGAGATTGATCAGGTCAGTACCTCACAGTCTCCAAATCTTGCCCCAAAGTTGTCTATCTTTTTATAACTGACTTTTCTCGTGTCATTTTTTCCCAGATACCTTTATCAATGAATGTGTCTACCTTTCTGGCATACGACCAGCCCACAATAAGTTACTGTGGGGTGCATCATGAACTTCTCTCTCATAAATCCTTTGAAACGAATGCACAGGAAGATACGATGGAAACACATCTAGAGACTGAGCTGGACCTGAGCACAATCACAACAGCTGGCCGAATCAGTGACCATAAACAGCAGCTGGCCTAACTAAACTAATTGGTGGCCAATGTTTGCTACTAAAACTTTGTAACCTCAAGGACAGAATGAGGAAGATTTGTTCGTTGTGACTCTAAAAGCAAAACAAAAATCCCCTGTTCAAATAAACAAAAATCCAAGATTGATTCATGAAATAAAGAAGACATGAATTGTTTCAAGTCTACACTTTGTAATTAGCTAAGTTGTGCAGTATTTTTTTGACTTAAAGAGTATGATCCTAAAAGAATCGTTTTTTCAAAACTCATCCTACCTATGTGTAAAAACTGTACAGAGCTAATGTATTTTTCATATTGTAAAGTTTCAATTCTAGAAACAACTGGTATGTACAGTGCCATAATTTAATTACATTTTACTTTACAAACTTTACACATTTCAGTTTCTAAAATTTTAAATTAACAAAAGTTATATCTTGTGTTATTCAGAGTTACTCAATTTTGTAGGGACTGTTTTGTTACTGCTTTTGTGCCCAGAAACCTTGACTCTAAAATTCTGTGCTGTATGCACGCTTTTTATCATGCTTACTGCGTAGAATTTTATCTACTTGTTCCAGAAATAATACATTAACCAAAAAAGATTTAATTGTTCAGACTTGTAAGAGGTTCTTCAATACATAGACAGGTTTTTCTTATAAATGAAAAAAATCAAAGATTTTTTTTAACAGTTCTTCTCAGACTTAACTGTTGCCTTGAATTACAGCCTAGTTTCTAAGCAGTGAAATGTAATGATAAAGAGGGATATTTTAACAACTTATTTCCGAATGAATGACTCATTATTTCATTCTTCTGAATAACCCTTGTTTAGGGTGGGGGGAAGCATGGACAAAACATCACTGGAAACAAAGGCTGTAACCACAGCAACAGACTTTGATACACTTAAAAGGTGCAGCTGCCAGTGACAAAGAAAAACTTTTGTTACATCTCATTATGTTCAGGCCAAGGTGGGAGGAGAGAGTATAATAATTGTACAGTAGCAATTTTTCTTCTAATTAACCTAAAGTGGTTTACCTAAAAATAACCATCAGTCAGTGTGAAATGTGCCTGGTTCTTAAGACAACTTTTCATTTAGAACTGTGAGACTATATTTTGGGACTATCTCAGAGAAAAAAGGTATGAAATTTTTCTTATTGTGTGCTACGTCAATTCTCTCCTGAGGGAGAACTTTAAATATCTACAGCTCATTCGATAGAGACATGAGCCAGGTTGGAGAATTTCATCACTCCAGTAGACTGTAAACATCTTTAATATGCTCTGCATTTTTTATATAGCCATCCACAATGGAATCAAGCTCCAAATTATCTGAACAGTAATTCAGCACAGACCCCAGTCCAGATCAAGCATTGATTATGTGATTGTATATAAAGTTAATTCAAATTCAATTAAGAAAACCTGATTTTTAACCAATTTGTTTCTGTTGTTTACCTGATACAGATTATCATTTCAAAATCTTGTTATTTTTATCTATAGTAATCACACGTTCCTTTTGGTTCTTGAGGACTTTTTAAATATAAAAATGCAAGTTTTGACTATTGTTGCACTACAACAAATGTTTTCATGTTGTCATTTATATTCATAGCATCCAAAATAGAATGCAACTATGTCAATCTAACAGAGGTCAAATACAATCAAAATGATAATGAAAAAATCAGTGAAAAACAATGTCAAACAATTTCTTTGTCTCTTCCAAAGAAATTAAATCTACATATATCTACTTTTATACTGGTTTATCACAGCAAATTGACGACCAACTCCAAGAAAAATGGGAGTAAAAACGGTAGAAGAATTTTTTGTTGAAAATACACACTCAGGAAAAATAAGGATGCAAAATACTGGAAGAAGCAAACTATTAACACTAAACCAAGGACTTGTATCAAATACATAGCATCCCACATTCTGTAACATATTATACATCAATTACTTGCTATTCAAAAATTTGTGTCATTTTAAGTCTAATTTTAATCTTTATTTTTAAAATTTCTATATTGTATTATTAAGTACTCTTAATCCCTTAAACTGAGGCTTGGCTTTGCACAAAATTTATAAAGACTTATAAATCTATTCATCCTAGATCTGAAATCTAATACAAAATTTTATTTATGTAAATTAAATTGTCATTTGCAATTTTTCTTCATTAGAAGCTATCCTTGCAAAGATTCCAAAGGAGAAATTTCATTGGTATAATTTACTGTAAGCCAATTTCTAGACACTTTCAAATTGAGAAATGATTTTTAGAGATTTTAAAGTTCCAAAGAAGCTTACAAAATACATGTTCCCTTGAGATCCTCAAGCAATGCACAATTTTTTTTATTTTTTATTTTTTTGTACAGGGACTCTAACTCACAACCTCACACCTGGCAGGCAGGTACTTATGCTGCTGAGCTAATTCCTTTTTTTTTTTTTTTTTTTTTTTTTTTTTTTTGTCTTTTTCGTTTTTACCGGTACCAGGGATCAAACTCACAACTGCCTGCTTGCAAGGCAGGCGCTTAGGCCGCTGAGCTAAATCCCCAGCTCCCCCCCCCCCTCCCGCTTTTTTTTTAAGACAGAATCTTGATATGTAGTCCCGGCTGGTCTCAATTTTCTAGGCAGTGCTCCTGCCTCAGCTTTCCAAGTGTTGAGATTACAGATGTGAGCCACCATCCTGACTACAAAGCACTTTCTTTAGTATTTTAAATTCATGTAAAGCAAGCAACAACATATAGTAGCAATTGCCGTGGAACTGTAGCTCTGAGCATCTGAGTTCCTAAGCTACAGTCAGGCAAATAATTTGAAAGAAATTTGACATTTCTTATATTTGACATTTTTCATATTTGAAATTAGACAAAATGATCTTAAAAGAAAATAAATAAATAAAATACTCTGTATTATTTGCTTCATTTTTGTTCTGCCACATTGGAGGCAGGAAGCAGGGGACAGTGGTGGTGTCGAAAACCTGAATAGTTGGTTTCTGAGATCTTTATCACACATTTGCAATTTATATTAGTTTGTGTCTAAAATTTTTATTTCTAACCTATTTTTCCAGCATTTTATAATCTTCCTTTCCTCCCTCTACCCTCCACCCAGTCTAAATTTCCCTTCCTGTGTATTGCTCACCTAACCACTAAAAACTATTATCTGTTTTTGGGGTTGAAAAATGGAGCATTTGACCCAGGGTAGTTGCAATAACAGCAGCAGCTGTGACAAGCTATAAAGTTATGCAGTGTTTTGAGGCTTACAAACCACACAAATTATGTCATTTCATTTTCATAGCAACCCTATGAAGATACATTAATCTCAAAGAAGCTGAGCCCTCACTCAAGAACACAGAGCTAGTTATTGGCACAGTTGAACCATTTTGAAAATTCAGAGGTTATTAGTGTTCTCATTATACTAAAAGCTTTCTCTGTCGGATTACAGCCAGAGACCTTCCAAAGACCATGGATAAAATAAAATTTAAAAAGTATGACATGCCATCTAGTAATCTTGGATTTTATGCAGTTCCCTCTGTCTGTATATTAGCTAACTCTTTATATGCACTATTCTGGGCTCTCACATTACAATTATTTGTTTAAAAGTACAGTAAGTCATGCATTTCTTAATGTACAAGATTATTTATACATGTGCAAAACAGTTACCCCCAACATGTGATTGTAGATAGATCAAGGTGCAAAGAAAAATTCAAGAATCACAAAGAAAGAAACCAAAGACTCTAAAAGAGTCTGTGTGGGCGGTACTAAAAAAGATCCATAAGTCAAGATTAAATACATGTTCAACTGAACACACATTTGATTTATCGTTAATGAGGAAGACATTTTTTTGTTGTTGTTGTTTTTTGGTTTTTTTTTTTTTTTTCCTTTTGCTTTTGGCAAGATTTTTTGAACCATGAATATCTTATAATAACTTTATTTTACTTCTAAGAAAAATAACTACAACCAATTCAAACTGATGAAGGTTCTCCTAAATCTAAAACCCATAAAACTGTATAGATTTTTAATATAATTTATATTTAAGAAGAAAAAAAAAACAACTTCCCCAAACTCAACACTCAAAATAAATGACATAACACAATTTAACTCAAGTCTGTCTTACTCAATTAGCTTCATAGAAATAGCAAAATATTTATGGGAAAAATACTTTCTAAAATAAAACCACAGTTTACAAGAATAAAAATATATTTGATTTTGATTGCTCCTGATTGGAAAATATATATCATCTTTCATATTTAAGATTCAAAATAAGTTTTGAAAAGCAAAGATTATAAAAACATATATGATTGTGACCTGTCACTAAGGCTATCTGCCATGGACAAGTATCCAGGATCAGTACTTCAAAATTCTGACATAATGGCAAGACTAGTTTAATTTTATCAAAAACCCTAATGGTGAAAAAGTGCATGAAAATTTAAAACCAACACCAAAGTGGTGAAGGAGTATTTTTAAAGATCTCTCATGGCTTGCATTAAATTCTCTTGTGGGGTAAAAGGGAGTTTATATTTAAGTTTTAAGTTTAGCATTAAATTCATGTTTAAAAATTTGATAGTTGATTATCTTTATATTCAGGATAGTGGTTTTTAATTAGCAGAGTACCTGAGTTATCTAGGAATTAAAGAATTCTTATTTTCTCCTTTCTCCCAAATATTTATAGAATATTTGTTTCTATATGACATTTGTCATCCAGAACAGCTGAATAAAAATTTTGTGTAAATCAAATATTTCAAATGCACAAAGAGAACTTGTTGAATAGATCCTTCAGTAAACCCATTTTGTTTCCTATTATAAAATAGTACCTTCAGTTAATTGATTCCACGTATCATAAGTTAAATAATGCAGTATATTGGTCAAGTGAAGGTTTTATGATGTCATCTTTACCTCAGACTCAGGTTTGGAGTTGGTCTATATGAGGGATCAATTTGCATTAGTTCTATTTATTGAATTTATCTAGATTAGTGTGAAAATAATATTAAAATAACATGGCCAGATAAAGTTTACAGCTTTTATCTTTGTTTAAACTTTTGCTGCCTGTCACATACTCAATTACTGTCAAGAGGCTAAGATTAACCTAAATCTTCAAATAATTCTTCCTCATTCTCAGCTACTCACAAATGATTCTTAAATACTCGCTTGCCTCTATTAATGTCTTCAGAACCTTTTTATTAAACTGCAGAGATGTCTTTTCTATTTTTTTCTGAAATTGCACAAGCCTAGCAGTGCGTTGAGAGATTGTATTAGCACTTCACCACACTATCTGAACAGGTAGCATGTGTATAAAACATACTTTTCTTTCATAATACTTCAAGCTTTCATAAATCATTAAAATACTCTGTAACTCACATCTACTAAAATGACCACTACTATAATTATAAAACACAATTATAGATTTGAAACAATAAATCCAGCAAAGAAAGTAATTTTAACACCTTCAATGTAATTTCATTACATATGCCCATTCTGGCACCTCTTCCACAAAAGAAAATTTTTATCTAAAATACCTAGGATAAACCCAATTGTAGATGACAAAAAGAGACTCAAGTATCTGGATGAAGACGTGGTAAAAAGAAATGAAGAGGATAAAATATTACACCAACTGAGAGGTAAGTGAAGAAAAATTTTATTGTTATTGGTTAATCTGCAACTGACTGTTAAAATTGAGTCATAAGATTTATAAGAACAAGTATGCCATCAAAGATCATCAGTAAAAGTCAACATAATCATTAGAGATATAAGAAGAAAGGAATATTCATAATAGTAATATACATTAAATAAATGATTAACAGATATAGATACAATGAATGCTACTAAAATGGTAATATTAAGAATAAAAATTAGTTCAGCGACGTCGCATCATGATTATTCCTCCAGGTGAGAACAGAAAATCAGAGAACAGAATTTAACTAAATACCAAATGATTTTTTTCAAGGTCAAATTGATGTAGACCCAAAGTATAAACCCCAAATTGATATTTCACTCAAATCAGTAGTTACATTAATTCACATACACCTAGTAGAAATCTGACATAGATAAAAGAATTGAAGTTTTAAATATATTCCATCTATTCCTACTGATTTACATCAATGATAAATTTCCTTTCAACTAAAGATCCATAAACAATATACCCTAAACAATCAGATGTCAAGTGGTCACCCATTATTTTGTTCTGCCATAGGCAATTCTCAGAATGGAATGTTCATCAGAGTGGGGAACCAGACATATGTTTCTGAATTTCTCTCTAGAATTTCTTCATGAGGCACTTTTACTAATACTGTATTACAAAATACAGAAGTCACTGTTTTAAGCTAAGATCCTAGAAGCCACACCAGCTCTAGTCCAACTACACTTACAACAGAGATATCTGGAGAAAAATATTAAATATCTTTATATTTATTTGGCATCTAAAGAAAAAAGTCTTTAAGATGTCAACTTTTTTTCACCTTTAGATTTGATGGATTCTTAAATTCAGTGTTTTAACATCTTTCTTGCCAGTTTCCTCTAACAAGCTTCAAAAAGTTTCTTGAATTAATTCTGCATTTTACACGTGGCTATTCCACAATAAGCTCTTGTTATATTTCATCATTTTGTGGAAGAATAACATAAAGCAGGCATTATTGACTTATTCCTTACCACGATTCCAGGTGTGTGGTTAAATGTTTAAGCTTAATATAACACTTCGGTATCACCACAAAGGAAATGGAAGGAGAGTCTTCTAACAGGTTTATGTAATCTAAAACACAAAAGAAATTTGGGCCCACTCTTTTTAACTCAATAGTTTTCAGAAATGCTAAATGTATTCCTTTCTGCAAATGAAAATATAAATTTCACTATAGTGAAAATGAGGTTTGGTTGTCATCTATTATCACTTTCTGAGGACAGACCTATGTTGCATAACTGCTACCAGAAGGAATAGCTATTTAATTATTTCCAGGAGGAATGACTTGATACTACTTTAAGAGATAAGGGCTAGAACTAAACACCAATTTTTCTAAGCATTTAAACTATATTAACTCATCTAGTTTTCTATTATATTTAAAGAATTAACAATAATCCTATGAAGCAAGCAGAATTGTTTTCACTTACAAAGTAAGAAAAATGATAAACTAAATAAATATATACAGCTAGTAAATTGTGGAGCAAGGAATCAAATGCAGATGATAGATATACTGACAAATGGACCCCTACTAACTGCCCTATTTAAGGATATAACTGAAGATATTTTATCAATGTCAATAATATTTATAATATACCTAATATTTGCATAGAGAAAGGTGAAAATCTTTGAGAGATACATAGATTATGTGACACAGACCCTGTTCCAAAGGCTTTCAGTCTTAGCTAAAACAGAATAAAAAGAAATCTACATTTAACTATTAAACATTACAATAGCTATCTTTAAAACCTGTAAGTGTAAACAGAAAGTATAAGAAAATAAAATCACAGATAGCAGTGTTGTTGGGATATCTCAGAACAAAAATGAGAACAAAGACAGAACTAAAGAGACAGTCTTTAGATCAGCAAAATGAAGATGAGAAAACACATAGTTTTGCTTCTGGACATCTGTTATTCGATAGTATTTGTTAGATTTGTGTTTCGCTGGAAGAGAAATGTCAAACTCAGTTTCTGCCTTGCTTTCCTAAAAGTTAAAAGTCAAATTGTATTCTGAGCACAACAAATCTTTTGATAATTTAAAGTAAAATATCTCTCACACTTTTCTCATCTGTTTCTCTTTAAACTCCTATTTTACCCATTGGATTCTGTCTTCCTTTGGAGGATTGAAAACAAATTATATTAATTCTTTTAGCCAATTTTAATAAAATGATTACAACCATTTTGAAGACTGGCCCAAGCAACTCCACTAATTTAAAATAAGTATGTGAATTATATCAACTGTATATTGATATACAATTGATATTGTATATCAATTATATGAATTATTTAACATTTTCTTAGAGGGTAAGGATGTTTGGCATCAGAGGAGAGCAAATGACAGTTATTATTTTTGTCATGTGAACACACACATGGCCTACAGATTTACTGACTTTTTCTGTTTCGCTATTTTTAGATTTTAGGTAAGAATTCTTGAATACAAAGCAGAATATTTCTTTTAAATTTAAAAAATTACTTTCCTTGCTATACTTTACATATAAAGAAATTAAAATAGAATGTAATTAAATGCTATCATCAGAATCATTTAATGAAAAAGAGAGCAAAACTAGAACTCACATTCACTTAGAATTATTTTTCACTCAAAACATTTTTATAAATATATCAACATTTAAGAATTTTCAGGATCATTTCTGCCTTAAAAGTACAGATAACTAAAAAAAGTAGATAACTGTCAATAAAGATTTTTTAATCATAATCTCATATATATTCTTAATCGGAGAAATTATTCATAAAAAACTATTTTGGCCTTCATTAAGGTTTTTACAGGTCAAAAGCCTTCTCTCTTCATCAAATTTTGCTTGTCATTTGGCCTGTTAATTTGCAGTTATCTTTATATTGCTTTCATAGTCATAAATTTTCACATATTCTTATTCAGTGTTTTTCCTTTTAAATAGCAACTATCTGTTAAACTCTGTCATATTACTTGAGTACAGTATTTTAAATTCAATTCAATCAAGTATTCATTTATTATTAGCTCTTAGAATAATATCCCGCAAACTGTGATACAAGACAAAGTGATCAAATCTTTAAAAAGAATATATAATTGTAATTTACTGTGATATTTCTAAAGATGAAGTCTGTGCACAATGCTGCAGAAAGAAGAGACAATTAGTTTTACTGAAAGAAAATCAGAAAAGGACTGACAGATTATACTCTGATTAGACCCTGGACTTTCAAGTTTGCTAACCGTGTAACTCAGGTCTATCCAGTAGGCTCCATGCACAAATCATGATTACCATTTAAAGAGATGGAGATGTCTATGAATATTAGCTTCTTGAAACCCAGGAATATAGCAGTTTCTGATTCTGATATCTTCACACATATACCAACTTTATTTCTTTCAGGATATAAAAGTTAAAAAAGAATGTTTTTTGTACTGGGAATCGAACTCATGACCTCTAGCCTGGCAGGCAAGCACTTATGCCGCTGAGCTAATTCCTTGGCTAAAAAAGAATTTTTAAAAATTAGTTGCTTTCCATAATCCTCTAAATTCAACTCTCAAATAAAAAACATTCATTACAGCCATTCCATGAAATATGAGTCATGTGCAATTCTTTCAATAAATAAATAAGTAAATAATTTAATGAATTGTCTGAGTTTTTTGTTTTGTTATCAAAATGCCCGTGTAAATCCTATATGTGTGTGTGTGTGTCAAATAACCTATATTACAATTCTATCTTCAGGAATATGTGAAAAGAAATGTGGATGAAATGTATTGACCTGTGCTATTTAAATTTTCACCATCTACTGGTTATGACATAAAAAATGGCATTAAAATGAATGAAAATTAGATTATATGTAGAGAATCCTTTGTATTTTATTGCATTGTTATTAAATGATTTGTTAGGAAAGTGAAAAAAAAATTAGTAAGCTGTAAATTCACTTGATATACCAACAACTAGAAATAGTTGTTTCATGAAGTTCTCATTCTCATTAAGTCTTTCTAAAATATTTTTTTCCTCAACAAGTATCTCTGTTTGAAAGAACACCATATTCCCAAAAGTTTCTATTGTTTATTGGTACTTAAGATGATTCTTATTTAATACTAAAGAATGCACATTGAATTAATCTGAACCAAAATAGTATTAATGATTTTAATAACTAGTTCAGGGCATACTTTTCTGATTACTTAGAAAGATGAATAATTCTAATTCTAGAATTTCAGAACATATCAATATTAACACGAAGAGAAGTTATCATGAATAATGCTATTTTAATGAATGTCAAGGGAATTGTGCCTAATGTTCTAAAATAGTTTTGGAGCCTTATAAAGAATGGATAGTATGACAAAAGCAGCCACAAGAATCCCCAATATTGAGTTATTTGTTAAATTCAAGTAGATATTTTAAAAGGTAAATTACATATAAATGTTTATTCTAGATAGTTATCTACATTTTGGTCCATGTTGTATGGTAGTAAATGAGCCCACAAAATTAAATTCACTAGAGTGCAATGAGTTCTTTGAAGTTATCTACAACATCTTTAGTGTGAGTGCTTCGAATGTTGTTTTTGAACTGTTGCACATTTAAGGTCTATAAATTTGTTAGTGAATATAAATTAAATTATATAACAGCCTTTTAGGTTTTATAAATTTCACAATTAGTCTTTTGAAATCTTAGGAAGAGACACCAAAATATAGTGGTTGCAAAAAGAAAACTAATGTTCTTTTCATTTTATAGGACCAACGGACTAGGATTAGTGTGAAATACAGATATTTACACTCCAACATGGAATAAAAGAGGAGTAGAATGAAACGGTGATGGCGACTAGTTAGGCAATTGGACATCCACAGAAAAACATGGAGAAATATTATATCTACATCTTTAAGCTGGAAATTCCAAGTACATAGCTTATAATGTTAGATGAAATAGAGCATGAAATAGAGTATGAAATATACTTAGGCTCTGGATTCAGCCCTCAGCAACTGCATATATAAACAAGTATTTTTGAAAATGAAAGTCTTATCACTCTTTTTCAGCTTTTCCCCTTACATGCATTTCACTTTACAAGGAATTGTGACCAATTTTCAGATAGATATGCCTTAAAATTAAACTTTGACACTTTAAACACTTTAACACTTGACACTAAACACTTTAAACTGTTGACCTAAGAGCGTGAGGTTGTGAGTTTGATCCCCAGTACTAAAAGTAAATAAATAAATAAACTGGTGATCCCAGGAAACAGCCTACATTCTATTACTATAAAACTGAATTGCTCATTCTATATGAAATTTTCTATTAATTACCCCAAAACTCCTGCCTTGAAACATTTGATGTAATATAATGTACACAAAAAGAAGAAATAGGCTAAATTAAATTAGGGTTAGTACAGACACATAAGGAAACAGTCAGAAGGAGGTGAGACTTAACCTGAATAACTTCTCATTCCTTTGATTTATGTGGGACAAATGTATCTTGCATATCTCTCTACCATCAGGACAGCTCGTAGGTGATCTTCATGGAAGAGCAAGCAAAGAACAGTTCCAGGTCCCTAAACAAACTATAAGGAAAATGAAAAAATAATGCATATTTTGCTTATTTTCCTGCTCCTCGTGTCTGCCTCCTTTCTTCTTTCCTTCTTTGCTTCAGTATTGTATCACCCATGATATACATATATCAGCTAACACGATGAATAGGACAAAACTGGGAAGGACAAAGGTTGCATTAATTTATCTTGCAATGGGGACTGCCCAGTGTCACAGTAAAGTTCCTAAAAGAGTGAAAGCTCACCAGAGAACATAAATGAGGTTGTATTTAACTTATCACCATATCTGCCAATCAAAGCAAGATCCCAAAGTAAGTCTTTAATTTTTTCAATAAATTGAATATCCCAGAATTTAAGAAAAACTCAGACAGGCACAGAAAGTTCTCCCTTTAAAAGATCTTTTGATGCTTTTCATAAAAGCAGCTCTTTGCTTATGGCTCAGTTTTTAGATTCCTAGGAATCACTTGAATAATAAGACTTTTTTTTAACATAATTGTACATGTGGTACTCTATGAAAGATCTAGTAGCTTATTAATGAAAATTATTTTAAAAATTAAAATTTCTCAAGATTTTTTGTCATTTCATTGTGTGGCAGTAAATTAATGATTAGAGAATATTTACATGAAATTACTGAAATATTTAAAAGGTTAAAAAGAAATCCACTATAGAACTTTCCTATTTGTCTCCACAGTCATATTATCCCAGACAGCACACCAATCTTCTCAGGAAGTATTTTTTTAATACATGAAAACCAGCCATGCTATTCAACTGTCCATGAAATTTACAAATGGTGAACTTCCTTCCCAAGCAAATCTTAGATCATCTAGCATTTAAGCTATTTCACTGTGGAGAGAAATCATCATTTAGAAGTAAGAACACCGGTTAGTAAATTATGTGAGGAAACTCCAGCACAGCATACTTCAATCACTCGAGTATTTTTATCCTCTTGGAAAAAAAGTATCAGAAATGAAGCATGAAAAGCTATTAACTGAGTCATTCACACATTGAATAGCTGTTGTTGTCAATTTGTTTCTTCAACAGAAATAATAAACAACTGATTTATTAAGTGAAAATTATAAAAGTATATGTCCATTTTCCCTCATTTCACTATATCATAGACACATTATAACTGTCTTGTTTTATACTCGACCTAAAATCATATGCGTTCTACTGCTTCAGGCTCTTCCTTAATTCCAGTGTTCCTTGTATTTCCTTTGACATGTTTGCAACTTAGTTCCCTTTTCTCATTTTCATTTTCATTTTTCTGTATGTCCACAGGCATAATTTATACATATTTTACCTTTATGTAACTAGAGTCTAAAGTATGGATTTCAAGTTGAAGAAGAAAATATTTACATAATCACTATGAAGTGAAATTTATAAGCACTTATTTGAGCAAATTTACATTGTTTTCTTTCTAAGAAAGAGGTTTGTTTTCTTTCTGTGAGGAGGTAAACAGAAGCATGAAGATAATGGAGAGGTGAGTATGACTGCATGTGCCTGTAATCCCAGCACTCAGCAGGTGGAGTCACAAGGATTAAGAACGTGAGACCTGCATAGATGTAGGCGAGGCAGGTAGAAGGGACAATATGGACTTCAGAACTACAGAGAAAAGAAATTTTTAATGTTCAGAACTGAGACAAGAAGGCTTCGGCTCATTTTTTATCTTATTTAATTTTATAATACAGAGAATATTTTCCTTGAGCATTTATTTTCTAATCTTGTGATTAATTTTATCCTTGGTAGTCAATTATTTTTTTTTTCATTTTGCTACATAACAACGTATACTACATTCTGTCTTCAACCTGTTCTGCACTCAAAGTAAGAAAAATATTTTAGGGATTTGCTTCTACATTAAAAAAAAACTACAATTGAGAAAGATATACATCATATTAAGAAATATCATTTTTAAAACAACATACAAGAATTGTATTTCACATGAAGGTCTAGGGGAAAAAAATCCCCCGTAGAAAATGGTAATGTTTTATTTCTGATGAATACTGGAGCACTGTAACACACTCTGTCTCCTTAATATTTTGTCTCATGAATGTAGAGCTGTGTTACCCTCAATAATGTGGAAATCAGGCTAATTTTCCTCTTGAGTATTCTGACTTCCTCCTTTAATATAAGGTTCTTCTTTTCCTTTTTCTAACCTATTTAGTTAATCTTGTGTTATATGCCTTTAGACATGCAATATAAATTTATTTTTGAAGAAGTGAATTATAAGAAAATAAACTAAAAATGCTATTATGAAAATGCATTTTTGTTTCTTATTGAAATGGTGTCATTATCTGAACTTTGAGTATTTTTTTCTAGCATCATGTCTAAGTCCCACTATCTCATCAATGGCACATCTTTAAATTTTTATGTTTTTAGCTTGTCATGGTGACACACACCTATAATCCCAGCATCCTGAGAGGCTAAGTAGGAGGACTGTAAATTTGAACCCAGTCTGTGCAATGTAATAAGATCTTTTCTCAAAATAAAAAAATAAAAGAGCTAGCATGTAGTTTAGTTCAAAGGTCCTGGGTTCAGTCTCCAGGAATTTATTTTAAATTTTTAAATGTGCAACTTAATTTATGAGCTATGGAGAAAACTCACACATCACTCTACTCATATACTGTTTTTCAGATATAAAGATCACTAATCAGAGCATGACATATGTTATGAGGCATTTCTTTGCTATTAAAAAACATTCTTAGGCACTGAACTTAAAAATAAAGCAAAACTATGCATTCAAAAAAGACGGCTAGGTTTAACAAAGAAATTCTCAATAATTGTAAAGAAAGATACTACTACAGATTCAAGTCTTCAGAATTATCATTAGATGGTTCTTTTTCTAATCTTAAATTTTACCTTGTTTCACTAACACCTAATCAAATTATGCTTATAGATACTACATTATAATTGTGGGAAAATAATAATTCCTCTATCTTCCTTGCTACTCTTAAGCTCCTCAGTCTGGACAGCCACCCACCGTTGCAATCCCAGCCCCAAATCATATTTTTTAAGTGCATCCAAGTTTGTCTGTATAAGACTATCCTCAACATTATTTCATGATACTATCTAAAAAGTTTCCTTCCACCTATATTTAGAGAATTGGGGCTAATATGTGAGTTAAATTCTGAAACTTGAAACATAGATTTTAAATACCATATAGGTAAACTATGGAATAAATATGAACAGAATTCTAAAAATTAAGATTTTAAATGAATATAATTTCAAATTTTATCAAAAATTTCACCATGAGGCACTTTAGTCGTAGTCCATAGAAATTTAATGTAGAAGGAAAATATTTCATCTCTAATTTTACATGGACTCATTCACATGGAGAATTTCATGCACTTTATATGGTTAGACCTTAACAACCACATATATAAAGCGTGCAATGAAAAAAAATTTTAAGTGTAATAAATTTCCATGGGCATCTAGATCCTATCTTCAGTTCAACCTTCTAGCACCCTTTCACTTCTTAGACTTAAGAGAAAAGATGTCACATGCAAGAAAAGTAAAATATATGTCAAAATATTGCATTTTGTTCACAATTATTATATGATTCCTATTTCATAAATTTTCCTTGAAACATTAATAATAAATTGGGATCAATATATAAACCATATATCTAAAAATATATTAATATTTTGAAATACAAGATTTTTACATCATTTTTCAAATTATACATATTTCTGAATTTAACTTCAATTCTGTTCAGAGAACAACCTTTTTAAAACAGAAACATCTTCTTAACAAATACAAAATGTATTTATAAATCTGGGCATAATTGTATTTATTTACCAGTAAAAATGTACATTAAATGATTTATTAAAACAATTTCATAATACATATACAATCTGTATATGCATTTCTTTATTTCCTTATTTATTCCAGAGTCTGTAGTTTTTTTCTTGATTTTCCTAAAGCCATTATGTTTTGGTATATCATAAGTATGAATAAAATTCTACATATATAACTACCACCATATATACAAAACTGAGTAAGAAATTTGAATCAGTGCTTCTTAATTTTTTGGTCTTAAATACTGAAAGATGTAACACACTCAATGCATGTCTCACGTGAAGTATAGAGCTGATTTGGATCAACTCAAAACAAGGAAACCCCAGGATGAGATCTGAGTGTGAGATAAATCAAATTTGAATAGCAGAAAGATTGAAATCCCATATTCAAGACCCTACTTTATCTATCTTGAAGGATCCTGTTTGTGCCAGCTCAAAACCTCCACAGTTCTGTCACAGTAAGTTCAGGCTGTATCTCTTAGAATTACTTTGGTCCTTACCCACTGTGGGACTCCATGCGGTACAATATTTAACTAAGTTCAAGTATACATATATCAGTACTATTAAAGTCCTTAATCAAATAACAGTACAAATTAGACAATTATGACTACCCAATTGCTCATGAAAATGGTTATAAGGAAAATAAAGGAGAGACAACTCCAAAAATTAAATGTAGATGTTACTTTCTGCAGTAAAATATTAACATTTATGTATCTAAGGATTGTGTTATTAGAAATACAGTTGAGGAGAATGAGGCAAAACAAAAACACAGGTAGTTAGATCCCAGATACAGAAAGAGATTATTAAATCAGAGCTGCTTCTATAACTGATTTGGTAATACCATTTATTTTGATATTCCTTATTCAAAATATACAAATCACCTAGAGAAATCTAGTTGTTTAATCTTTTTTTTTTTTTTTTTTTTTTTTTTGTAGCACTGTTTGCTAAATTCAAAGTCTTGAAAAGACTAGGCAAACACCCTACCACGAGCTACAATCTACTCTGAGCCTTTTTTAGTCCCCCTCCCCCTGAATTTGTGATCCTCCTGCCAGCACCCTGAGTGTCTGGGAGTATAGGCACCCACCACCATGCCCAATACCAACTCAATGCTTTCTACTTGTGCACTTACATTTTTTTTAAATTTTAGTCCTGTTCATATGTTTCACATGAATTATAATGATTTTACAAAAAAATACTTTGTCGTTCTTTCTTTTTCTCTAGCATGCAGAAAAACAATGAGCCAGATCCTGTTAGATGAGTTAACTATTCCCTAGGTATAACTTCTGGGGTCACATTAATTTCATTTGCTGCAGTGGTATAATAATTTACTATAAATATCTTAAATTACTGCATTTGAACATGTGCCAGGAAATAATACTCTTCCCCAAAGCAGATGAATCATGAAACTGAAATACATAATGCACCTTGAAAGTGCTTAAAATTCATCTGAGAAATAGTTAATTCTCATGATAGAACATTGACCATTTGATTTGAGTAGTGAGTGACCTTCTAATAAGACTAAAGAAAAATTCAATGCTTTTGAAATTTTACTGTCAAAATAAAGTATTTAAAAAGGGTAAAAATAGAGGCTCTTTCATAATGGCTCCCTGGGAAAGAAGGGGGCTGAGTACTCATATCAGTAACAATCTTGGTTTCCCTTCCCTATGTCTTTGTAGAATAGCTTTTTCTGTAGGTAAACTTTTTCCATGCCTCTCCAAATAGGCTCAAATATTTATGAGGGAATCTGATTAGATTTGAGAGTCTAGGAACAAATGTCATTAGATAAAATTTATGTAGAAGAAACAAACAGATAACATCATATAGCAACTTTGTATTATTTAAAACATACTCAAATAAATGTGAGGATTCTAAATCTTTACTATCTGGACATCAGTTTTCAAAGTCAATGTGTTTGGTGTGTGTTTTATAATCTTCCTTATGTGACCAATATGGATCCATGACAGAAATAAAAGGAAAACTGAGAATTCTATAAATAGCAAGTATTTAACAAGTATTCATATGTATGTAGACATATATACACACAAATATATGTATGAGTTTCTAATTGAGCCTGTCAGTGTGCTTCTGTTTTCATGAAGTCAGTCACATTTATTGGGAACTGTGTTTAAGACCATTTAATCCTTCTTAAACATTAAAATAAAATATATTAAAGGTAGAGATAGTCTAAAAGGGCTTAACTGATGCTTATTTCAAAATTCAGAATAAATAGAACATAAATTGTAATTATTAAGTAATTTCACAAGAAAGATGGCCAGACACAAATAAATGGTGTTACAAATAGTAGCACGAATGATCTAATGTCCTCCCCATCGAATTAAGACATAATGATGATATTTTAAACATTAAAGGAACTTGAAGTAGACTGAATAATACAGTGAAAGAGCTCTGAGTCACATCAGTTCAACCTTCATTTAAGTCAACTGTGTCCCAGGTACTTCTATATTTTTTTACCAGAAATGTAAAGGAAATTAAACAATATGATCTTTAGACTCCTTCAGCTGCAACATTAGGAAAAAGGATATTCCACAATCTTGGGTTACAACACCAGGAAGTTCAAACCTCGCTCTTTACTTGTAATGGCTCCATTGATGAAGAGCAATATCGACTACCATGAATTTCCTTTTCTTTCTTTCCCTGATGCCAATGCAATGAAGGTGACAGCAATGAGATGGCAGTGAGGAGTTAGGAGTAACAGAATGACAGAACTGTATTCAAATCAAAATATTGTTTATGAAAGTATTGTTTCTGCATTCTAACATTTTGAAAATATCTGAAGAAGGCAAATGACAAAAGGAAGAGTAGGTGGAAAAATTCAGAAAATAGCTGAGAAAAAGTGTGAGGTTTCTTGTTTGAACTTTTTAAGACAATGAACATCTAGAAGTATTTCATTCAGAATTTTTTAAGTGAAAATACAATTCTGAAACCAGGGCAACTGTAAGATAAAAAAGAAAGAGTGTTATCATTAATTTGAAATGTCTTGAAAAAAAGTTCGGTAATAAAATCAAGGTAAATGAAATATCACGAAGCTGTGCAATTAGGATCATAATGAGGTGCCTCAGGGATCAGCACTAGCACAGGTGTTCAACATATTTATTAATGACCTAGAACAGGTGTGAATAATATAGAGACACATTGGATGACTTCAAAGATATTTATAGCAATCAAAACACGTGAATGACTGCTTTTCTTGACCTATTCAAGAGCAATTATTTAACGTATTTCAGCAAATAAGCAACAAAAGCAAATTAACATGATGTGGGTGAAATTAATCGTTTTCTGAATATGTTGATAGCTCCTGAAATAGTTATTGCTTTTCAGGGAAGAGTGGGCATACCTGAGAAGACATCTGTCCAATAAACACTCTTCATTAAAAGGATGCTCAAGAAAGGCAGGAATAAAAATAAAGTAAGTAGATAAGTACACAAATCTGTAAATAGTGATGAAAATATTTACACATTAGAGGGACATGCCCTATTGAGTGACAATGGGGAAGGTATAGCTCCACAAATCACACAGTGAAATGATCTAGTGTCTTATCTGATAATTTTCTAAACAGTTTCCACGCTATTCAGTTCTCTCCAGCATCCATTAACTGAGCTCTGATCCAACAGCTCTCAGGTGGCACTGCAATCTACAAGGATAACCTCTTCTCATCTCTGCTTTCCTGTGTTGTGAAGGATTTCATGGAATCTGGTTTTTATATGTTAGTCTTTCCAAGTTGAAAATCTCAAGGCTTATAAAAATTAAAATGAATTAATTTTCACAAGTTAGTTGGCATAACATAAATCAATATTATCATGAATTATGTTTTCCTCTCACTCAAGGGCTATTTAATTATTCTACATATACAAGGAAAACCTAAGTGTAACACAGTTTCTGTTATAACTCACTTTTCCAAAAATCTTTTCTGAATGCCTATTTTATAACTTGGTTCTGCCATAAGAGAATTTAGAAAGTTACAACTCCCCTCTCCATCTTCTAAGCATTTCTTTCCCTAAGTTTAAAATACATATAAACATATCATTATGTGGACCATAGTATAAACTTGCTCACTTGAAAAATAACTCTAATACACTTGCAAATTTTAGAGAAAAATAAAGGATTTGTAGACCAGGACCAAAATAATATAACTAAAGTAAAGCAAAATGCTACACAAACACCAAATTGTCACCAATTTAGTTTTATAAAATAAGAAATTTGCAAATCAAGCTACACGATAGAGATTTCTGGAAAACAATGAGAACATTTCTTTTTAAGATCTTATCAAGGATTTCCACTCTCTCTACACACCCACTTGCAAATTTCAAATGCAAACATCAATATACCCAAGTCTCATAAGAATCCATAGGCTTTTAAACCTTAATGTTAAAAGGGACCTTAGACTTAAATCATTGCTTACATAGAAAAGTTTCCTACATAATCTGACATATTACCATTAGAAATTTAACAAAGTAAAAAGCAGAAAAAAAACTCATTGATAAATTAGAATATTCATGTTGAAGGATGTATGTTGGATAGTTCTTAATAAGAAGCCTTTGTTAGAACCTCAAATTAAACTGAGATTTCCTAGAGGATCTAGGGCCATCAGAAAAAATAAAATTCATAATTTGGAGAAAAAATTATGCATCAGTTCTGTTAATTTTCTCTTCTACGTATTTCAATATCTGGGTTACTTTGCTGTATGATTTAGGTAAAATTTCAGGGAGAAAAAACAATTAATGACCAAGTGGCCATGTGTAAATATCTACATATCATGCTGGTATTTTTAACCATAACTAAATTTAATTCCATCCCTAAGGGAATAAATTTATACTTTAAGAGATGTGGTGTATCATATTTATCCTTAAAGAACATTTCAAAATGCTTCTTGATATAATATACTGAAAATATTTCTCCCCTTAGGTTTTCTAGGCAAGCAGAAAGTAATGATGTGCAAATGAGAGCATTTTAAAGAACAAATTAGTGTTCATAAAAATAAGAATGTCACCATATCTTTGCTTTAAACAAGAGATTTGTTAAGGAAAATAAAAAATCTGAATCAGGTCAAAAATTATGAAAAAAGGGCATAAAAGTGAACCAGAGATATATACAACACTGATCTACTCAGAGACATAAGATCTGCCCTTTTTTGTTTATTTGTTTATTTCACTTTGCTAAAAACTAAGCTCAAATTGATAAAATAAAGTTAACAGGTCTTCACTCTTTTCCAGCTTTTAAATGTTGGGAAATTATTAGGAAATTATTTTTTACTTACATAATCCATTCACATTTTATTTCTGTTTTGAATCAAGTGAATTATTTAAATTCATCACATATTGTTATTGCCTCATATTACAATAGGAAGGAAATACTTTAATTAGGCCACAATAGATTCTGCATAAGTTCACTTTAATGTGGCACAGCATCCATATTGATTTTAGTATATTCATTAAATCTATGAGGTTAAACAGTAACTGAAGGGGGAAAAGGTAAACTGAGTGCTAATACATTTCTGTATCATGGCTCTTACATCTTAAAACACTATGCACTTCAGAGAATGTTAGGAGACATTTGAAAAGCCTCTGAAACAAATAGTCTGATTCCTAAATAAGTAACCAGAAAAATTGAGCACTAATCTGGAAACTGGAAGAAATAAAATTTCAGGGTATGCTCTTCCATGATACAGAGCATTTCCAAAAAGCAAAGCAAACAAGAAGATATCATCTATTAAATACATCTTTTTTATTGCCCAGTTGCTTGATAGCAACACGCAGACTGATGAGATTCCTTTACTATATAAAGAAAAGTTATCACTACTTTATAATGCATATTTCAATCTTTCTTAATACAGAGAATACATTTTAGTTGTTATTCAAATATATGGAGAAACAATCACTGTTGTGGGAGGTAAGTCACAACATTATATCTTTGAGTTATATGTGAAGCATGCTTGTTACTAATAGTCATTGCTTGTCAGATTTCAAACAGCAACCAAGAAACAAACAATAAATAAAATATTTCTGTTAAGGTTTTTATTGTCAGTGTATCAACTATAATCTTTGAGCAAGGTTGCAATATTCACACAAAAGCATTTCCTTGGATAACATTTTAAATATTCGTCTATTCTCAATTTCTTAATGATAGTTTAATCAGAATTTTTCAATTGCCAAATACCTCAAAATTGCATTTAATACCATCTACCAATTCCAGATTAACTTTTCGCAACCAATGAATGACATTTTTCCATTTTTGTTACTATTGTCTTAGTGTAGAAACTGTTGTGGCTACCAGTTGTGTAAGGGGTGCTTGGAAGTTCTGGGCACGCACTCACTGACAGATACAGGAGTGAATCATGAACAGAGACATCCTGATAGGACATTAATGGAGTCAAACTTTAAAAAGTGACAGCAGATTGCCCCACACATAAATGAGACAATACTATGACAATACATTGTTAGCCTTCAATACATCTCCTCCAAATATTATAGTATATGAAATTCAGAACTATTAGATTCATTTCTGTAACATATTGCCTGTAAGAAAACTGCTCATTCAAATTATTGTATTTGGAACAAGGAATAAATCATAAAGTAGTTTACAAAAACTCTCCAGCATCAATGGTGCTTGTCACAATGCAAGTAAGTTCCGAGGAAGCAGAAATATATGAGCAGTCATAATGTTAAATATTCAGAGGGTCAGGTGTGTTCTCGGGCATGGGGAAAAATAACCAATAAGCCAAGGATTAATGTCAACTGACCACTAGCCTCATTGTCTACAAAACAAGAGAGATTAATATAGATTAAGATAAATAGAACTCTTGTCCCAGCTAAAAGGGGCAAGTATCACTGAGTTCCAGAAAACTGTTGCCAAATAAGAATATAAGTCTGTCCAGGATTTTGCGGTAGCTAAAATCATGAACTTTATAGAAAGGCCTTAATTTTCAAATGTTAGAAAATAACCCAGCTTTTGGATAATATCTTACAAACCAACATTGTTCAGGGCAAATAAAAAGTAGGTAAGGCCCACCACATATTGGCAACTGACAGATACTTTCCTATCTAGAGCATGGAGAATGGTGGTTCAAGTGGGAGAGCGGAGAGTCCTAGACTGACAATTAAGATACCACATAAGGGCATCAGAAAGCATCTTAGGAAAGGAGATTCAAACAAGCTATGAATGAAAACATAATGCAGTAAACTACTTGCTATGGACATATGTAAACTTTGCACATTGCATGTACTACTTGAATAAAGAAAGCCTTTGCAATTTTTATGCTTTTAAACTTTATTATTTGGCTTTGTGTAACAACAGATTTAAAATAACCTAAAAATTTTCAGTGCAATAAAATTAAAACTAAATTATGAAGGCAAGGTCTAGAAGAAATGATATTACTAAAAGAAAAACTAGATTAAAAGTATATGAAATATATAGTGAATATGGTCAAGGTATATAAGAATAAAACTTCACCACCACTTATTCTATAAAACTGGTTACTATTTGCATGCAGAGAAGTGTCCATTTTTTGCAAAGTCTATTTGCTTTTTCTAAAATGCAAATTTTTCTTGGGTGAGTATGAACACATCTTTCTTATAACTAATAAAAATGCTACATATCAGAATAAGGCAGCATTATTACATATTTTGACTATCCATATTCTAAGCTTTCACAGTCAAAAAAAAATGTAATTTTCAAAAGACATCTCCATGGGCCAAAATAAAGGGCAGAAGAGAACCTTTCATACTAAGGACTTTAATACTCCCTTGGCTGAAGAGAGATTTTTCAATAATAAGAAAAGACACTGTGAATTACAGGAGCATAGGTCTGATGAGGCCATATACAGGATATATTACTAGCAATATTCCAACCTAATGTGTCAGAATTGTACAGTTCTTTTTAAAAAGCCATATTAATAAAAAGTAAGCACTTCCACTGAGAAAAATGATTATTCTTTGTTGTTATTTTAAGAGAGAAAAATATAGGAATGATGCAGTATCAGCAGTGGCAGGCATTAGTGTATTCCAGTCTAATTGCAACCAAAAATCTAGACCATTAAATACAATTTGGAAAGGCTCAGCTCTTAAAGTATCGAAGAGTTGTGCAGCCCATACATAATGAAGATGCACTCCTATAAATCAGTGGGTGAGTATCACGCATTCTGATGAACTAAGCATAGCCGTTGAAATTGTAACGAGGTAAAAGCTCTCCCTTCTAACCCAGTGTGTCCTAAAATAAAACTGATAAGCTATAGTCCCAGAGTCTAGGTCTCCAAATTTAATATGATTAACAAATATTTATTAAATATAAATTTGATAAGTGTTAGCTTCTGAAGTATAATTATTCTAGTGAATCCCTAGTTAATTCATGCTAACTCAATAGTTTTCTTCTAAATGGATGGCTCCAAAAACTACAGTCAACTTACCTTGCAATTACAATAAAACTTCAGTTTATTAATACCATCATTTAATTTTCCAGATAACAAAAAAACTTATTTTAATCATTAACAACTAAAAATATTACCAGACATCTGAATATCTTTGTCTTAAATCATCTCTACTACTATACTTTATGAGTGAAAACCTACTTCAAAATAATAATCCTGGAGCATTGCAAAATGCTAAACTATAAAAGAGAAAATAAATTGTCATAGAATAGTTTACTTACTGTAAAAGAATATTACTACATATCTTTCAAAACTACTCAATATCAATAAAAAATTATCTTATCATCTCCAATTAATCAGATAATTTGTCATTATAAATATTTTTCTATCTCCTTCATATTCTAGCTAAATGCTGTAAAATAGTATATTGTTTCCAGAATTATATTTCATCAAGTGCAGTAAACACATATATAAGGAAAGAATAGAGGACTTGAAATATAGTATCATGTTTACTGTCATATACATATACAAAGTGTAAATGTATATTTATATTGAAACTGCATCTCTATTTTTTATTTTAGTTTATTAATACATGTGCATACTGCATAATATTTATATTCCTTGGAAGTTAGTACATGTGAACAGCACTTATTAATTCCTTTTTTGTTCCCTTTCCCTTCTTTCTCTACCCCCTCCTCCAATTCCTTGATCCTATTCTTTGTTTTCTTTTTCTTTTTGGAAATCATGTTCACACTCCTTGAGTAGCATTGAAACACATACATAGCACACCCCATTCCTTTTTTTCATCCCTCATCCCTTCCATTTCCTCCCTGCTCATCCATCTTTTGATCTTCTTCCCGTGAGAATAATTTATCTTCCTATGTTCTATCACCCATATTTTATTTTACTTTTTATTCTTATTTTATATTTCTCATAAAAGAGGAGTAATGTGATATGTAAGCTTAATTGTTTGATTTCTTTCACTTAACATTATGGTCTCAAAGTGCATCCAGTTTTCTACAAATAACCCAACTTTATCTTTATGGCAGAACGTGCAAAATAGACTTTGCAAAAAAAAAAAATGTATACCTCCCTTCACACAAATAATAATTATTACGACAGAGTAATACACTTTGGTGTGTAAATACTACATATTCTTTATCCATTAATGTGTTGATGGATATATCGGCCACTTCCAAGATTGATGGATATATGGGCCACTTTCAAGCTATAATGAATTGTGCTGCTAAAAAACATGGGTAAGTATGTATAACTGTAATTTGATGTACATAACTCTTGCAGGGAGATACCTAAAAAAGGTATAGCTAGATCAAGTAGAATTTCTAGTTTCAGTTTTCTAAGGAATCTCCTTACTGACTTCCATCATGAGCACTAGTTGATATTCCCAACAGTATAAAAGGGTTCCTCCCAGCACCTCACCCCACAGCCTTCCGAGCATTTGTTATTACTTGATTTCCTGGTGATGCTCATTCTTCCTGATGCAGATTGAATCTGCATTGTTTTAATTTTCATTTCTCTAATGGACAGTGATGTTCAGCCTTTCTCATGTATTTATAGCCTTTTGGATTTCTTTTGTGAAGCATCTATTCATTTCACTTGCTCATTTTTGATTGGGTCTTTTATTGTGAGGAGTCTAATTCTTTTCTTTGTGTGTTCTAAATATTACTATCTGAGGAATCACTAGAAAAAAATTTTCCCGTTCTGTAAGTTGTCTTTTCACTCTATTGTTTGCTTCTTTTGTTGTGCAGAAACTTTTTAATTTAATGGGAACACATTTATTAATTTTTGGAACTATTTCCAGTGCAACTGGGCTTCTTTTCAGAAAGTCTTTGCCTGCACCTATGACTTGAAGAGTTTTGCCTATTTTATCTGGAACTACATCTTTAAAATTTAGGAAACTTAAATTGCCTTCAAATCTCTAAAAAAATGGATTTTCCGTATTAGAGTCTTTGAACCAGAATCACCTGAGAACTTAGAAATCCACATTCCATAGTCATCCTAGTCCATGTGTTCATCAGACATAAAGAAAGATCCCAGCAATCTATATTGTTTCAAAAAGGAGTTCTGATGTATGTTAAAGATAAAAATCACTTTTCCAAAAAATGGGGTAACACTATAAAATAACACTATTGAAGTTTCTGGTGATACATTTTAAATTATAAACTATAGTTACTATTAACAATTCCAAAACTGACACATTTCAAATTAGGAAAATTATCAAGCACTATTCAATTGCATGGCTGTTAATTATACTTAACTACAATTAATGGAAACTAATTCTTTGCTTGTGGAGGGAGCAGATAGTCTATAAATAAAAGTGGATTAGTTCATATAAATATTGCCACTGGTTGTCAAAAACTCCATTTGAAGAAAACAATGTAAAAATTCATATCTGTTTTATTTTTCACAAGGAAATAACTAAGTCCTAGTTACTTGCCATGGGCACAGAACCTATTATAAGAAGTAGTTTATAATAAATTTTTTGGCTATGTCAGAAGTATGATCTGCAGTCTCCATTCAGCTTTTACAATACAGACTGGAAAATAACAATATATTACACATTTTAACAAGTATATTCTACCATCACAAGTTCATTTGTAACTCATTCAGAATTTTCTCATGTAACACATGGATCACACTAATTACCATTTTTATATGATTCCACAAATTCAGTAAAATAATATGCCAAAAATTTTTCAAAATACTGTTATTGTAATACCTACTAACATACAAACCAAAGATTATTACCACTAATGTTACACACGGGACTAAAAAAGCAGTAACAATTTTATATTTACCAGGTCTGAATAAGCGCCTTTAAGGAAGACTTGTGCAAAATCATTTATCAAGGTAAGCCAGGTGAATCTGTAATCAATGATCAGAGCTGTGCTGGAAATGCAGTGCCTCATAGAAAACAAATTGAGTTATGAGCTACAGAAGAAAACATTGATTGTTGCTTTTGCCTGTTTGCCTCACAAAATAAAACAGAAATGAATATTACCACTTTTAGTTTAAAAATATTTAATATGGTTTTCACTAGGCAGTATGTAATATACAAGGAAACCACAATAACAATTGAAAGAATTGTGACATTAACATGAATCAAACATTTTCCCAGTGACAATGAATACAATAAAGTAAATAAAATGCTAATTTCAGTGGCTTGAAAGTGACTGTCATTTGGGTCATCATTCAGTGCATATGAGACCTGTAAAAATACTGTTCCCCATAAATCATGATTTTTAAAGGAATCATTATAGCCAATAATTTTTGCCAATATTTGTAGTATATATAAAGCCTAAAAGTATATCATGAAATAAACTTAACAGTTCTTCACATTTATATCCACACACATTAAATATTACCTCACTGTAAAAATTCTCCCCAGGTTATATCAATATTTCCAAATACAAAATTTTAGGGAAGGATTAGCCAGAACCAGGTAGAATAGAATCTAGAGTAAAGTTGCATTATAAATACAAGTAACTCACACAAATTTAGTTATACAAATTGAGAAGAAAGCAAAAATACTAAATATTATGTCTGCCAATTTGTATGGTCTAAATGGAGTGTGAAATTATAACTCTTTGTCCGCTGCACCCTCATAACCTCAGAGGATGCAAACATATCAAAACACACAAGCAGTTTGTCTTGGTAAGGGAGAGTGTGCTTAAAACCATTAAAAATGGGTGTTTCTGGTGGCCAGCTACAAAAAAAAAAAAAAAAAAAAAAAAAAACAAAAAACGTTTTGTTGGTCTGGATAAGGCATAGTTCACTAATCTCTAATACATTCTTTCTTAAGAATAATTTTAAATAACTTGGTGACTTTTCCCTTTCTGTTAAATTTGATATCTAAACTCTGAATACAGTGCTTCTTTTTACAGTTAACATACCAGACAATGCCTTTCCCTGTAAGCCATCTGCAAGTTTCTCCACCAAAAGCAATTGCAGGTTACACTATCCTAAGCTATATTTGAGAGCAGCCTTTGGCAATAACATTTGCTTCTTTTTCCTTTAACAGCTTTTTACCCTTGACAACATTTTTGAATAATCAAAGGCTTAACTTTTCCAATTTCTTCTTCAGTAGCACCCTGGCAAAGGTTTGGGTATTAAGTCGGTGGAAATCAATATTCCCTATGGTCCTTACCCTCAAATATTTCACCATAAAATTAATGGCTGTTTTGGGCATAAAGCGTTTTTTCATAGATAAATACAGATTCAAGGGTGAGATCTTGCTTCTCCAAGTATTTAAGTTTTTTTTTTTTTAAGTAAAGACAAAGCGAGTACAATTATTCATTTGTGGATGAAATAACCACATCCAGAGAAAGATTCTTGCCAGGGATATGCTCAACGGCACAGCGCCTGCTTGTCAGGCATAAGGTTGTGAGTTCGATCCCTGGTACCAAAAATAGATTCCTTTCCTTTTCTTTCTAAACATAGTAAATTGAAAACCTAAAAAAGTACGAATTAGAACTGGGGTGATCATGAAATAAAGTGTAAATTAAAAATGTATGTTAATTCAAAAATACATTGACCATATCAGTTATAACAGACTGCAAAATATAAGGGAGAAAAAAAAACAGGAAAATTAGAATGCTCACTCACTTGAAACCTTTTGATAAAAAACACTCTTTCTTTAGACTGTCACCCCAGTGAGGAAAGAGACTATGATATTTTGTATTAATCTTTACACAGTACTTGCCTCAATATTGTGCCTGTGATAGTACTTTTGAATAAAAACTTTTTATATTTCTTTTTAATGGAAAAATTTTCATTAAACATGAAACTAACAAGATCTGTTTGCCATTCCAATTGCCTTGGAACATTAACCAATTTATATCAAATGTTGACTTTGCTTTCTAAATTTACCTTCTTCCCTGACTTCTGTTAAAAAGTATCAAAAATCCATAAATGAGTTTATAATTTATCTGTTAATCATTTCTAGTCATCTACTTTTAAATGGCCAAAAACGGCCACCATACGTTAACCACACATACACACACACACACACACACACACACACACACACACACACACAGAGCTTATAAATCAAACACAAGCTGAATTAAATATCAGATACAAAATCAAATATGTTTATAAAACTTAGAAATGTACGTAAAAATGAAATATGAATCTTTCAAAGACAGGAGAACTTCCAAATTAGGACTTATTATTAAAATAACAGACTTTACTGTACATTAAATTTCACTGTTTTTAGAAGTTCTTATATTTCATCATCCCTTGTGAAATTATAAAGATAAGTACTAAATGGAATCTTTTAATAATGGAAGAGTAGAGGGCCAGGGATATATCTCAGGAGCATAAGTGTCTGCCTAGTAAGTACAAGGGCCTGAGTTCGATTTCTGACAATATCCTTTCCTCAAAAAGAGTACAAAATCTCTGGTGGAGATCTACACCCTTTCTTATATTTAACAAGCACTGATTATAGTCAACTCTGTGCTAATGGAGTATATGCTTGCCAGAATGAAGCCAGTTAAGGAACCATGTGTAAGTGTGAGTCTTGTTAAGTACTGCTTAATATGAATGATGAATATTGACCACATGAGAAAGGCATGACCCACATCTAAACACACTTACAAACTCCCCTATATATGAAATTTGACTGCTTAATCTTAAAAAGAGTTCTGCCCTTATCCTTTGAAACTTCAACTATACACAGTGTACTACACATGAATATTAAATACTGGTGCCCATTCACATAAACAGATAAGGTTCTCATGTTGCTTTTTAAACTTTAAATTTTTCTTTTTTATATTTTATTAGTATATATTTGCAGTACACAATGACTGTGCTCATTGTAAGCAGTTGGTATATTATGTAATTTTAGTTATTTAATTATTTTTAGTTCCTCCTTCCAATGAGCTGATAAGAAGCCTTCACTTCTAGGCTAATAGTGTTTCCTCAAACTTTATTTCTAGGATCCAAACCACAGAAACTATGATACCAAAAAGTCATTCTTGAGTTTAAGATATGTGGTTTTTGGGGCTGGAGATTTAGCTCAGCGACATAAGCACCTGCCTTGCAAGCAGGCAGTCATGAGTTCAATCCCTAGTACCGATTTTAAAAAAAAGATATGTGCTTTTCAATGAGGCACTGGCATGTTCCTCATACCAGTGGGTCTCAGAATTTTAGACACTATGGTCTCTGTTCAGGTCTGAATCTCTTACACCACTCAATTCTGTTCATTTTTCTTGAATTCAAATACCATCTTTTTAAATGTATGCTTTACTTTCTCCAAAATGTTTTCTACAATGTCAACTTCTTTTTTTCACTTGGCTGACTCTGGTCTGCTTCTGTGAACTTCCAATGTTCTCTCCCATGCAGATGTTTCTTATCTTTTAGCAAAAGAGCAGCCATGTCTACATGACTTCATTCTCTCTGGTGCTTTCCAAAAGTGGGAAAAGGAAAAGAATTTTTGTGGGACAGGGGAAAAATTCTTCTGTTTCAGAATTCTCTGGATGGCAGCAGAACAATGCTGCCTGAATTATTAACACTTTGGCATATCCTCGAGGATTTACAACATAACCACTTCACAACTATTATCACATGGGACACATTTGCCACTATGGACATAAAGATGAAGATACACAGTCCCCACTTTCAAGAAGCTTGTGATTGTAAGGAAAGGGGCACAGTAAGAGCAAGCTGGCCTAAACTAATCAACCTTTATAAAACTATTCCCTTGTAAAGTGTGAAAAGTTGCTTCTAGAGAAAAAAGAGGCATTTTGCCCACCTAGAAGATATAAAAGGAAAGCCTCATGAAGGTCACAGCATAAGAAATGAGTCCTGAAGGATTAACAGTAATAAGTCAGCAATAAAGAGTCTATCTTTAAAATCTACTCCCTGTAATAACATTATAGTTGTTTAAGCATGCACCACACACACACACACACACACACACACACACACACACACACAATTTCTCCCCTAAAGAACTACAACAGCCTCCATAGAGGCATTGGTGCTCCTCTACAATCCTACCATGAAGAGTACCAACTTTCTAAAACCTGATCTGAACATCAATATGCCTTAAATACTCAGTGGCTATTCTCATCAGAGGACTTCTACTTCCTTAGCTCAGCTAAAGAGGCTTATTATGATCTGAATTCACTTTTAGTGTTGGCATCAAGAAGGCACTTATTACAGAGAAACTCAGGAAAACACAGCCTTCGACTTTTGCTGGTTCAAAAATATTGCTGGCCCTGCAACCATACAGGCAATGTTGTTCATTAGACACATAATGAATAAATTCACATAAGGAGTCACTCTAGAAAAAAAGAACTAAAACTTAAGACCCTATGGCTGAAGATTTACCATTAGATATCTTCTGGAATAGAGTGATAAAGCTAAAGAAATACTCTCAATACAAAGTCCTAAGACTTTTAAAAAGATATCCGTTTCAATGCATTGTGTGGTTATTTTGGAAGCTTCTCAGAACTAATCCTCTAGTGTGAATATGATAAGCATAGAAATGGAAACTGAAAATAATAATAATCCTGTAATCTGAGCTTTAAGCAGCTGTGGTTCCTGGCCACTGACTTCTACAGCAGAAGATGAAGACCTGGTAGACAATCCAACAGCAGCACTACTACTAACGAAAGTATGTACTGACAGTAGTGGACACATCGGGTACCATTTTTTCCTCTACTTGAATCTCATTCACTTCCAGAAATTTGGACATGTCACAGGAAGGTATGTAATTCAAATGGGTAAGGGATTGAGCAAAGGGAGGAATGAAGATGATAACAGACCATGCAGAGTCTAGAGCAATGAATTTGAAAAATAAACATTTTATCTTCTCATTATACCACAACATTTCTAGGTACCATTTATCACTTTTCTCTTTCCTGCTTTTCCCCTCTCTGACATAAAATGCAGAGGAACCTATGCCATCATGTAGTTTATTAATATATTTTCTTTCCTTTGCTCATGGGAAACCTTTTCTGAGTTAAGAGAGCTGGTGTTTACCATTTCTACAACAAAATA
The DNA here is from genome assembly GCF_034190915.1 of Cavia porcellus. Classification (NCBI taxonomy): domain Eukaryota; kingdom Metazoa; phylum Chordata; class Mammalia; order Rodentia; family Caviidae; genus Cavia; species Cavia porcellus. The sequence continues at coordinate 26,083,522 of NW_026947511.1, forward strand.
TTCAAGACATTAACTTATGAAGAAAAAAGTTTGTTTTGATTCACAATTTTGGCAGATGATTAAATGGTCCTATTCCTTTGAGCCTCTGTGGAGAACAGCAAAACGTAGCAGGAATGTGTCACAAAACAATGTCATGCAGCAAAGAGAGGAAGAAAAAGAGACGGGGTGGGATCTTACTGTACCTATATCTTTCAAGAATGCATCTCCAGGGGCTGGGGATTTAGCTCAGCGGCAAAGCGCCTGCCTTACAAGCAGGCAGTTGTGAGTTCAATCCCTGGTACCGATAAAAATGAGAAAGACAAAAAAAAAAAGAATGCACCTCCGAGTACTCAAGGACCTCTCATTGGGCCCCACCTCCTAGAGGTTTCATACTTCCCAACAGTGCTTCTCTGAATACTAATACTTTGGAATACTGACCTTAAAGGCATGCATTTAAACTATGGCAATTGAGTTAGATTCATTTTATTATGATTTCAGTGTACCCTAGACAAATATTAATACGATAAAAGTTACTCAAGTAATTTATATCTGCCTCCATTTCCTCAACAACAAAATCATGATAATGATATTATACATTCTTCAAGTTTTTTTGAGAATTAAATAGGGCAATATATGTAAAAATCACTTAAAATAATGCCTGGTGCAAAATAACAACTAAGCTATTATATTATTACATTATAAAAATACTAAATTTTTTATTGGATCTTATGTGACAGTCATTATCTGGGTATGAAAAAAGAGGGTTCAGTCCTTGCTCTAGTGATATTACATGAAATCATTCCTTCTTTATTGTGTGTCTTTATTCATTCTTCTCAGTGGTCAGGCAATAATCTTAGTTGTTCTTGGGCTTATAGCACATAGCAGAAATTACCAATGGACACATTAGATGCTCAATTTTTTTTAAAGTACTCCAAAGATATCCTTAGCAGAGTAAAAGTGTGATGCATGGAGACAATAGTATTACATTCACAGAATGTATTTACATTCAATAATACTACATTCACAACTATGAATCTTGGGCTGGAACTCAGGTTAAGTGAGAAGGTATGAAATAAGGTTCAGTTGAAATATAGCCATGCCAGATTATAGATGATGATATGCACATACAAAAGAGCTTAACTTTGTCTTCAGGACAATGGAAAAATAATGCATTTTACATAGGGCATATCATATTCATTTTTACATTTAAGAAATGTTCTGGAAACAGTGGAGGACTGCAATTGGAAGAAACCAAGATTAGAAGTAGAAAACCAGATGCTATTTGCAGTAATCGATACAGCTGAAATAAAAATTTTATTTAAGATGATAGCAGTGTGAATGAGAGAAGATAGAATGATAGTAAAACTGTAGACTTGATGGGAATTATAGGATATGACATTTGAGAAAAAGAAATCTGATTTTTATTTTTATAGTTTGGATAGTAAATAAATTATAAATCATGACATAATAATACAAGGAAACATTTAAGAAAGAAAATAGAAAAGCAATATTCACCAGAACAATACACAACCCATATAATTGAAGAGATTCTGTTTTTAGGGTGATATCAGAAATAACATTAATAATGGATATATATATGCATATATACATATATACATATATATGTATATATATGTATATATACATATATATATACATATATATATATATATATATATATATATATATATATATATTCCAGGAAGTTCATGATAGATAATTCTTCCCTCTGACATTCTGGGCAATATTATCAAAGTAGGAAGAAGATGCAGGTGAGGGATTGAGGTGGTCAGTGAAGGTTTGGAAAGATGGGGGTTGCAGGGAAACATCAAAGACACATAATACATGCAGACAATGTGTTCTACATAAGACTATAGATACCTCTTGTAGAGGTCTCAACATAGGGAGAAGAACACAGAAAGTAAATGATTAGACTGACTCACAGTTGAAGCACTACAGAGACAATGGTACAGACACCATGCCTGAAAAGTATCATAAGAAAATATATTATTATAGAAAAATATGGATTTCCTTATAAAATTATACAATGAACACTGGAGTTTTCATATGGCCCCACACACTGACATAAAAAGTAAAGATCCTAAAGATATGGCCAACCTGTAACTATGAATAATTCAGTTCCTGCTTATCAAAAAGATAAAGGAAGATATTTGGAATGTTCATCCACTCAGTAGTATACTCAATCAAACATGTATATGGTAACATACATTTATTTTAAATCTCAAATATCAGTCACAAATCTCACAAGTATCTCAATTTTCTTTGTAAGTAATAAAATCTACTAATAGTTCAATCAAACTTCTTTTGGCTCAATTAGATAATTTCCTACTTTAGCATATTTACTTGCCAATTTGGTAAGAGGCCATATCATAATGCTAGCATTTTCTAACTTTGAACAATTGTACCTCATAATAAGCTTGGGGCAAGCCAAGTCAAGATTTTCAAAGAAAGAGGAATATTTACATGGTAAATAGCCACTCTGTGGATATAGTAGAAAAAGAGTAAAATGAAAGAGTGAAGCATCACTTACACTCATTGTTCTTACAAAGTGGAGACATGGGCAGACTCTACTCCAAATGGTAATAATAGAGAGCTACCTTTAGCTAATGCAAAAGCTAGAGGAGCAGTGTTCTTTTAAGAAAATCAGGCTTGTTTTCAAGGCAATATGATTCTAGGGAATAAAGGTAATAGCAGTAAGATTAGAAAAAGCAAAAACAGCATAAATCTAGAAATACAAATAATAGAATGGTAAATGGTAAAATTATTAGTGAATATGGATAAACTTAGAAGCTTACATTTTGAAAGGTGAGCACATAGGTGGCCACGAATAAAGAAATAGTAGTGATTTCAGGGTTTTATTTATTTATTTATTTATTTATTTATTTATTTATTTTTGTATCTCTGGTATTTTTTTTCAAAAAGAGAGTCTTTTTGTATCTCAATAGACCAGACTGGATATATGTATTAAAACCAATGAACATACACATTTTGGGATAATAAAGTCATCATATTTTCCCCTGGCACCAAAAGCATTTATTTCAAATCTCAAGTATTAGTCACAATCTCATAAATTCCTCAGTTTTCCTTATAAATAATAAAATCTACTAATAGTTCATTCAAATTTCTTTTGATTCAATTAGATATTTTCCTACTTAGCATATATCATCATAGCAAGTTTTACAAACTACACAAGAAGCAAAGTGTTTTCCTTGAATAACATATTCCTCTTTTAAAGTTAAAATAATGACCATAGATTTTTCTAGCATCTATGTAACAAGATTTGGAGAACAAGACCATTTTAACGCTTTGTTTTTTGATCATTTAGCCTTCAGACATTTTCCTCTTAAGTGTTTAATTTTTCAGGCTAAACAACACTTTTTCTGGGTTGGGAAGAAATGTTTGTTTTGGTTTTCATCTGTTCATCTGAGTTTTTTCGTAAGTCATTGAATATCTCCTTTATTCCTTAATTAAAATTATTTCCCTTTTTCCTATATCACTATTATTTTCCTTTTTGTGACACAATGATTTATTTGTTTGCTTTCCAAGCTAGACTTCTAAAGAAGGGACAGTGTTGCTGTAGTCTTTTTTCTATTCCAAGGGAATAAACAATGGTTATGTTACATGTTTAAATGAATTTCTTTGTAACTTGAATTTGTAGAAATTTAGTTTCTCCTAGAAAAGGAAATTACCAGAAAGAGAATAAGAGAATAATAAAAAGTACTGCACACACAGAAAATAAATAAATAACAATATTCTAGTTACTAGTATTAGAACACTAGAAAAAGCCTGAAGAAATTTCTTTCTCTCTTTCTTTCTATGAATGTATATACTTAGCCTTTCCATTTAATATCACTCATCAGCACTTTAGTCATATTTTCAGAAAATATCCCAGAATTAAGCAAAATCAAGGAAAAACACTGATTTTGTTGCAAGCTTTCTCTAACCCCACTGATGGGCCTTGGAAAAGAAGCTGCTCAATTCATAAACTCAGCACAGAACTAAATCTTCCTAGCAGGGGAAAAAAGAGATCAAACTCAAATTGTCTTAGAATTTAAGAATGAATGTGAAATTTTCCAGAATTATGTCTTCCACTGACTGCAATAATGTATATTAATATATATATATATGTATATATATATATATATATATATATATATATATATATTAACTCACTTTCGGATGAGGCAACAGATAACTTATAAAAAGGTCTGTGCAAGCTAATCTTAATTTTCTACTTGACTGAAATATGAAACTCCTGAAGAGATGGTTAGGTCCTGGGGTGCTAAACTGACAGGTGTATTAAGCCACTGATAACCATAGCTGAATGCACTCTTAGGAGGCGGATCCCAGTTGGAGAAGTGTCTAGGACATGACTTCAGGGATGTGCCTCTGGCTGGCACTCTTTCCCTATGCTCTGCTTTCTTGCCACCATGAGTGAGTAGCTCTGATTCATCATATCCTTCTACCATAATGTTTCTGCCTTGGAGGAAACATGGAAATTGGTTATGGAATGAAACTTCTGAAGCTATGAGTCAAATTAAATTTCTCCTCTTTTAAATTATTGGTATCAGACATCTTGTCTAACAATGAGAAACATAACCAAACAAGGAATACCTCCCAGTAATAGCACATTGTAGCAGAAGCAGCCCTGCCACCATCTGTTACTTGCTTCATCTCAGCTGTGGCTGAATAACAAGGCTTGGGGAAAAAGATGTAACATCCTAAAGATTCAGATAGACCATTCCCAGTCCAACAAATCTATAGCAGAGACTGCAGCAGTGCTGTGTGAATGGCATTTGACAGATGTCAGCACCCTGACAGTCATCAAAAGCGCCTAAAACTAAATAAAAAAATCTGTTAGCTTTAATTGAATACCTCAAGGTAGTAGTAAACACTGTGAAAGTTTCTAACACAAAGAAATAGTAAATATCTCAAGTTGTAGATATGCCCAGTATTCTGATTTGATCATCACACATTGTATATTTGTATCAAAATGCCACACCACATTATAAGATGGTCAGTTACTATGATCAATTAAAACTGAAGTACACATTATACAAGTCTGTTGGCTATTGTTATAAAAGTCTATATATTGATTTTGACACAGAAAATGATTTTGTAACCTTTACCATATTAAGAAGCAACAACAATAAAACACTTTGTTCTTATATAGTTCCACAGTTATATGAGTCCTTTATCATGTTTCGATCTTTTGAATTTCAGTGCTCTCATGAATAGTAATGACTTTTGTACTTAACATGATTTTTTTCTATCTTGTTTTACTATATTTCTTGATTTATCAGTGGCATTAAAAAATGTGAAGAAATCCTTACTCTCATGAAAACTGCACATCATTTAATTCAGCCATCTGACTGAAGCCATTCCAAAATTCTGTCCCATTATAACAACCATGTATTCCTTTTGTATACATAATGTTCCTTTGTCATAGACCTGAAATAGCATAAATAAATCAACAACAGTTCAAAAGTTGTAGAGACTTGGTAAAAGCAAATTCACTAAAACCTTTGTGGGGAAAAAATGGAAGATTTTTAAATGGTATTATTCAACTTTTTAACATACTGTTACCAATTTTGTGCTTATGTATCTTTTAAATGGCAAATTTGCATGAGCTACAGTGTACATAATAAAATGTATTCTTTGGTATACTTTATCTATTTATATAAGAAGATATTAACGTACAACTACAGAATAATAATCCTAAGATTATCGTTTGTTCATTAAAAAATGTCATTTCTCTGAATATGTGATACTCCAGGCATTATTTTTACTTATAAGATAGATATAAATTATTGTAAGAGGAAAATATTTCAAAATTCATAACTATTGATTTTTACTTTTAGATGCGTCACTAAGAAGAAACACTAAATTTATAGATGTGTGGGTGTCAGCGCATTTTAAGCCTGTTAAATAAGTAGTGGAAATAAAACAGTTAAAACTCATGAGAAGTCTCAGAATTATTGAAGATTCAGATGTAGGAAGCACAACATCCACATCTCAAAAACAACAGAGTCTGTAGATAATCCCTTGAGGCAGAAATCAATAACATTAGTGGGTATTAGAAAAACAATAGGACTTAATAAAAATATAATTTCACACTCATAAGTCATGTTCTTTGGAAGATCGTAATTTGTAGCAAACTGAGGTACTCAGAGATCCTCATCTTCTGAAATGGAATTGAAACTTTACACGCCTAATTTAAAATAGCTGATATATCAGATATTCCTCAATCAACTTTAACATTTGCTTCTTTTCTCTTCTTTAGAGGGACATACATCCTCACGAAAGGATAGCAATTTAAAGTAGATGTTGTTTTTCTGAATTCTTTTAATAAATATTCCTTCCAGGCAGAGGCTTCAAATGGAAGATGCCATCTTCTCAGATGATTTGCCATGAATGAGCGCCTAATCCAAAATGGACCATCAGAGATGAGGAAAACCCAGAAAATACTATTTTGACTTATTTGTTTTATATTATGTATGTTGGTCTAATTAGTATTGTATATCTCCTATTGTGGAACAGCATATAAATTTGACAGAAATTAAATTTTCTAATTTTTATATCTGTAGGGATAGGGAGAATGGACAGGGAATCTGTAAGAGGCTTTTTTTTTTTTTGTCTTTTTCATTTTGTCTGGTACCGAAGATCAAACTCACGACTGCCTGCTTGCAAGGCAGGCACTTATGCCGCTGAGCTAAATCCCCAGTCCCTGTTAGAGGCTTTTTAGGAGCCAGAGAAAAACACTAATCTTGGGAACTTTTGATATATTTAGTTAGCATATCTACTTAGTATAGATGTGCAATAACAAGATTATACTCTTACAGATTTTTCAGGTACAATTTAAATAACTAGAATGTAAAAATAAAGGATAATTTTTTAAGTTACGATGCACAATACTTAGAATTCATTTTTAAAAATTGAGTAAATAAAAAGGCCAACGTAAATCAGTATTTTAGAGGTTGTTGAAATAATATGGAAGACACTGTTATAATTACTAAGATTCTAAAATAAAATCCCATTATGGTACAAAATTTAACAAATCAGAAAAAAAGATCAGTGCCTGAACTTTTGTTCCAATAGAAAGATTCTATTAATTCAAAAAGGAATCTCTGAGAAAATTATTAATTTTTCCTAATGAACAGTATGGGATTTTTAAGTCTACATTGCATGCTCAAGACTTCTATCTGATTACAGAGTACTTTCTCTAATTCTTTGAACAATACTTTTGAAGTAAGAACACACTAGGGAAATCTTTTACTAAACAGACACAATAAAATTGATGTATTTTTATTTCTTACTTTTGCAACTATTCCTTTGCCTATTAGATAACACACACTTACATTTGCCCTGTTATTCTAAGTAAGAATTAAAATAAATTATCTCAAAATCAGTAAGTGTATCACTTCTTTATTAGATGGTTCTGATTATAAAATACCAATTACATAAAGTCCTCTGAGTGTTATGGTTAGTAACACATTTTAAAATTTTGTTTTTTAAAAATGAAAGTTTAAACAAATTGCCAATATTCATGATTATTTTTAGGGTTTCAGAATACTGGAATGAGTCACGTCAACAGACTTCTAACAGATAAATCATTCATTTTAATAATTACATGCAACTGGTTTATAAATTATTTGCACATATTATACATTTTGAGATATATAAAATGACTAAAAGTTAAAACAAGTATTATTAAAAAGCAAAAAAAATTATTAACTGAAGTCTATTAATTACATGTAGAAGAAAAAGAAAAATAAGTACACTTTAAAAGAAAGCCAAGCTACATAGTATGAAAAGAAACACATTTATTTCCAGACTTTGATATGGTCCAATATCAAAGATTGTAATATTGGTGAAAATACTATTTGAAAAAAGCTTTCTGAAACTACAAATACCAACATTTTAAAAGCAATTAACATTCTAACATTCATTTACTACTGGTTTTATTCCTTTTCTTGGCACAGAGGACTTCACAAAGGTACTACACCCACATATATTAATAGTGCCTTCTATTTCCAAGTAAACATCACTAGATTATACTTTATCTTTAGGCCTATTTAATGTTTAAGATATTGATAATATGCCATGAAAGACATAAAGAAAATGAGAAATGTACACAGAAGCACAATTTAAATGTTCCCATTCTCAAGAAGAAAATCAACAGCTAGGAAAAATGAACAAAAGAGTCTACTCTCAAGGATCTTAAGAAAACATCACCTCAATGTATAGGCATTTCCCTGCCCGTCTAAAAGGGAATATTTGATAACTGGAGTCAGGAAAGGGAATTCAGACTATTTGTTTTGTATTCAGCTCTAACAATTAAACATATTCTGCCTAATCATCCAACTCTGCATATTACTCTAAAAAAGAAAAGCCTCTAAAATGCATACCATATAATAACACTTATCAGATGAAGAGAAATGTTACTATGCTTAATTAATGCTTGCAAAAGCATTAATTTTTTTATAAGTAAGCACTGTATAACAGCAAAATATCTATTACTGCTCTGTATCTCTCCAGCCAAAGCAAGTTTTGGCCTCACAGTATTGCTGGCAGCAAAATAAATCTGACGTCATTCTTCTAAGCCCAATTGGAAGCCCAGCTGTGCTATTATCCCCAGGAAGAGTGGTCATGTACGGTAATACCAGCATTATGTGCCTATGACCAAGCCAAAATTACCCCCTTGGAATAGAGTTCAGCCTCTGAGAATGTAGAGCTGAGAAGACATGCTGGGTTGAACAGACCAGTCGTGGTGAAGGACATTTTTGTCTGATAATGGCTCTAAATTACTGATATCAACTTGGCGTCTGAGACTCAGGGCAAAAGCAGCTATTTTCTTCCTATGTTAAAAATCACCAAAAATATGGATGCAGCTGCTTTAGTCCTCATTTTTGTCTCTATTTTTACAGGATATATAAGGTCATGACTATAAATATAGATAAAATTTATATAAGACACCAAATTAACTGGAAAGCATTTTATATGTTTTAAAATGTATCTAGTCTTTTTCTTACTTTTAGATTTTTAAAGGCATACAAAATACAGGCCCCAAGCCGATTGATAGTTTAATGAACAACTGCTTAGTTGTGTCTTTTTAAATATAAAATAAACCAAAATGATTAAGAGACTGGTAAATCAGTTGTGACTTAAAGCAATTAATTAATTGGTACGATTTTTCCATAGGCTTTACTTATGAAAACAAGTTCATATTCTACAAATGCAAAATTAATATTATACAAAGTATTCTTCACCAAAATAAAGTTTTCTATACCACAAATAAAATAATATCTATGAGGGTTTAGTAAATATACATATCAGGGGATGTAGGGAAGAAAGAGAAAAAAAACTGTTTTCAAATTCCCTAGGCTCAGGTAACTGGTTGTTGATTTGTCTTTTAGAAAACAGAAGATGGACAAGGTTACTAAAATGAAAGGTGTCTCCTCTCCCCCAGTGTTCTCTCCTTTGATAAGCTGTAATTTTCCTGGGCTTCCTTCCAAGAACTATTAAAAAATAGTTATATTCACTACACACTTCTATCAGGATACACTTATGTGAAAAATAGATGTGTATATGTATACACTTCCATTTTTTTCTTGTTATAAACAGTAAGATTAGGAGAAAAAAATTGCTGGGTTAAAAAGTTCATATATTTTATTCAGTTAGATATTCCAAACACATTTTTCAAAGTAAAAGTTTGGGTTTTATATGTTAACTTTATATAAACCAATGAAAAAATGTTTGCTGAACAAGTGAAAAATAACCTAATGTTCATTGGACAATGCTGTAAAATGGATGAGAGATATTTGGCTACAAACTATATTTCTTGACTTCCAGCCCTAAATTCCTTTAGCTTGAGGAATTGTAATATTATATTTCCAATATACCTCTCACCCAAATCTGAAATTAACCTTTTTAACCTATTTGAGGAAATAGTGGCAAGTCAAAATTGCTGAATTTCTAACATTTTAATCTTGTTCTACCCTGAGCTTTTACCACAATTTTAAATAAGATGCTTTTGTTTTATCATAGTATCTGGTTCTTTCATCTTGTGTCTGTATTTCCTAGTTCCTGGAGCCCCAGTTCCTGTAACAGTGATTTGTTTTGTTTTGTTTTGTTTTATTTTAATGGATTTCCGAGAACTGGGATCCTTATAGTAAATCCCACTGACCAACAAAGGCTCCTTGCCATGTGTCCTCCTGTAAACTCCCTGCCAACATACTATGACAGCCTCCATCTCTCTCTGACCTCTAGACCCCTTGACCATAACCATCATGACCAACTACGATGGCCAGTTACTTCAAGCTTCCTAGACTCTGACCATTTCTGACTTCACCAGGAAACAAAATTTGAAATTTCTAATGTAAAATAATATTATAAAAATTAATGTCCGCCTCTTAGTAATTCATCTCTTATTTATGACTTGAATACCTCCAAGATTCATTAAATTAATTGCTTCAGTCCACTGAAATATTCACTTAAATGCCACTGTGGCAGAATACGTTGTAATGCATGGCAGCAAATAACAAAAGTACTTCGGAAAAATGCCAAATTTCACCTTCAGAGAAAAGTACCACTAGGAAAACCTAGCTGAGCAAATTAAAAACTAAAATTATTTCATGTATCTGAATGTAGGATAAAAGACTATTTCTGAATGAAAATCCAATTATCCAAGTGATATTCACTCAGCACAGATAGATATCCTCCATACTTCATCTGTCATGTATACCTTTGTCAGACCACTTTCTCTCAATGTGTTTGTCAAGAATACGCTCCTCCCCAAACCTTGGGTCGGATTTCTGCATATTAAGAGGTCAGCGCCCTTTAACACTAAGAGTAAAGCAAACAGCTAGGCATGATAGCGCATGGCTGTAATTCCACATTGAGTGACTGAGGCAGGAGCATTGCAAGTTTGAGCCCAGCCCGAGCAACTGAACAATTTAGCAAAACCTTTTCTCAAAGTAAAAATTTAAAAAAGGACTGAGATACAGCTCAGTGTAGGGGCCCTGGGTGCAACTCTCAGTTACTATAAAACGAAAAACAAAAGTGGTAGCAAACTCAGTTATGTCTTCTGCTATATCCGCCCTTGGTTATTTCCAAGGTCATAATAAACTTGGCTTTTCCATTCATATCTAGATATTTTAGAGGTCACTGAACTATTTGATATGTAGACTTCGAATAAAGGAAGGCAGAAAACATTGTGTCCTGACCTTGTTTTCTGTCTCCACTCTCTTCAGTCAGGAAGGACTGAGATTTTTCCCTGTTTTCCCTTTCTATGTATTTGTGATTTCACATAGCAATGCAAAGGGAAAGGATTGGAACCTACTTTTTCCATCATTGCATATCCTCCTATGTCACCATTTATGAATTAATTAACCTAAAAGAGTTCTGGAGGGGTAGACAGATTTAGTAATAACAAAGCTATTATTGAGGTTATTTCTATATTATCTAATTAAAATATTTCTATATTTTATCTAATATACAGATTTGAGATATTTTTTCACTATTATGCTAAACTAACAGAAAAAAAGTCGTAACATGATAAAAGCTAGATGTTTAGTCAACTAATACCTTGAATATTTATTTGCAGTTTGGCTATTACCATTTTGAAGATTTATGCTTCCTGGAAGGTTGTGCAAAATTCCACCTCAGAGAACATTTTCTGAGGAGGGGGAAATGTCTTCCTTTATCTCATATATTTCAGTTAATTGAGGTTTTCTCAAATGTAAGTTACTGAAGATTGTACTGAATCATCTGTGAATCCACGAATTGGACCTGGCACACACATGTATACGCACACACACACACACACACACACACACACAATACACACGCATAAATCATTAAAAGTATGCATTGAAGGAAAGGCATAGCTCTCTATGAATTGCAGTTTTTAAAGATTTCTCCCTAGTGTGATAACTTATAGGTACCCAGAAATTGGCTAAGTGCTAAATTTCTAAGCTACTAGACATATCCCCTATAAGACAGTAGCAAGGAAACTCAAAAATAAGTGTCCCCAAATTTGCTTTGCTTTAAGAATCTAGTTGAGAATTTGTATAACAATACTTGCATATTATGGCCACACATGGTATAGCACCCACATATTCCCATTTCCGAGAGTAAATAAAGGTGTTGAAAAGGACCAGCTGTTGCCATTTAGGACTTTAAAATTGTGGGACAAATAATGTTTATTGTGTAAAAAGACAAAATCAGAATAGGTGGGATTTTAAAGAGATATTTACCTAGCATACAATATCAGCCTGTTGGAGACTGAAGCAAAAGGATAACAAATTTGAGGCTATCCTGAAAAATTTGGCAAGATTACAGCTCCAAAATAAAAAGATAAAAGCGCTTAAGATGGAGCCAAGTGGGAGATCATTCTTGAGTTCAGTCAGAAAGAAAGGGGTGGAGGGGAAAGTGGCACTGTCAGACTTTTGTCAACTCAGGCAATCTAGGCTAATTTGCTAAATTTTAAAGAAAGCACTTCATATCAAGAAATGTCTAAAAGTATCATGTGTTACAACTTATATGCAGTATTAGTCAACTCTTACTACATTTAAATCTCTCTCTTTGCTAACTTAAAAAAATAAAAATTGCGGCCATTTGAATTGCAATTTGCAGGTCTTTAAACTAATACAACTCAAGTATATTTGAAAGAATGTAGCACTGAGAAGCAACATGGCTTGAAGTTTGAGATCCTAGGTTTTGGGGTAGAACAGTAAGCAACCTTATTAACTTTTCTGGGCCTCAATTTTCTTATCTGAAAAGCTGGAATAATAATAACACCAACATAAAAAATAGAATGAGTAAATGATGCATAAAGTGCTCAAAACAGTAACAGAGTCTATGTAAGCACTCTATAAATGCTTGTCAATCAAATAAAATAAATACTGTGCCAAAGTACACAATGTATTCTTTGCTGCCAAGGTCAAAACGCCGTAATAGCTCTTCAATAGTCTGCTAGATCTAACAGCAGATGAACAGCTTTAAGACTAAATAGAGATAAATGAAAAAAAAAACAAGATATTTGTGTCCTTTATTGTGTCCTCATCTTCAGTATATCTGTACCTTCAAATCAAAATAGTACATTTCACTCTACACTAGCCTGTTTTTTCTTCTTTTGTTTTGCTCTCTCTTTAATATATTTGGGCTCTCTTTTTCTCTGAGCACCCAAGAATTTAAAGTTTCATTCAATGCTGAACTTAGGAGCACAAAAACTATTACAGTACCAACTCTTCCTTTGTTAATAGTGGAGCTATGAGGGGTGACCATTTAGAATTTTTAGTTGGTTAGTTGGTTGGTTGCTTTTGAGACAAGGTATTTAGACCAAGCTGTCCTGAAGCTTTCAGGAATCCTTCTGGCTGAGCCTCTCAAATGCTGGGCATACAAGTGTACACCACATCTGGTGACCTTTTAGATATTAAGTGAAACTCTACAACGTGATATCAATTAAATAAGCATCAAAAGTGATTACTATTGTTTCTTCAATAACCTCAGAATAAGCGCAAAGGATAGAGACATGAGTGGTCCAAATGGTTAATATCCGGAGTGAACTGCTAGTACTAACATTTGAAATAAGCACTTATGATGGGAAGAACAGTATAACAAGTACTAAAACATCCATTCCTCTGATTATTACTTTAAAATTTTATCATGAATGTTGTTTGTTTTTGTACCAGGGATTGAATCTAGCCTCACTGCCTGCCCTTTATTCACTTTTATTTTGAGACAGAGTTCTACTAAGTTGCTTAAAATCGCCCTCTCCTGGGGATGTCTGACCTGAATAACTCACCAGTCACTGTATTCCATTGCATCCTCTGCTCTACTCCACTGTTGTGTTTCCCTAAGGAGGCTTCTGGGGTTGCCATAGATGCTGTGTGTCTGCAGGTTCCAGCCACCCCTCCTACAAGGTGAGTGGGGAGAAGTGCCATTTGTCACCCCTTTCCTCTTTGTTGAAGTCTCTCTTCACTCTCCCCAGGTTTCAATTCTTGTTTCAGGTCCTTGCTGGGTCCCAGACCCCACTTCCCTCTTTCTTCTCTTCCTCACACAGCCACATCCCAGATAGGACTTTCTTTGCTTTTCACCACTCTGCCATCTTCCTAGGGCCTGCCTCAACCTCCTGAGTGCTGAAATTATAGGAACCACCATGCTTGGTGTCTTATTTCATTTTTAAATAAATGTTGTCCCCAAATTTTCCTCCAATTGGTATGAAAATGAATATATTATTAAAACAAACATTCCACTGTGAAGGTTTCTCCAAAGTTTTTATGCAAGAATTGTTACTTTCTCATTACTTTTTTCACAAAATTGAACCCAATATAAAGAAAATATATCACATTATTCATAGGATGATTTATGTGATATAATGTTGCCTGTTGGTATTCTTACTCATAAATTTTGCAGGTGTTTTATTTGAATATTTTTGAGTTCCTTTCACTAAAGGTGGTGACTGCTACATACACAGCATTCAAAATTGGTACCTCAGTCAATAAAGAATCCAAGTACTTCCCTTTCAGAATAGTTCCAAAAAGTTATTCAAAAATTACTCTAGACTTCCAGGAGAACATGGCAGATAGATAAGCTAAGGAGGCTCTCTGAGATAGCCAGCTTAGAATCCAGGAATGGTGCGGTGTGAGGAGTCCTAAACAAGGGGAGATATACCCTGCCGACCCAGGAATGAACTAAGCTGAGAGAAACCAACTAGAAATGCAATCCTGGTGCTATAAACAGAACAGATAAAATCTCAGCATGGAAGCTGGAACCCGCGACTCTGGAAGCCATGATTTGAATTTCCTGCTGCTGCTGCTGCGTCTGAATTGGCACAGCAGGGAGAGAGACGCACATAAGCTCTGAGAACAGGAATCGGCAAACCAAACAGAGTTGAGAGCGGGACTGGCGGGGAGCCCTGCATCGACCTGCGGTGAGTGAGAGGAACAGGGACCCTTCCATAGACTAGGAGGCTCCAACAGAGGACATTCTGGGACCAGGGAGACTAGCCGGAACAGGACGCTGCAGTGATTTTAGTTGCATATTCCCCTCTCAAGCAGGATTGGTGGGGAGTGCTTGGCTTGGTGACGCTGCAAACTAAGATCCAGTAGGCTAGCCCAAACCAGGTACCTGTGCCTGGCCTTGCACCCTAGTAGTGAAGCCTTCAGTAGGTTGACCTGGAGGGGCGGGCAAGCAGAGGCTGCCCACGTTTGTGTCTCCCTAGTACACTGAAGTGGGCGGGAACACCTAGCTGGTGGATTCAAACAAACTGTAACTGACAAAGAAAAAAACTGGGCCTCCTATTATATGCTTGTATGGAAGGAACAAACAGTATGGGAAGAGGGAGCAACAAGAAAGGGTCCTCAGTCCCCAATCCTGAGAACACTGATCCAGGAAAGGTAAATGCAAAAGAGATTGATGACAGAAAACATGCAATATCAGATACGGCACCAATAGACATAAAGCAATATCTCCAGAGCCTCATAGATGGGTTCAAAAGTGAAGTATTTAACAAAGTAAAGCAAGATATAAGTACAATAGTTAGAGATATGCTACGCACAGCCCAAGAAAAAACAGATGCTGGAATGGAAGAACAGAAAAAAAGGGGGAAATTGTTTGATGGAGAAAATAGAGAAAACATAGAATACATGAAGTAGGTTCAAAGAGATTACCAGGAAACTAAAAACTCTATCAAAAGCTGGCATAACAGCTTGAAAGAAACTAAGGATAGATTATCTGAACTGGAGAATGAATTTGTAATGTGGGAGCATGAAATGAAAAACTTCTTAAAAATAACAAGGAAATAAACAGCAATAATACAAAGGCTAGAAGATGATAAGAGGATCTATAATTTAAGAATTAAGAACATAAAAGAAGAAGTAGGGACACAAACAAATGAACTACAAAAGCTATTCACAGAAATAATCCAGGAGAATTTCCCAAATTTAGCAAAATGTAAAGATATTCAGATGTATGAGGCATACAGGACCCCAGCCACCTACAACCCAAACAGAGATACACCCAGGCATATAATAATCAAAATTCCAGAAATCCATAAGAACAGAATATTAAACCATCAGAGATAAGAAACAGATCATTTACAAGGGAACACCCATCAGAATTACAGCACACTTCTCGGCTCAAACCATCAAATCACGAAGAGCATGGGGGAAAATAAACCAAGCTTTGAAAGATAATAACCTCCAGCCAAGATTGATATATCCTGCACAATTGTCCCTAGAAATTGATGGAAAAGCAAGGTGCTTCCAGGATAAAGACGAACTAGGGGAATTTGCAACCACCAATTCAAAACTCTACAGAGAACATTGCAGGATATTCTAAAAAAGAAAAATACCAAGATTCCAGAAACAGTGGCAGAGAGGCCACAATGAATGGAGCAGAAAGCGAAATGAAGAAGACAAACTGATAACTAATGACAGAAAAAGAGCTCAACAGAAATGAGGCAGAGAAGGTTGGATGGCAGGGAGAGCTACTTTGGAGAAAACAAGACATCATAATAGTTAGTTCTGATTTAATATCATCTTGTTTGAAGTCCCATCAAGCTTTTGTTCTTCTGTCTCCATCGGTCTTAACATGTTGTATCTTATTGGATTTTATTATATGTGATAATATAAACAAAAATTTTTATAGACAAGGAGATTATACAGAAACCATTGTTCATTTTCTGTTAGTTGATTCTAAATAACCTGTAATACTGTCATTCTCTTGAATGGTTTTACATTGTCTTGACATGTTTGATGCTACAGTATACAAAGTTATACTCAAAGATTTTAAGGAAAGAGACACTATGGTAACTACTTTTATGTCAGAATATCTTGTGGGTGAAACACTATTTTGCTTAAATGGTTATGTTTTGACCTGCACTGTTTTGTTGTTATGCCCTCTTTTATCTCAACCTTTTTTTATTATTTACTTTTTTATTTTTATCTTTTTAATTAATGAAAAATAAATAAAATAGCAGGATATATTATACTAACCCACTTTGATTTCCTGTTAACTTGATTTAAAACCCTGTATTGCTCTCACCATCTTGTTTTGACTGATTTTCCTCTATTCTGTTTTGCTTGATAGTACCAAGTTCGAAAGTATAGGCAACAACTGTGAAGACAATAAAATTCATTATGACGCCCATTCTGGTTGACTATTATCTCCTTTTGAAGTCTTGTAATGTCTCCAATGTTTTGGTTTTATTGGTTTTGTTCTTTACTGTTTTGTTCAAATTTATTATAACTGATGATATAGGCAATTCTTTTTAAGATAGCAAGAGTCATTATGGTAACCATTGTTGATCACCTTGTATTTTGTTTTTACATTATGTATTATGTCCATCCTTTTGATCTGACTGACTCTGTTCTGTCACACTTGGTTTTACTCTCTTCAAAAAAAGTTATAAGAACTGTGGGAGTAATAAAACCCAAAATGCGCAATTGTCATTGTATGAAAGAGAGGAAAAGAAAGTGCTCTAAAGGATATAACTGCATGTATATTTAAGTGTATAAGATAGATAACCATATTACTGAGTTTTGTTGGACCATTGAACAGAACTGTTTGCAGTCTCACTGTTTGAATGTCCACTTTATATGCTTTAATTCTGTAATTTGAACAGCTATTTCTAAGATGACAATATGTAATCTATTAACTAGTGATTTCCTACTGTTTATTTTTTCTGAAATTCTGTATAATTTGTACCCTTTTTCTGTTTTTTCTTTTTCTCCTTAAATAAATTTTTTTAAAAATTACTCTAGCAAAAACTATTGAAAAACAAGTCTTTGCAATTACAATATAAAGTTTCCCATTGTCACAATACAGTATTAGTCACAAAACAAGAAGAGTCCATGTTCTTTCTTGACTCCTGCCGTACTTCATTTCTATTTCTTTCAGATAATTTTAAAATTTCTATTCTTGAGTTTATTTTACCATTCTTGTGCAGCAAATCTAATTTGAGAAAATAAACCCTCAGATACATGATTTTTTTTCAATTGAAAATAATATAGTGGGCAAGATAATTTATTCATTGTATGGGATGGAACAATAAGCTACAATTCAATTTTTAGTTCCAGAATTCCCTATAAAAAAGTTGTTACAGTAGTAATATTTGATCTTTTTGCCATTTTAAATTATGAAATGAAGGTAATCATTCAATAAAGAAAATCACTTGTTAAAATAAGAGATTTGGGCAGGAGATTTAGCTCAGTGGCACAGCACCTACCTGGCAAGCTCAAGGCTCTGAATTCAATTTCCAGTAAAAAAAAAAAAAAAGAAAGAAATTTATCTGTGAATATTCCCTGAGATTTATTTCTTGCATTCTCTTAAATGCGAAGGTTACAACAGTAAATAAGATATTCAGTTCTAGGCCTCTTGGAGACTAAATCCTAATTAAGATAGTTAATGAATAAATGGCATATTAGATATTTAAACAGACAAGCTAGAGAAATATTAGAATTACTGAAGTAAAATACTGAAAATAAAATGGTACAACAGAATACTTGAGTACTTGCTTTAAATTGGGTATTAGAGAAATTCTTTCTGTGGATATAATATTTATGATAAGGTAGATCCAATTATTAGAAATTCAAGTAGCAGAGCTGAGGTAGGCCATACCTGAAGCTCAATATGAATTTGATACTTGATAATACTGACTTGGTCAATGTAAGTTTGCTCTAATTTCTATTCACTACATAAGCAGTAACCAAACACTATTAAAAGGTATATGTACATATGTGTGTATACAGCAAAAATTATAAATAGTATCTTTTTCCATATGGAATCTGCCCATGTGTAATGTGTTAATTCAGCACAAAACAAAGACTCCAACAGGAAAGGGGGGCCATTTGCCTTTTATATTTTGGGGAGCCTTGGGAAATCAATTATCAGCACTCCATGGTTACTTTATTATCACATGTAACATTCCTTGCCACACCAAGAGTTACATCTTTCCATTTTTGTGCATTCTAATAGAGTCTTTAAATAGGCAAAAGGCTTTGTTGGTTAGGAAACCGGAAGTGTGCCAATGATATGGGAAAGAGAGAGCACAGTGTTGTATGTTAGGTCAGTGAAGGACGCTCACATAAGGGCTTTGTAAGTCATGTGAGGAATTCCGATTACACATTAGTGCCCTAGGACATTCCTGGGATTTTAAGAGGCATAATCTAGTAGGTTGCAAAGCTTCACCTAGCTCATACATAAAAGAAAAGCAGAAGCATGCAGATACCATATCAAATAAGTTACCAAGAAATGACAGTGACTTAGATAAGGGTGGTGGTGGGACGCGTGGGAAGAAGTAGCTCTCCTGATATACTGTGCTGGCACAGTTCTCAAGACTTAATGACAAATTAATGTGGAGATGAGGAAAAGAGGGGACTGAAGTATTAATCCTAGACTTCCATCTATTTGCTAGTGATGGTGTCATTTTGGAAGACGAAATCATAAAGAAGAGCAGGTTGTGGAGGTAAGCAGAATCCTTATCCCGTCACAGTGTTAGTAGGGTTGTTCATCCTCTCTTATTATTTAGATGCAAAGGAACAAGCATGTGGTGCTGCAGAAGTAGGGACAAAAAAAAATAAGCCTCTCAAAATGGGGAGCAAGTCATATACTACAAAAATAGAATTAACTATCAAAGAGCCACTAAATTTAAATATTGAGTGAGACTAGCAGCAAGAAAATGTCACTGGCTGACCGTGTCAACAATGAATGAATGATTTGTAAAATATTTAATGATATTTATAGTACAAAAATACTATGGTACAGGAATGGTGGATCTGAAGTATTATTTTGTTTGATTTGTGTTTATTTTTGAAAAGGTAATTACTAAACAGTGAAAATTATAATGTGGAGATAGAATTCTTCAGAATTCTAATGCCAATTGAATGCCAACTCAGAATGCCAATTCCTACTCCCAAAGAGACAAGAAAACCTAAGAATTCCATGAAGCTTATTTCCCAATAAAGTTGGGTTGCCGCTGAAAAATATTTTGAATTCAAACAAATTAAAAATTAGAGAAATGACGCAGATTTTTAGTTTACCTACAATATAATATAGTCTTAGCTGAAGTAACAGGCATGTTATGTCATCAAAAACATAATGTTTATTAGTGAATTTAAACAGTATTGTATTCTAGTTTCTATCACTAGGGAAAGAGATACACTATCTGATGTATAAACAAAATTTATAAGAATGCACCAAATACAGAGGACATAATAAAAATTTTCTCTAGTTTTTGAAAGAAAAATATAAATTTAAGAGGCCTAGACAATTTCTATCATAATAGCATTCCCCTTACCAATCAGCAAGGTTCTCAGTACCAGACAATGAACTGACTTTCAATTATCTGGGTAATGTTTTTGGGGAATCTAACAATGTGCACTATAACTGTATTGATTTAAAAGGCTGATGTGCCCAGAATAAACTTCACAAAACATAAAAATCATATGTAGCACACACAAACTCAGCCTTTACTTTTCAATGTAAAATTACTGACAGGCTACTGATTCATTAACATGATACTTATATGGTTTTCATAGTGAGGAAAGCACACAGTAAAAGAAAACTTTCTAGGAGTCATCAAAACCAAGAAGTAAGCCTTTCAGGGACAAATTGGCCTCAGGTCATACAAAGGAACAAAACCTTTCACATACATTGTTTCCAGAATCTATAAACACATTTTCATTCTATTCAACCATCATCTAAAACTAAACTCAGTTTTAGGAAGAGAGAGAATGTTAGAGTTCCCGAATAATCACAATCATCCTAAGGTCATAATTCAACTTGGTATACTTCCCTATTGCGTGAACCAGCCAATAAGAAAGAAAAAGCTAGATTCGTGCTCCAACATCATGTGTAAAAAAAGTGGCATGATCATTTAGAACCTCATATAAGTTGAAGGGTGAAGGTATGAGTATATATCAGAAAACAGTGTTCTGATAAAATTCTGTCAGTTCCCCAATTTCAATACCAGCTTGCTGGGAGTGCAAGCTTGTCCTCACTGAAATTCTTGGGGAAAAAAACCTCATAAATACACACACACATATACATACATACATATATATATATATATATTCCAATAAAGGTAAAGAAACAAAAAATATTCAGATAATGCACACATACTAACAAACATACTGCGTTTGTCAAGATTTCCTCTTACAATGAACTGCAATCTTTAATATGACAGCTAATGTGATTCAAAGCCAAATCTGTGTTAAGATTAAAGAGGTTCAGCGATATAGTAACTTGTGAGAAATTTCTAATAAAAATTTTGCAGAGAGCATTACTGCCAAAAAATGAGGCAAATCCACCATGGAACTTTATTATACCTGTAAGAACTGGATTTGTGATAAATAGTTTGTACTTTTAAGCTATAATTCCTCATGCCTCACATGTTGGCTTTTAAAATCTTCAGTATAATAAATAATGAAAACTAAAGCCTAAATATTTTCTTTAAATTGTAAATTACCAAATGGCTAAGTTCAAAATCATAATTGATTCCTACACTGTGGCCATTGCTAACATCATCCAGGTAATGTGAAATGCAAGAAAACCAGATTTTTTTTTATAAAATGTGCTTTTCAATGTAAATGCCCAGCACAAAATCTACAATAATGCCAGTTTACTCTTTGGTGATCAGATACTTATTTTCCATATAAATATATCCTGGTGAAATATCACTGGTATACTCCAAGGTATTGAAGAAAAATCGTGGCTTGAAAAATGCAAGTTCTTATCTTCCTCAAATAAAGTGAGAGAAAAATTGAGCAAAAAGTCAAAATGAAGATAAAACTTCTAACTGGAGGACCAATCTTGTATCTACTGATTTACACAGGAACAAGATATTGGCTTGTCCAAACTCACTGAGTAAAGGCTAAATTCAGAGACTTTTCTACATAGAACAAATGAATCTAAGTATTTAAAATGTGTAGCACAGTCCATGGCCCATAGTATGCTGAAAAATTTTATAAATTCTACCCCTTTTCAAACTATCTTTCTTACATTTTTTCTGTAATATACTATCAATATACTGCAACATTTTGATAAATTTTGCTCCGATTTTGAGAATTAGAATTTTAATGAATAACTGCATTACCAATTTTACATATCGGAATGCAGGACACTTTTATTCAAAATGACTTTTCTAAATCAAATAATCTAAAATATCTTATCAAGAAGCATATACAGAAAGGCTATAAAAGATGAATTTACTTAAGGTCACTTATGCTTGTGAACAATATATTTCCACTGTACAATGTTTCTTAATCTCAAATCAAAAATTAGTCTTAATAATTAATCTTTGGGTAGTAAGCAAAATCCCTTTTCAATAAGCTAGTCAAATATATTTCTTAGATATATATTTAATTTGCTTTAGCAAATTATTGAGTATATTGACACTATGTAAAAATGAATAAATATAAATGAATCTGCATGTAAACAAATAGTAATCAGGATATGACTTCATTTTACTTAATTTATTTGTAGAAGATAAAATTTATCTCTACTTTAACATGACTAAATCTTATTCTGCAAAGAACATGTTCTTAACACTCTGGAGTTTCTCCAAATGAAAACAAATCCAATTATCATATCATTCCAGATTTGAGGCTCTAAAACAGAAAATGGGGTCTAGAAGACGCACAGCAACGTCAGAGTTGAAATCATTACATGTCCCTAACACTAATAAGAACATTCTCTTTTAAATGAGGCTGTATACCATAAAACTTGTTAAAATTTACTAACTCAAAACTAGTGATAAATAAGGTAATAAAAGTATGGACAGATTCTATTAACTGTAGGTACTATAAGGAGACCAGTAACACATTATATTTAGTAAATTTATCAACTTTCTTTTGAGATTTAGTATAAAGAAAAGAATAAAGCCTTTAGAATGCCTCATTTTTGATCTACACAGGTAGCATTTTCTTTTCCAAAGTGTAGAACAAAAAGTATCTCCCCACCCTAAGTACCAGTTCTAATACATTTTTTCAAAAATGTTTTCTTCAGTAACTAATAGATTTTTTTTAATGGTGCACAAATGGTCAATTGCTAGTCTATATTCAAATACTTTTTCCTCCAGTTCCTTCTAAAATTTATAATGACATTTTTTATCTTCTCAATATCATATTTCAGATGAAGCTTTCTTTTATAATACTGTGTATTTACTCTTTAGGGAAAGAAAGAAGAAAGGCCTTTCTTTTAACACCTCCCAAATAACTGGGAATAGAAAACAGTAAAGAGAATTCTAGTGTCATTTTGCTGTTTTAATTTTCATCTGAGAATATGTAAAACCATAAAAGAATAATGCTACTAAATTTTCCACCACAGCCTAGAAGTATACTCACACATCTATAGCCAACTGATCTTTG
This sequence comes from Cavia porcellus, assembly GCF_034190915.1. Taxonomy (NCBI): domain Eukaryota; kingdom Metazoa; phylum Chordata; class Mammalia; order Rodentia; family Caviidae; genus Cavia; species Cavia porcellus. The sequence continues at coordinate 26,106,894 of NW_026947511.1, forward strand.
TTAAAAGTGTTAAGAGCCCACAATAGATAAAGGACAATAAATGGTCCTGACAAAACTGGACATCTGTGTGCAGAAGACTGAAACTAGATGCTTAACTCTCACTAGTTACAAAAATTTACTCAAAGTACTTTGAAAACTTAAAAGATCCAAAATAATGAAACTACTAAAAGAAGCATAAAAGAAATTCTTCAGGTGGAATAAAAAGAATTTTTTATAAGGCTCCAAGGACACAAGAAACAAAAGTAAAAATAGAAAAATGAGATTAAATCATACTAAAACATTCTGAACAGCGAGAAAATGAAAACACAACCTACACAATGGGACAAAATGATTATAAATTATATATCTAACACAGGGTTAACACTCAGAATATGTAAGGGACTCAAAAAATCAACGACAAAATATGAAATAATGCAATTTAAAAATGGGCAATAAATCAACACATATTTCTCAAAAGAAGATATACAAATACCCAACAGGTATAAGGCTAATCATCACTAATCATCAGGAAAATGTAATTCAAAACCACAACGAGACACTGTTTCACCCCAGTAAGAATGGCTATGATCAAAATGACTAAAGATAACAAGCACTGGGAACAAAGTAGATGGGGAAAAGGAAAATCCTGTACACGTTTGGTAAGAATATAATTATGGAAAACAGCATGGAGATTCTAAAACAAGTAAAAATTGAACTACTGTTCAATTCAACAATCTACTGCAGATATGTATCCAAAGGATATGAAAACAGTATTCAAAGAGACATCTGCTCTTCTATGTTCACTCCAGCACTATTCACAATGGCTAAGAAATACAATCATCTATGAGTACTCTAACTGATGAATGAATAAAAAATACATTGTACACTTACAAAATGAAATACTATTTGGCCATTGAGGACGAAATTCTGCCATCTGTGGCAACATAGATGAGACTGGAGAGTACTATGGCTTATGTTAATAACCCAAACACAGAGATGAGTACTTCATGCTCTCACAAATATGTGGACTCTAAAAAGATTAATCTCACAGAAATTAAATAGCAGAATAGTGGTCACCAGGAGACAAGGATTGGGGGCAGTCAGATTGCCCAGTGGGTACTAATCATAGTTATATAAGAAATAAGTTCTGGTATTATACCCACTATATGATGATTATAGGTAAGAACAATGTATTGGGCATTCAAAAAAAGTTAAAAAAATAATTTGGAATGATTTCACTACTTAAAAATCATAAATGTATAAGGAGACACAAATATTTACATTGATATGAACATTACACAGTATATAAATGTATTAAAACACTCATGGTACCTGATAAATATGTACAATTTTATGTGCCAATTTAAAAATAAATTTTAAATAATTATTCATCACAGCATAACATTTTGGTGAATAAAAAGTATATTTTTATCATATCAGAAAAAAAGAAGAAGCATTCTAATCTAACAAAACATGCACCAAGAATGCTATGAAAAAGTTTAAAATAGATCAATTCACTTTAACTATGTTTAACTGGGCACTATGGTACATGCCTGTAATTCCAGCATTTGGAGACTGAAGCAGGAGGATCTTTGTGAATCTGAGACCAGACTAGGCCACAAAGTGAGCTCAAGGCCACCCTGAACTGTACAGAGAGACCCTGTCTCAAAAAGACCAAAAAAAATTTTTAACTAGGTTTATAAACACAAAACAACAGTTTTATTTAAATCATCATTAATCAAACGAGATTCATATCTAAACATCATTTAATTTACCAGCTAGAGTTGTCTTTTTTCACTTTAGAAAGTAAATACAGTCTTGGATAGGTTGAACAATGGAGTACCTTCTGGAAATACAAAATCAAGCAAATTAATCCTTGTACAAAGATAATAGAATGTATGTACACAAACTAAGATGATTATAATCTTATGAGCTAGGTAGATGTTGATAGATAAAACACTATGTGGCACAAGACTACAGCTCAGATTCCTTCCCGTGGCATGCAGAGAGCCTAATAACCTTCCCACGGTCTCTGAAACTTTCCACGTCTTACATTCTGAGGCACCTAAGCTTCTGCTTCTATCACAGCAGTCCAACTTAAAGTATCACAGCACTCTGCAAAGCAGAACTCATGGAGAAAGCAGTCCTTTTTCTTTATTTGTGACAAATAATATGTGGTGTTTAACAAACTTTCCTGATGCTTTGAGGAAGAGAATTTACATAGTAAAATGCAAATGTAAGATTATTCATGGAAAGTCCTGTATTTCAGTCATGCTAACCAGCCCATGCTTCTGCACCACCACCGCCTCTCTTCTCCCAGTCTTGCCCTGCTCCGCTCCGTCCCCACTGCAGAGCATTCTGGCTTTCCCTTTCATGTTTTATCTTCTGCTGCCTCATACCCTCCAACTGCTCAGCCAAGTCATTTATCAAGATATTTTCCTGACAGGGACAATTTCTTCCTAAGAGAAAGTATGAAACCACTAGTTAATATGATTTTTTTTTTCTCTTTTCAACCTTTCACTCTTTAGCTTAGTTCCATATTATAAAGTCTATGTTTTTCAAACTTTGTATTCAGCAGAGGAAGCTTTTGTCAAATAAATTTTTACACAGAACTTTAACATAGCAAAGTATAAATAACCTTTAATGTCATAATTAGTGATTACACTTGTAGATATTTTCATAAATCAACTGGGTGAAATGCACATAAACATGGGGACTTAAATGATAAATATTTTTAGACCATTTACCATAAAACTTAGACACTGACAAATGAATAACTAATATCCATGTTTATTGATGCTTCCCACTATTATGATTACATGTGTTTTTAATTAATTCTCTGTTGCTATATAATATGGTGAGCTAAATTAAATTTCAACATTTAAGTCTAAGGAAAAAGAGATTGCTTATAATGGTCTACAAAATAATTTTGATTTATTTTACTCAAATGAACTATTATATCTTTTCTATCTTTCACTAACTTTTGCATATAGTTCTCATCATATGTTTCCAGAGGGAATCTAAGTTTTATATTTGAGGGTAACTAGCAACTTAAGAGAAAAGACTATCACTTACGATGTGCCTGCCATAACCAAGACACTGTGCTAATGTTTGTATATCAGCAATCTTCAATTCTAGACACACATCAAAATCACCCATGAATTCTTTTAAAAATATTCTAATTCATGAATGTTAGCCTAGTAATTCTGATCAATTAAGGTCAGAGGTAGTCGATAGGACTGAAAAATTTTTAAATTTCAAGTGATCATAATATATTGATAGTACTAAAACTCATAGTTTAAATACTTTATAGCTTTAGTTGCATACTATATAAAGTTTATATATTTTATAGCTTTAGTTGCATACTATATAACTAAAGTATATAAACTGCCAGTATCACAAAAACATCACAAAAACAAACTGCCCAGATATTTTTATTATTCCTTTATTCAGATTAGATTTATGAAGGTTACAAAAATGCCCCAAAACAGAGAAAATGTAACTATCAATTAGAATTTAAACCCAAGTTTTCTTTCAGCAATGATTTTTGTAATACCTACTTTGTCAAATTCAAAACACCAAAATTATATGAATTGAGTCAATGTCTATATTTTATTTATTTGTCTTTAAGAGACCATAAAATAAAGTACCATTTGCTTTTTGCTAAGGCAAAAGACACCAGTTTCTTTGTTGAATTAATTTAATTACTACAAAAGATAAAATCATTTTGTATTTTATGTAATTACAATATGATAAATTTTCTCATTTTCAAAATGTTCTTGTTTAGGAAATGTTTAGACTATGTTTAAAAATTATGCATTTTAGAATTGCCTATCAGAGATAAGGAGGAATGTGGAACATAAAAATATTCATAAAACATAAAAATAGATTATATCTGTTGACTATTTTATTGCGTGCATCACCTTTCCAGGAGAAAGGTGAAATTTGTTATAAAATATCATAATTTGTTAAATAGCAGCTAAACTTAAACAGAATACTTAATACTGGATACCCGTGTTTTTTAAAAATATGCAATATATAAGTAGGTAAAAATATAAACATTTTATACACACATATCAACATTTATTTAAATCTTAAGCTTATATGTAATCTAATTTATAAATCATATTTGAAAAATTTATAACAATAAAATGTTATTCATGTAATTTCAACTACCCACCTGAAAATAAATATGTAAATAATATGCAGTCTATTACATTCCACTTTAAAATATATTATCAGCAATTTTTAAGTTATACCTAAGGTAATGTTATCAAATCCTTAAGGGCAATGAATAAACTACAGTTCATAATTCAGAAAGGAGATGAATAACATCTCACAATTCAACCTCAGCAGGAGTCATTAAGTCAGGCATGAATGTGAGGGCTGTACTTCTCACTGGATTACAAATCAAATGAAAGCTTTTCCTTTGAATTACTAGCTCTACAAAGATTAAATCAAGATATTGTAAGCAAAAGAAGAACCTTTGGATGTTTGGAGTTTCTAGAATAAAACACTTATGAATTTCTTGACTCGAATAAACATTGTTAAAAGTCATTTAATCCTAATTTTCCCTTAAAAGACTTGTACTACAGCTTGCCTTTTATTCTTGACTTCTTCCATCCTGTATAGATTACATCAACTTAACACGTTAAAATGTTGGAATCGGCTGCAAGGCCCAGCATGATCCTTTACTCTGCCTGCCTTCCAGTCTTATTTTATTATTTGTCACCTCAATCTCTGAACTAAAGCCACTCTGGGCCTCCGTAAGATCTGCATATCCCAGCACATGAGAGACTGAGGCAGGAGTATCACAGCAAGATCAAGGCCAGCCTGGACTACATGGTGAGTTCAAGGCCAGTTTGAACTACTTAGAAGATCCTATCTGCCACACCACCACCAAAAAAGATCTGCATAACAACTGAGATTGCTTTCCCTTTTCAGAGTGTCTACATAAACTAGCATATTTTCCTGGAATTAGTTTCTACTTACCCTTTTAAACTTGAGCACAGAGAGGCCTTCTCCATTGCCTCTTTCTCCTCAGATTCACTCTAATCCTTTTCCTTAGCACCCTGTATACATTGTAATTTCTATACTGTATACTCTGTAATTTTATTTAATTTATAGTTATAGATTAATTTAAGGGACTATTATTTCATGTCTGTGTGTTATCACTAGGCTATAGCTTCTGAGGAACATAATGTGTCTTATTATTAACAATTTCCTCCATATTTCTATAGTGTCAGATGCAAAAACAGATGCTCAAAAGTATTTTTTATTATGAATCAATTGGTTACTAAAGGAGAATGGTTAATAAAGGCTTAGCCAGCATGGTGGTGCAAACCTATAATCCCGACAACTCAAAGGAATAGCAAGTTTGAGTCAACCTGGACGATTTAGTAACTTAGCACAACCCTGTCTCAAAATTAAAGAACAACAGACTTAGAAAGGGGTAATTCCCAAATAGTCTGAAAACATAGCTCAGTGCAAAGGCCCTTGGTGAATTCCCAGCGGTAACTGGGAAACAAAATAAAGGCCCCTAGATTAGTCTTCATGAAATTATTAGTTCAACTATAAAGTACTTATTAATTCCTTTACCTCTAAAACAAGAATTTTAAGAGTAGTTATTTATAAAGTTCTTATAATGATTGCATGATAGTAAAATCAATTATCTAATGCCTCAAACAAATGTTTCATTTATAATTTCCAAGATACAAGTAATATTTCATTCATATCCTATGAAATACATGTATCTATATATATATACAATGAACATCTATATTTTTTCTACCCAATTTATAGCTAGCAATAACTCTTTTTGTATACATTAGGATGTATTATTTTTCATTTTAAGCCTATTTTACAATACAATACTGCATTGCTCATATAATTTATTGACTACTGTGCTGAAAGTGAAAAACAAAATGATTGTACTCATCATCAATATATTGTTAATGCATGTTGAAATATGATTTCTTCTGAGTGCATACTTTTTCACCACTGTAAACTCAAAAAGTAATAAATCAGACCACTGTGCATGAAGAATCATCTATAAAAAGCTGAATTCAAGAACATATTAAAATTTTTTCATACCATGGCCACAGTGAAATTTATCCTGGATACAAAAATGATACAACAAAAAATAATCAATGAAAAATGCCACATAGATAGAACAAAGGATGTAAAAAAATCATGTAATTATCTCAGTAAATGTTTTAAAAAGAATTTGACACAATTAAGCATTCTTTCATGATAAAAATTCTCAACAAACCAGAAGTAGCAGAAAATTACCTTAATAAAATAAGGGCCCGATATGGAAAGCCCATAGCCAACATTAGGCTGAGTGGTAGCTACAGAAAACCTTTTCCTCTAAGGTCAGCAATAACCCCTGGACAGACACTCTGTTCACAGCTATTCTGCATAGTACTGGGAGTCCTAGCAGAGAAACTAGGGAATAAAAACAAATAACAAGCATTCAAATTAGAAAACAAAGAATTAAACTGTATCTGTTTGTAAATAGGATAACCTTAAGAGAAGAAAACCATAAAGATACCACACAAAATCACATACATCAGAACCAACAAACAAATTCAGTAAGTTGCAGGATAAAAATAAATCAAAACATAAAAGTCAGTTGCACCTTTATATAGTAACAAACTGCTTTGCACTGATCTAACAGAACACTTGAGATTGGGTAATTTACAAAGGTCACATGATGAAGACACCAATAGTTCCAGTTGTCTGGTAAGGAGTGCATCTTCCAGAGGGAAGAAATAACACAGTGTCCACACAAAGGCACAAGAGATGAACTGCCTCTGTTAAACTCTATTAAAATGGCACCCAATGATATTCATGGGGTCCACACTCATACCTTGTTCACCTCCTGTAGGTCATACTTCTCAATACTATTACATTGCTAACTAAGTTTTAACATGAATTTTGGAGGACACAAAATTACTGAAACTATCCTATCTGAAAAGGAAGTAAAAAAAAACTTCATTTATAATACCATCAAAAATAATAAACTAAAGTGCAAGATCTTGAGTTTGATTCCTGGCTCCAATAATAATAACAAATATAATAAACTTAACTAGGAGTATTAAAATTTATACACCATAATTTATTTAAAATTTAACAAATAAATTTAAATAATGGCGTAATTCCATTCTTTTCTATGTGGTTATAAGCAGTTTAAAAGGTAAATAATCCAAGTGTGGTGATAAACACCTATAATCCTAGTACTTGGGAGGCTACAGCAGGAGGATCACCACAAATTAGAGACCCATTTAGACTAAACAGTGAGTTCAAGGCCAACCTGAAATGCATAGAAATATTGTGTCTCAAAAAAAAAAAAAAAAAAAAAGAGAAGGGAGTCTGGGAAGATGGCAGAACAGTAAGCAGCAGAGTAAATAGAAAAACAGTCCAGATGCTGGAATACAGCATTCTGGAGAAGACAAGAAGGAAAGAAGTGGGTCCCCTCAACCCAGGAAGAAACTAAAGGGAGAACTGAAGCCCATTTAAAGAATAAAAAGAAAAACTTAAAACAGAAGAAGACAGTAGCTGGCAGCATTTTTACCAGAGCCAGAACCACCATGCCAGAAGCACTGTTGGAACCCAGAGACACATGGGCTCAATGAAGGTGGTGGCTAGCAAGCCTGAAAGCCTTGGTGGCAGAGGAGAGCAGCTGATCACAGAACGCACTGTCTGGCAGTGAGTATGGGGACTCGGTCCTCCCATGGGAGTGGGCAGTTGGCCGGGTGCCATTTTGGAGTTGGGCAGGATAAACTCAGAAACAGAACTGCAGCCAGCTTTGTTCAGCCACTCCTAGTTTGGAGCAGACTGGTGGAAATTGCTTGGACTGTGTCCTGACTCTCTTGTGTGGTCCAATAGCCACTTCCAATGTTTCCCTGAAGCTATCCTTAACCAGCCCCACCCACCCAGTGCACACTAATGTGGTGAAGACTCCCTATGGTTAACCAGCTCAGAAGGGAGGGGCCAGCCTGTCCTGCCCCTCCTACACTCCAGTAGCCACCAGCAGATTGGGGAAAGCAGCAAACAGCAGAAATACCTAGCGAACACACTTCAGAGCAATTATAACAATACAGGAAGTGCTGGAGACCCTGCCACCCTCTTGTCCAGAAGAAATCAGGAACATGACAAGAAGAGGAAGCAAAAGACAGTCTCTAGCCTCCAACCCAAGCAGTACTGATCCAGGAGATGTAAACACAGAAGAGATTGGGAGTTGCACACCTGCAGTTTTTGAAGCAACAGCAACTGAAATAAAGAAACAACTCCATGAAGATATAAAAGAACTTAAAACAGAAATACTCTTATAGGTAAAAGAATATATGAGAAACATAATAAAAGAATTGCTAAGCACCTCTAAAGAAGACAGAGATGGAAGAATAGAGGAGCATAGAAAAAGGAGGGAATCTTCAATGAAGAATATAAAAAAATTTAGAACACAAGATACAGATTCATGGAGATTAACAAGAAATTAAAAATTCCATTGAAAGCTGAAAAAACAGCTTGAAAGAAACTAAAGTAGACTATCAAACCTTGAAGACAGATTTGCAGCTTGCGATAGTGAAAGGAAAGATCTCTTAAAAATAACAAGGAACCAGGAAGTAACAATACAAAGGCTAGAAGATGACAAGAGGATCTATAAATTAAGAATAAAAAATGTGAGTGAAGAAGCAGGGGTAAACACAAATGAAATACAAAGGCTATTTACAGAAATAATTAAAGAGAACTTTTCAAGCATATGAAAAGGAAATGATATTCAGACATATGAGGTATACAGAACTCCAGTCAGCTATAACCAAAATAGATCTACACACAGACATATAATAATCAAGATCCCAGAAATTCAACACAAGAACAGAATATTAAAAGCTGTCAGAGAAAAGAAACAGATCACCTATAAAGGAAAACCCATCAAAATCACGGCAGACTTCTCAACACAAACCAGCAAATCAAGAAGAGCTTGGAGGGAAGAATTCCAAGTCCTGAAAGAAAATAACCTCCAACCCAGAATGATATATCCTGAAAAACTATCTCTCAAAATTAATGGAGAAACAGGATACTTCCATGACAAAAAGGAATTGGAGGAGTTCATGTCACCAAACCAACCAACAAAAAATATTGAAGGACATTCTGGAGAGAGAAAGAAAAAAAGACGACGGTTTCCGGAAGAGTGGCAGAGGGGATGCACTGAATGGGGCAGACAGTGGAATGAGGGGAAAAGTAGACAACCAACAGTAGAAAAATAACATGGCAGAGAGGAGGCAGAGAAGGATGGCTGTAACCACTAATACGGATAGCCTCCATCCACCAATAAAAAGAAACACAGGCAGAGCAGATCAGGAGACAGTGTCCATCAATATGCTCTATATAAGAAATACAATTGACCCAAAAGAGGTTGTACAGACTGAAAGTCAAAGATGAGAAAACAATGCCCTGTGTGACAGGGAACCAGATAAAAGTGGGGGTGGCTTGCCCATCAGCTGCAGATTGGCTAGAAAGTATACAATGGAAAACTACTCAGTTATAAATAAAGAAAATCTTGAGGCTCTTGTAAGTAAATGGATACAACTTAAGATCATGCTCAGGGGTAAAAAGGTTCAGAATCACTCAGGTGAATAGTGGGCTGCCTCCTGAATCTAAAATCTAAAGGAGTTAGTGGGACACAAAATGAACAGTACACCCTGTGAAAGTGAAAGGGGAGCAATTGTCCAAAAAGGGAAATTGTTAATCTTTTATCATGATTTGAAACCCGTATTGCTTTCATCATCCTGTTTAGTTGGGTTTTATTCTGCTCCAGTTTGCCTTCTTGTAATAGATTTGATGGCATAGACAGCTGTTCCAAAGATAGCAGGACATATTATGATACCCATTTTTTATTTCCTATTAACTGTATTGCTTTCATTGTCTTGTTTTAATTTGTTTTATTCTATTCTGTTTTGTTTGATAGTATCAAGTCGGAGGTATAGGCAACTACATTGAAGACAAGATTCACTATGATACCCATTCTGGTTTGACTTTTATCTTCTTTTGAAGTCCTGCAATGTCTCCAATGTTTCATTTTTGTTGGTTTTGTTCAATTTTATTAAATACCTGTTGATATGGGCAATTCTTTTGAAGATAGCAAGAGGCGTTATAGTACCCATTGTTGATCACCTTATATTTTGTTTTTACATCATGTACTATGTCCATCCTTTTGTTTTGACTGACTCCATTTTGTTTTATTCTCTTCAAAAAAAGTAATAAGAACTTTAGGAGTAATAAAACCTAAAATATGTAATTGTTGTTATAAAAAATAGAGGAAAACAAAGTGCTGTAAAGGGTATAACTGCATGTATATTTAAATGTGTAAGATAGATAACCATATTACTAAGTTTTTGTTGGATCATTGAACAGACCTGTTTGCAGTCTCACTGTTCAAATGTCCACTTTGTATTCTTTAATTTTGTAACTTGAACAACTATTTATAAGATGAAAATATGTAATCTGTCAACTAGTGATTTCTTACTGTTTCTTTTTTGAAATTCTGTATTATTTCTACCCTTTTTGTTTTGACGTTTTCTCTTTAAATAAAATTCTTATTAAAAAACAAAAGAAAATTTTTTAAAATAAAGAGAAACAAAAAATAAATAAAAGTAAAATAAAATAGGAAAAACAAATAAAAAGACATTCCAAGTTCATCCAGTGGAATTCTTAATACTTTTATAATACCCATAGTACAAAATCATCTTAAATATTTAATGCGATTTCTATCAATATCCCAAAGAAATATTTGCAGAAATAGAAAAAAATTCTAAAAGTCAGATAGAACCACAAAGGATCCTAATGGACAAAACAATCTTGAGAGGGTAGAACAAAACAGAAGCAAACACATTTCTCACTTGCTTTTTTTTTTTTTTACTTTTAATTGCTTTTATTTATTTATTTTAAGGAAAAAAAAACAGAAAAAGAGTAAAACTAATACACAATTTCAAATAAAATAAACAGTAACATACCACTAGTTGATAATTACATATTTTCCTCTTACAAGTAGTTGTCAAGTTACAAAAGTGAAGCATACAAAGTGGACATTGAAACAGCGAGACTGCAAACAGTTCTGTTCAGCTATCCAACAAAAACCTAATAATATGGTTATCAATCCTATACACTTAAACATACATGCAGTTATATCCTTTAGAACACTTTCTGTTCCTCTCTTTTACACAATAACAAGTACACATTTTGGGTTTTATTACTCCTACATTTATTATTACTTTTCACACTAGAGACCAATGTAATATCTATAAATATGATTCTTATTTCATTAATGAGGATAGCCTCAAGTTGTATCCATTTGCCTATGAAGGCCTCAAGACCATCCTTTTTTATAGCTGAGTAATACTGCACTGTATTAAAAATATAACTTTTTCATCCACTCTGTGGTTGATGGGGATCTTGGTTTCCAAGATTCAGTCATTAAAAATTGTGCTGCTATGAACATGGGTGCACATATATCACTGTGACATGACCTTTTCAGATTTTCTGGGAAAATATCTAGGAGGGGAACAGCTGGGTTAAATGGAACTTCTAATCGTAGGCTTCTGATAATTCTCCATACTGGTTTCCATAGTGGTTGCACCAGTCTACACCCCCACAAACGTGGGTCAGTGTTCCTTTTTCCCCACAGCCTTGCCAATATTTGCTATAAGTTGATTTCCTGATTGCAGCCTTCTTTCCAGAGTGAGATGAAATCTCGATGCTTTTTTAATTTGCATTTCTCTAATGACCAGTGGTGGTGAACACTGCTTCATGTATTTATTTGCCATTTGTATATCTTCATCTGAGAACTGTCTCTTCATCTCAGATGCCCATTTTTGGAGAAGGTCTTTTAATTTGGGGAGCTTGATGTTTTTCATTCTTTATATGTTCTGGATATAAGTGAGGGGTTGCTGGCTATAATTCTTACCCATTCTGTGGATGTTCTTTTCACTCTGTTCGTGATTTCTTTTGAAGTGCAGTAACTTTTCAATAATATGAGATCCCAGTTGTTGATTCTTTGAAATGTTTCCTGTGCAGTTTGCATTTTGTTCCTGAATTCTATGCTTATCCCTATGTCTCCAAGATTTTTACCTACCTTGTCTTCCAGTAGATTTAGTGTTTCTGTTTTAATATTTAGATCTTGATCCACTTAGACGTTAGTTTTGTGCATGGTGATAGGCATAGATCTAGATCCAGTCTTCAGTTTGTAGAGAGCCAATCTTTCAATACCATTTATTAAAGAGGCTATCCTTCTTCCAGTAAACATATTTAGCCCCTTTGTCAAATATCAAGAGGCTGAGTGTCTTTTTAGTTTTGCTCGCATCTTCTAATCTGTTTCATTGGTTCTCAGGTCTATTTCTTTTCCAATACCATGCTGATTATATCACTGTGGCTTTGTAGTATAGTTTCAAGTAAGGAATTGAGATGCCTCCTGCCTTGCCTCTATTGCTCAGAATTGCCTGTGCTATTCTAGATTTCTTCTGTTTCCAAATGAATTTTAGGAGTGTTTTTCTACATCTGTGAGGTATGTTAATGGTATATTGATTAGGATTGCATTAAATCTGTATAACAATTTTGGGACTATGGCTATTTTCACAATGCTGTTTTTTCTAGCCAAGAGCAAGGAATATCCTTACATTTTCTATTATCTTCTTCAATCTCCTTTTGTAGCATAGCATAATTTTCATCATACAGGTCTTTTACATTATTAATTAGATTGATTCCTAAGTATTTCATTTTTTTAGATGCTATTGTTAAGAGCAATGTTTCAGTAATTTCTCTCTCAATGAATTTTTTGGTTGTGTAGAGGAATGTTATTGATATTTGAGCATTGAGTTTATATCCAGCTACATTGCTGAATTTGTTTATTACCTCTAGTAGTCTTTTAATAGAGTTCTTTTAGGTCACCTATCTAGAGTATCACGTTATCTGCACATAGTGATACTTTAACTTCCTCCTTTCCTATTTTTACTCCTTTTATTTTTCTCTGTTATCTAATTGCTTTGGGTAGTGTTTCCAGAACTATACTGAATAGGAGTGGTGATAGTGGACATCTTGTCTTGATCCTGATTTTAAAGTGAAAGCTTTCAGTTTTTGTCCATTTAGTATAATGTTGTCTGTTGGTTTGTCATAGATGGCCTTTATAAGATTGAGGTAGACACTGTGTATTCTGAGTTTCTAAAGGGTTTTTATCATGAATATGTATCAGGCTTTATCAAAAGCTTTTTCTGCATCTATTGACATGACCATGTGGTTCTTGTTTTTGGCTCTGTTGATGTGGTGTATTACATTTATTGACTTGCATATGTAAAACCATGGCTGCATTCCTGGGATGAATTCCACTTGGTCATGATGTATAATCTTCTTGATGATTTGCTGCATTATATTTGCCAGCATTTTATTGAGAATGTTTGCATCAATGTTCATTAGTGAGATTGGCCTATAATTCTTTTTGGTTGGGTCTTTCTCTGGTTTTGATATCACAGTAATACTTGCCTCCAGGAATGATTTAGGGAGGATTTCTTCCTTTTCAATTTCATTGAAGAGTTTAAGGAGTATTGGCATCAAATCTGTAAATTTCTTGTAGAGTTCAGCTGTGAATCCATTAGGACCTTTTCTTTGTTTGTAATTATGTTTTGAATGTCAATAGCTTTTAATTATGTTTTGAATTTCAATAGCTGATATTGGACTATTCAAAATTGTTATATTTTCTTGGTTGAGCTTTGGTAATTCATGTGTCTAGAAATATGTTCATTTCCTCTGTGTTTTCCACTCTATGTAGTTAGATATTTTTAAGGAGATATTCATGATCTTTTGAATTTCCATGGGATCTGTCGTAATTTTCTCCTTTTCAGACCTTGTTGCATGAATTTGGGTTTTTTTCTTTGTTTTTCTTTATAAGGTTTGCTAGAGGTTTGTCAATTTTGTTTATTCTCTCAAAAAAAACCCAGCTTTTTGATTAATTAATTCTTTGTATTGTTATTTTAATTTCAATTACACTGATTTCTATTCTAATCTTTACAATTTTCTCTCTTCTATGAGCTTCGGGTTTAACTTGCTCTTGTTTTTCTAGAAGCTTGAGATGAAGCATTAGGTTATTTGTGCTCACTCTGTTTTCTTGATATGACAATTTATTGCTATATATTTTCCATTTAAGCCTGCTTTCATTGCATCCCACATGTTAGGTATGTTATTTCTGCATTTTCATTGATTTATAAGTATTGCAATTATTTTATTTCCTTTTCGTTTCTTCTTTAATTTCATCTGTAGCCCACTGATAGTGCAAAAGATTGTTGTTTAATTTCCATGTATTTATGCAGGTTTTGCAGACATTAATCACCAATTTCAATGCGCTATGGTCAGATATTTTACATGGGATAATTTCAATACATTTGCAGTTACTCAAGAATATTTTATGGGATAATATATGATCTGTTTTGGAGAATGTCCCATGTGTAGCTGAGAAGAATACGTATTCTGATGTGGTTGAGTGGAACACTCTGTAAACATCTACTAAGTCCAATTGCTCACAGGTATGATTCAGTTCTATTATTTCATTGCTGACTTTTTCTGTAGTTGATCTATCTCTTTGTGACAATGGGCTGCTAAATTCCCCTATTATAATTGTGTTCTTGTCTACTTGGTTTTTCATGTCCATTAGTATCTGTCTTATATAGTTGGGTGCTTCTGTATTTCGTGCATATGTATTTATAATTGTTTTTTCTTCCTCTTGAATTTTTTCACTAACCAGTATGCAGTGACCTTAATTATCTCTTTTAATCATTTTAGGTTTGAAGTTCATGTTGTCTGCAAATAGAATAGTTACCTTTGCTTTTTTCTGGGTTCCTCTGGCATGGAATACTGTTTGCCATTCTTTGATTTTTAATCTATAAGTTTCCTTTTGGGTCAGATATATTTCTTGTATACAGCATATTGTGGGATCTTTTTTCTTGATCCATTTTGTCAACCTGGTTCTTTGATAGATGAATTGAGGCCATTTACATTTATGGATATTACTAATATGTACTGGTTTGACTTTGCCATGTTATGTTCCAGTTGTTTGCTTTCTGTTTTTCCCCACTGTTTAATTGCTTATCCTACCTGGTGCTTTCTTTCTTTTGTTGTTCTGGGGATTGTGGTCATTTTTAACTCTATGTAATATGTCTTTCAACACTCTTTTTAGGGTTGGTTTGTTGGACATGAATTTCTTCAGTTGTTCTTTGTCATGGAAATATCTTGTTTCTCCATTAAATTTGAATGAAAGTTTTTCTGGGTACATCAGCCTGGGTTGAAAGTTGTTTTCTTTCAGGGCTTGAAATCACTCACTCAAAGCTCATCTTGACCTGAGGGTTTGTGCTGAAAAGTCTGCTGTGATTCTAATGGGCTTTCCTCAATAGGTGAGTGGTGTCTTTTCTCTAACAGCTTTTAGTATTATGTTTTTATCCTGTACGTCTGAGATCTTAATTATTATATATCTGGGTATAGATGTATGTTGGTTATGACTGTTTGGCCTTATATATACCTCACTTATCTGCATATCAGATTTTTCCCCATATTTGGGAAATTTTCTGCTATTATTTCTGTTAATAGTTTAGCTATATCATTTGCATTGACTCCTGAATCTTCAGTGATGTATATTAATCTTATATTGTTGTTCTTGGCATCACCTTGAAGCTGCTGGATTGTCATTTCATGTTGCTTTGTTATTTTTAAAAGTTCTATCCTTTCATGATCACTAATTACAATCCTGTCCTCAAGGTCTGAAATCCTATTCTCAGCTTCTTTTAAATGGTATTGCCAGCTTTAAATAGAATTTTTGTTTCTTGGATGTCACTTTGCGTTTACTTCATGAATTCTGCTTGTTTTCTATATTGTTCATTCAAGGTTTCAATCAGTTTCCCATGCTCCTGTACTTTTTTTTCTATTTCTTCTTTAGCTGTGCTTAGCAACTCCTTTACTAAGATTGTTATTTCTATCTTTACATGGGAAAGTACTTTTAATTGATTTCCTCTATAACCTCATGGAGTTGGTTTTTTTATTTCATTTGCTATATTTTCAGAGATTTCCAGTGTGTTACTTTTGAGTTCCTCTTTTTCAAAATCTCCTCTATTTGCTCTTGCTGGACTAGATGTTTGAGATTGCATTTTGCTTTTTTTGTTTTGCCATTTTCCCCTTT
Source organism: Cavia porcellus (assembly GCF_034190915.1). Classification (NCBI taxonomy): domain Eukaryota; kingdom Metazoa; phylum Chordata; class Mammalia; order Rodentia; family Caviidae; genus Cavia; species Cavia porcellus. Next base: position 26,123,089 of record NW_026947511.1, read on the forward strand.
CAAGTTGATATTTGGTCCTTCAATCCCATTAGTGTCAACTAGTAATGTGTATCTTGGTGTCCTAATGTAAGGTTGATTTTGCCCAATTACTGGGTCCCTCAATGAAGAGATGGGCCTGACTTCCTACTGCAGGGCCTGCTGAGTGAATCTTACATTTTTCCGGGTTGACAAGCCTAGCAGTATTGATGTAGGTCAAATGTTAGTTCCTGCTATTACTTTATCTTCGGGTTATTCCAGGTCACCAAACTCCCTGTCTATAGTATTTGTGTTGGCTGAGCCCCTACTGTCCTATTGTGTGCCTGTGCATCTCAGAAACCCTTTCAATTTTTTCCAAATTGGGGGAGTCTTATTAGCATACTCCTCACCTTGCCTGATATTCCCTGTGTGCAGGAAGGAGTCACCCATATTTTTGTCAGACTCACCAAGGTCTTACAGTTAGTTGGAGGGAGCTTTACTACTGGCCCTATTTAACCACTTTACCCCTCTATTTTAGGGGCATACTCATCATACTGACCATTGTCTGCTGATATCCTCTGTTTGGGGGAGGCAGTTCCATGTCCTGGGTTAGGGCATCTGTTGGGCGCAGGCCAAGGTCCCAGGGCAGCGTAGTGTTCCTCAGTGCTGACTGAAGTGGTGCAGGAAGCGGGCAGCTGCGGTGTCCAAGGTCCAAGGGCAGCATGTGTTTCCCAGGGTGAGTGGGAGTCAAGCAGTAAGCCTGAGGTAGCCTGGGCCAAGGTCCCAGGACAGCGTGCATTCCTCAATGCAGGCTGGAGTCCCGCTTGTTTCCAGGTTTTGAGTGATGTTTCAAAGCTTCCTCTGTGCATGAGAATCACCTGGCCCACTTTTGGTTCCCAGGGCAGACTGCTGGCAACTGCTTGCTATTTTGAGCTTGTGGGTGTGGGCCCGTTGGGCCCGTGGTGACTCTGTGTATTCTTTGGTGATTTCAGACACAGGACATGGTCTTACTGCCTGGGAGCAAAGTTCTAAGGCTTCCCCATGCACTGGAATTAAACTCGCATGGGTCAGGGCCTGGGACTGGATTCCCGGTCCTGCTTGATGCTTGGAGGTGGCTGGCACCCTTACTTTCAAAATATATCACAAAGCTATACTAATTGAGAAAGTAAGAGAGTAGAAAACAGACAAACATACAGACCAGTGGAACAAAATAACCCAGAAATAAATCTGCAAGTAATTATTTGTCAATTTAAAACAATTTAAAAATCCACATATATGAACTTATCTTCAATAAAAGTATCAAGAATGTACAATGGAAAAAAGTCACTTCAACTAATGATTCTAAGAAAACCATATATCCACATGCAAAAGAAATAAAGTTGGATCCTTGTGTTGCAACATATGTAAAAATCAACTCAAAATGCATCAAAGTTTAAGAGCCAAAGCTGCAAAACTCCTGAAGAAAACACAGCAGAAAAATTTCACGACATGAGACGGGGCAAGTAAAAGCAATGAAAACAAAAATAAGTACTATTAGAGAACAGGACAGGAGTGGGTGTGAAAGTGCTCTACACATATTATATGTATGTAGAATCTGCCAAAATGAAATCCATTCGTCTATGTCACTCATATGTGTTAATAAAACCATGAAAATTACATCCTCAGAAACAGAAGAAAAGCAGAGTCGCATGAAACTAAAAAGTCTCTGCACAGCAAAGGAAACAGTGAATAGAGTGAAAAGACAACCTACAGGAAGATATTTGCAAAGCATATATTTAATAAGTGGTTAATACACAAAATATATAAGGAATAAAAAGATCAGTAAGAAATAATGAATTTTAAAATGGGCAAAGGACCTGAATAAGTATTTCTCAAAAGAAGACTTTAAAATAGTCAATAGATATATGAAAAAATGCCCAAATCACTAATCATAAGAGACATGCAAAATCAAACCACAAGAGGTTATCTCCTTACATCTGTTAGGAAGGCTGGCATCAGAGGGGGAAAGGAGAAGGAGAAGGAAGAAGGAGAAAGAGGAAATGGAGGAGAAGGAGGAGAAGGAGGAGAAGGAGGATGAAAAGAATAAGAAGAACAAGAACAAGAAGAAAAGCTGGGAAGGCTATGGAGAACTGAGAAAGTTTAGACATTGTTGATAGAAATGTAAAATGATGTAATTGTTATGGAACAGGTATAAAAGATCTTCAAAAAGTAAAAATAGATGATGTGAGCTAGCATTACCATTTCTATGTATATATTATAAGGAAACAAACATAGTCACAGAGATATCTGTACTCCAACATTTACTTCATTATTCACAATAGCAAAGATGTTCATCCATCAACAAAAATGGATTTAAAAATGTGTGATTATATATATATATATATATATATATATATATATATATAATGGAATATCATTCAGTCTCATTAAAAAGAAAATTATTCAATATATGACAGTGTTGATGAACCTTGAGGTATATTATGCTAAGTGACATAATTATGCTAAGTGACATAATCCTGTCATGGAAGAATGTACTGAAAGACATCACTTATTTGAGATATATAAAAGAACAAAACATGAGAAAAACAGTGTAATGGAAGTTTCTAGTAGCTTCAAAAGGAAGAAATAGGTCATTGTTATTTGACAGAAAAATCACTAACTACTCATATCACAAAAGAGAAAAATGTCCTATCACTCATCTAATCTTATACATCGAAAGTCTACTAAATGAAAACAATTAATTTGAAGCATGAAAAGAAGCAAATAATAATGATAAGAGCAGAAATACATGAAACTGGACACACAAAGAAAGCCTGGTGTGGTGATGCATGCATGTTAATACTAGAACTCTGGGGGCATGAAGCAGGTTGGAACCCAGCCGAGGTAATTTAGCAATAAACTGTCTAAAAATAGAATAAAAATCCCCAGGGATTTTGTAAAGCCCAGAGTTGCACCCACAGTACCAGGAAAAAAATGAGAGTTCCTGAAAATATCAAGAAAAATTGATAAACTTCTAGTAAAACTAACATATAAAGAGAGAAGTTACAAATAATTCCAGCAAAGAGATATTACTACCTTAAAACAAAAAAATCTACCCACATAAAATTTGAAAACCACAAACCACCCCAATTCATTCAGTATGCATTATATATATATATATATATATATATAATTATTAAGGAAACTGAAATTGTAATTTTAACACTTCTAGAAAAGAAACCTCTATTCCCAGATGGTCTCATTGAAAACTCTGCCAAGTATTTAAATAAATAATACCCATTCTACACATCCTTTAAGGGAGCTTACTCCAATTCATTCTACAAAGTCATTATTTCCAGGCTATCAAACACAAAGCTATCATAAGAGAACCGCAAATTAGTATCCTTCACCAATATAGATAAAAATATTCCTAAGCAAATATTAACAAGTAGAATTCATCAATATATGAAATAAATTATGCACCATGACATAGTAAAGTTTATTTGAGGGAAGCAAGTCTACTCCGACATGTGAAAATAAAAATAATCCACCATATTAAGCTAAAGAACAACAATAAAAAAAAACCACATAATCATGTCCACTAATGAAGAAAAGGTAGCTATCCGACAAAACTCAACACACATTCATAACAAAAACTTTCACAAGAATATAAGAAACTTCTATATTTTGACTTATTTTAAATCTACAATAAAAACGTCTGAAGCTAACATCATATTTGATGAAAAACTACACACTTTTTCCCTAAGATGAGCCACAAGGCAAACATATCACTCTCAGCACATTAGCCAGAGACATATGGTTAAAACAAAAGGCATACAGATTTTAAAGGAAAAATAAAAGTGTATTTGGGCATGGCATAATAACATGTAGAACAGGATAAACAAACAATCCTACGTATATTAATATGACAAGTTAGATTACATAAATCAGTTCCTGGAAAACTACAAACTATCCTAACTCATTTAGTATAACTTACTACAAAAAAAGTAAAATTTAAAAGTCCTTGAATGAATAATTTCAGCAGTTACATAATACAGTATAAAGATTTTTAAAAATCAATTGCATTTTAACATAGAAGCAATGAATGCAGAAATTAAAATAAATATATAATTCCATTACTAATGCCTGAAAAATATGACAATTAATTATAAGTCTAATGAAATTTTCACAAGGATGTCTGTTGCAATAATTACAAATTCTTGTAGGGAAAAAAACGATCTAAGTAGTAAGATATCAAATTCATGAGGCAAAAGAAAAAATGCTAGGGATAGAACAAGGGATAGATGTGGAATGATATATTATTTATATATATTTATTGTGGTGTTGATTACATGAATGCATACACGTAATAGAACTAAACACATAATTTATATCAATAGGTCAACTTTTTGCCTTGGTTATACAAAATGTCTCCAAAATGGAAAACTGTGCAAAGGATATATGAAAACTCTCTGTATCATTTTTGCAACTTTCTTTCAATCTATAACTATTTCAAAATTTTAAAAGTTTTAAAAATTAGTAATTTCTAGTCTTTTTTAGGGGATTCTTTTGACACTGTAATAATCCAAAAATTGTAAAGCACTAAGAGGACTTCCCATGAACAGTTGAATTTAAAACACAAGCAGTCATTAATTAGAGTAAGCTTTTACAAGATTCTAAAGTTATGTAAAAGTCAGAAACTAGATAAAATAAGAGGTCAATACTTCTAAAAAGTTGTAAAATTAGGAAGAACTTCTATTTTCACAAAAGATACATAATTATCAAGAATAGTGGCTATCGCTTTTCTGCTATATGCCAAACAAGAGCATTAATTATTTTTCTATCCCCAGTTGTAAGCCAACTGCCATAGTTGAAGTTCTGCCAACTTTATATTTTCCTTGCATATTCTTTTTTTCTGAGCCCCAGCTACTACACCTAAAATTTTTAAGAAGAAAGATTTAGCAACTGTAAGAGGTTAAATGAACAGTACCCATGACTTTTCTTTTTTTTTTTTTTTTTTTTTTTTTTTATTTAAGAGGAAAAAGAGAAAAACACAAAACAAACCAAAGCGGCGTAAGGGTACACGCAATACAGAACTACAAAACAAAACAAAACAAAACAAAACAAAAAACCATAACAGTAAGAAATTACCTGCTAGTAGATTACACACTATTTTCTTGAAAATAGTTCCTCAAATCACAGTATCAAAGAACACAAGGTGGACATTCAAACAGGGAGACTGCAAACAGCTGTGTTCAATGTTCCAAAAACATTGATAAAGTCAGCTATTTAACACCCCCAAACACACTTGCTGTTATATCCGTTAGAGCTCCTTTTCTTTTTTTTTTTTTCCCCTCTCTTTTTTACAACAAAATTTACACATCTTGGATTTTATTACTCCTTAGTGCTTATTACCTTCTTTGGGGGGGGGGGAAGAATACAGTCAAATATGGCAAAACAAAGCTGTCAGTCAATACCAAGGATAGACGTAGCACATGGTGTAGAACAGAGTACAAGTTTATCAACAATGGTTATCAACGTTGTCCCTTGTTTCCTTAAAAAGAATTGTCTATCTTATTAGATATTATAAAGTTGGACAAAACAGTAGAGAACAAGACCAATAAAACTTAGGCGTTGTAAACATTACAGGACTTCCAAAGAAGACAATAGTCAAACCAGAATGGGTATCTTAGTGAATCTTATTGTCTTCAAAGTAGTTGCCTATGTCTTCAAACTTGATACTATCATATAGAATGGAACAGAGTCTAATCAGTCAAAACAAGATCGTGGGAGTACTACAGGACTTCAAAACAAGTTAATAGGAAATCGAAAAGAGTTACTATTTATATATCCTAATTTTTTTGAATTTTTTCTTTAATTAAGACAAACATAAGAAATGACTAAATAATTTTTTTTGAAACAATAAGGGGGAGATTGAGATAAAACAGGACATAACAATATAACAATAGAGGTCACAGCATGACTGTTTCAATAACCTAGTACTTCACCACCTTATAACCTGACTTAATAGTAGTTACCATAGTGTCTTTTTCCTTGAAATATTTGGGTAAAACTTCATATACTCTAGCTTCAAATATTTTCATATCAAGAAGCCCAGAATAAAGCCTTTCTAATTAATGAGTGAAAACTTTATAAGGCTTCAAGGCCACCTAATGGGGAATCATGATTACCACATATTTTTATATATTTGAATCATTACTTACATTAGGGAAACTATTCGGTATTCACACATGCGAGATTGATTTATTTCACTTATGAGTATGGTCTCAAGCTGTGCCCATTTATTGATAAATATCTCAATGTGATCCTTCTTTATAGCTGAATAATACTCCATTGTATAGAAATACCACAACTTTTTTATCCATTCCTCAGTTGATGGGCACTTGGGTTGTTTCCAAGATCTGGCGATTACAAATTGTGCTGCTATAAACATAGGTGCACATATATCACTGTGGTATGATGCTTTCAGTTCTTCTGGGAATATGCCTAGAAGTGGAATAGCTGGAATAAATGGGATTTCCAGTCCCAACTTTTTGAGAAATCTCCAGACAGATCTCCACAAAGGCTGTACCAGTCTACACTCCCACCAGCAGTGCAGGAGAGTTCCTTTTTCCCCACAGCCTCTCCAGCATTTGTTGTCGGTTTTCTTGATCCTGGCCATTCTTTCAGGAGTGAGATGGTATCTCAGTGTGGTTTTAATTTGCATTTCTCTAATGACCAATGATGATGAGCATTTTTTCATGTATTTATTTGCCATTTGCATTTCTTCATCTGAGAATTGCATATTCATCTCAGATGCCCATTTTTGGATTGGATCTTTGAATTTCGGAGGTCTGAGTTTCTTTAATTCTTTATATGTTTTAGACAAGAGGCCCTTGTCTGAGAGAGAGTTCACTAAAATCTTTTCCCAGTTTGTGGGTTTTCTTTTCACTATGCTGGAGATTTCTTTTGACATGCAGAAACTTTTTAATAAGAAGTGGTCCCAGTTATTGATTCTGGGAAGTATTTCCCGTGCGGTTTGAGTCCTGCTCATGAATTCTTTACCTACTCCTATGTCTCCAAGGTTTCTACCTATTTTGTCTTCCAATAGATTTAGTGTTTCTGTTTTAATATTCAGATCTTTGACCCATTTACATTTTAATTTAGTACATGGTGATAGACATGGGTCTAGCTTTACTTTTCGGCAAATGGAGAGCCAGTTTTTCCAGCACCATTTATTAAAGAGACTGTCGTTCTTCCAGTGAACCTGCTTGGCTCCTTTATCAAAAATAAGGTGGTTGAGTGTGTTCGTAGTTGTGGTTGTATCTTCTAATCTATTCCACTGATCTTCAGCTCTGTTTTGATTCCAATACCATGTTGATTTTACTACTGTTGCTTTGTAGTATAACTTCAAGTCAGGGATTGTGATGCCTCCTGCTTTGTCTTTGCTGCTTAGAATTGCCTTTGCGATTCTAGGTCTCTTCTGGTTCCAGATAAAATTTAGGAGTGATTTCTCTAGATCTATAAGGTATGTTGATGGTATTTCTATTGGGATTGCATTGAATCTGTATAACAGTTTTGGGAGAAGGGCCATTTTCACAATGTTTGTTCTTCTATCCATGAACAAGGGATGTCTTTCCATTTTCTGAGATCATCTTCAATTTCCTTTTTCAGTGTATTATAATTTTCACTGTATAAGTCTTTCACTTCTTTCGTAAGAGTAATTCCTAAATATTTCATTTTTTGCTTGCTAATGTGAATAGTCCAGTTTCTCTTATTTCCCTCTCTGTAATTTTGTTGTTCGTGTATAGGAATGCTATTGATTTCTGAGTATTGATTTTGTATCCAGCCACATTACTGAATTTATTTATTGTATCTAAGAGTATTTCAATGGAGTTTAGGGGGTCTTCTATGTAGAGTATCATGTCATCTGCAAACAATGATAATTTAACTTCTTCTTTTCCTATCTTTACCCCTTTTATTTCTCTTTCTTGCCTAATTGCTCTGGCTAGTACTTCCAGTACTATATTAAATAGGAGTGGTGATAAAGGACATCCTTGTCTTGTGCCCAATTTTAAAGTAAAGGCTTTCAATTTTTGGCCATTTAGTATGATGCTGGCTGTTGGTTTGTCATAAATGGCCTTTATTATATTGAGGTAAAGACCATTTATTCCAATTTTCTGTAAAGTTCTTATCATGAATAAGTGTTGGACCTTATCGAAGGCTTTTTCTGCATCTATAGAGATGATCATGTGATTCTTATTTTTGACTTTATTGATATGGTGGATTACATTTATTGATTTGCGTATGTTGAATCATCCTTGCATTCCTGGGATGAATCCCACCTGGTCATGGTGTATAATCTTCTTGATGATTTGCTGGATCCTATTTGCCAATATTTTATTGAGGATTTTTGCATCTGTGTTCATTAGGGAGATCGGTCTATAGTTCTCTTTTATAGTTGGGTCTTTCTCAGGTTTTGGTACTAGAGTAATATTTGCTTCCAGGAATGACTTAGGAAGGATTGCTTCCCTTTGAATTTCATTGAATAGTTTGAGGAGTGTCGGCATTAGGTCTTCTTTATATTTCTTGTAGAATTCTGCAGTGAATCCATCTGGGCCTGGGCTCTTCTTGGTGGGCAAGGACCCAATTACATTCTCAATTTCATTAGCAGAGATTGGGTTATTCAACAGTTTTATATCCTCTTGATCTAGCTTTGGTACTTCATATGCTTCTAAGAATCTGTCTATTTCTTCTGTGTTATCAAACTTTTGAGAGTAGAGGTTTTCGAAATAGGTGTTGATGATCCTCTGTATTTCTATTGGGTCTGTAGTGATTTCTCCTTTTTCATTTCTTATTGCATGAATTTGAGCTTTTTCTTTCCTTTTTTTAATAAGGTTGGCTAGGGGCTTATCGATTTTATTTATTCTTTCAAAGAACCAACTCTTTGATTCGTTGATTCTTTGGATTGTTTTCTTAGTCTCTATTGCATTGATTTCTGCTCTGATTCTTATAATTTCCTCTCTTCTTTTGGCTTTGGGCTTGACTTGCTCTTCTTTTTCTAGCTGTTTGAGGTGTAGCATCAAGTTATTTACTTGTATTCGTTCTGTTTTCCTGATGTGGGAACTCAGTGCAATAAATTTTCCTCTCAGAACGGCTTTCATTGCATCCCACAGATTCCGGTAAGTTGTATCTGCATTTTCATTTTCTTTTAGGTATTGTTTAATTTCTTCTTTAATTTCTTCTGTGACCCACTGATTACTCAAGAGTGTGTTATTTAGTTTCCATGTGTTTGCGGAATTTTTGCAGTATCCTTTGTCATTAATTTCTAATTTCAGAGCGCTATGATCCGATAATATGCAAGGGATGATTTCAACTCTTTTGCGTTTGCTTAAATATGTTCTGTGAGCTAATATATGGTCTATTTTAGAAAATGATCCATGTACTGCTGAGAAGAATGTGTATTCTGATGTTGTTGGGTGGAACATTCTGTATATGTCTATCAAACCCATTTGTTCACAGGTGTGATTCAGTTCTGTTATTTCTTTGCTCATTTTCTGTCTGGTTGATCTGTCTCTTGGTGTCAGTGGTGTATTAAGGTCTCCTGTTACAATTGTGTTACTGATAATTTGAGTTTTCATTTCTGTTAATAATTGTTTTATATAACTGGGTGCTCTGGAGTTTGGTGCGTATATATTTAAGATAGTTATCTCTTCCTCTTGGAGTTTTCCCCTTACGAGTATGTAGTGACCTTCTTTGTCCTTTATGGTCATTGTTGGTTTAAAGTTCACGTTGTCTGCAAACAGAATGGCTACTCCTGCCTTTTTTTGGATTCCTGCTGCATGAAGAATTGTTTTCCATCCTTTGACTTTCAGTCTGTGAGTATCTTTCTGGGTTAGATGGGTTTCCTGTAAACAGCATATGGTTGGATTTTGTTTCTTGATCCATTCTGCTAGTCTGTTTCTTTTGATTGGTGCATGGAGACCATTTACATTAATGGTTATTACTGTTAAATGCTGGTTAGTTGTAGGAATGTTATCTCTCTGCTGTTGCATCTTTATCTTTCTGTTCTGTTTAATTATTTGCTTTGCTTAGTGGTTTTTTCCTTTGTGTATCTAAACTGTCTTTCAATATTTTTTGCAGGGTTGGTTTGGTGTTCATGAAGTTCTTCAGCTGTTCTTTGTCATGGAAGTATCATATTGCACCATCTATTTTGAATGATAGTTTTGCAGGATATATCAGTCTTGGTTGGAAATCATTTTGCTTTAGGATCTGGAATACTTCACTCCATGCTCTTCTTGACTTTATCGTTTGTGCTGAGAAGTCTGCTGTGATTCTGATAGGTTTTCCTTTATAAGTGATTTGTCTTTTCTCTCTGACAGCTTTTAATAATCTATTCTTGTGTTGGATTTCTGGGATGGTGACTATTATATGTCTGGGTGTAGTTTTATTTTGGTTATGACTGTTTGGAGTTCTATATGCTTCACTGATCCTGATGTCAGTTTCTGATCTCATGCTTGGGAAATTTTCAGCTATTACTTCTCTAAATATCCTCCTGACATCCTTCATGTTGTCTCCCTCTCTTTCATTAATCCCTATCATTCTTATGTTATTCTTCTTTGCATCGTCTTGCAGTTGTTGAATTGTTGTTTCCTGGTTCCTTGTTATTTTCAAAAGATCTTTCCTTTCCTGTTCACTAGCTGCAATCCTGTCTTCAAGGTCTGAAATTCTATCTTCACTTTCATTAAGGCGGTTTTTACAACTTTCAGTGGAGTTTTTTATTTCCTGTATATCTCTGTGCATCTGCATTATGTATTGTTTGTTTCTTATATTGCTCGTCTAGGGATTCTATCTTTTTGTTTAGTTCCTCCAATTTTTTATCTGTGTTTTCTTTAGATATATTTAGAATCTCTTTCATTTCTTTTATCATTTCTTCTTTTATCTGGGAGATTATTTCGAGTTTGAATTTCTTTAAAGCTTCCTGGAGTTGCTTGTCAATTTCAGTGGCTATTGTGTCCGATATATGAGGTGGATGGGATATATTTTCTTCTATATACATCACTCCTAGGGTTTCTTGAGATGGGCTGGAGGTTTGAGGTTGTAATTTGGTCTTTCGTTTTGTCATTTTCCTATATTTCTGTGTTTCAAGTGTTACTTGAAAGCTTCCTCAGGATCTGTTGAAAATCCCCTTCTATGTTTGGAGCTACTGGGACTCTGGCGCCGCGCTACTCCAAGCCATTAGGCCTACAGAACCAGTGGCCCTCCTCTGCCTGCTCAGAACTCCGCAGTTCCAGACAAGCTGGGCCTCAGGGACACTGTGCGCCCACCTGCCCCTTGGAAGCTCCACAGTTCTTCAATCGCAGCCGGGTTAGGGTACTCACCACAGGCCGCAGTGCTTCAGGAACCTGTGGACCCTCCCTGGTTGCAGAGATATCCACAGTCCTCCAGACACGCAGAGAGGCCAGTGAGGGCACCCCAGATCTGCCCAGCTCCTCCTCTGCAGACCTGTGGCCAGGCGCGGCAGCTAAACAGGCTGGGCTAGGCTGGTAGTGTGGGCCAGCCCACCTATTGGGAGCTCAGCAGGTCTCCAAATGAAGCCGGGAATGGGGAGGCTGATGTGGAAGCCTTAAACCCACCTCTCTCCTTCACTGCACCTGGAAGCCTGAGGGAACTCCAGCAGTCTGGGCGCAGAAATCCAGAGTCCTCCAGACACGCAGAGAGGCCAGTGAGGGCACCCCAGATCTGCCCAGCTCCTCCTCTGCAGACCTGTGGCCAGGCGTGGCAGCTAAACAGGCTGGGCTAGGCTGGTAGTGTGGGCCAGCCCACCTATCGGGAGCTCAGCAGGTCTCTAAATGAAGCCGGGAATGGGGAGGCTGATGTGGAAGCCTTAAACCCACCTCTCTCCTTCACTGCACCTGGAAGCCTGAGGGAACTCCAGCAGTCTGGGCGCAGAAATCCAGAGTCCTCCAGACACGCAGAGAGGCCAGTGAGGGCACCCCAGATCTGCCCAGCTCCTCCTCTGCAGACCTGTGGCCAGGCGCGGCTGCTAAACAAGCTGGGCTAGGCTGGTAGTGTGGGCCAGCCCACCTATCGGGAGCTCAGCAGGTCTCCAAATGAAGCCAGGAATGGGGAGGCTGATGTGGAAGCCTTAAACCCACCTCTCTCCTTCACTGCACCTGGAAGCCTGAGGGAACTCCAGCAGTCTGGGCGCAGAAATCCAGAGTCCTCCAGACACGCAGAGAGGCCAGTGAGGGCACCCCAGATCTGCCCAGCTCCTCCTCTGCAGACCTGTGGCCAGGCGCGGCTGCTAAACAGGCTGGGCTAGGCTGGTAGTGTGGGCCAGCCCACCTATCGGGAGCTCAGCAGGTCTCCAAATGAAGCCGGGAATGGGGAGGCTGATGTGGAAGCCTTAAACCCACCTCTCTCCTTCACTGCACCTGGAAGCCTGAGGGAACTCCAGCAGTCTGGGCGCAGAAATCCAGAGTCCTCCAGACACGCAGAGAGGCCAGTGAGGGCACCCCAGATCTGCCCAGCTCCTCCTCTGCAGACCTGTGGCCAGGCGCGGCTGCTAAACAGTACCCATGACTTTTCTATAAAATAAAAATATAATCACACAGTATCCAGTAATTCTGTTTCAATATCACTGAAAAAAGCAAGTGATCATCATGTATATTTTGAAAATGTAAATTGTAGATCACCTGGAAGAGTTTTAAAGTTGCGCTTTGGGGAGGGGTGTCCCTGGAGACTGAAGCCAGAAACATTACTATGCTATTTCCTCAGCTGTTTAGTCTTAATTTATTTTTTATGCTGAGACAGGGTTTCCATAAATCACTAAATTGCCCAGACTAGGACCAAACTTGAGATTCTTTTATGACGACTTCTCAGATTGATAAGATTACAAGTATGTATTACCACACCCAGTTTAAAATTGCTTCTCAAATGTACTTACAAACACCATTATAGGATAAATGCACCCATAAATGAAAAAAATCTATTAAAATAGAATTCTGACTTACAGCAGGTAGCTTATTTAGGGTTTTTTTGGGTGGAAGGGAGTTCTCCTTTCACACTGAACACTAGATTCTTAATCCTTTTAATCCTACTTGAGATTATATCTACAGTGATTTTTTTTAATTTTTACTAAGTACGTAAAGAATATAATAGATGTGTTGGTGTTAACTAAATCTATTGTCTGTATTAGGTTTTGTATTATATGTATTCATTGACAGTGAGAATGCCCAGCCTCAGTACCACCCAAAAAAGCCTGTAGCGTCCATGGGATAAAAGGAAAAGGAAGGCCTGCTGCTGCTGTGATGCTGCTGCTGCTGTTTACTGCCTGCCCTGCCATGGACTGTTTCTTCTCTGTGATGCTTCTCTGCCCTCACCCTACCTTGGAGCCAACCCAGGCAATTAAAGACTAAAACCTCTACAAGTAAACTGTGAGCTAAAGTAATCTTTCCTCCTTTAACTTGTGGGTACTGAGTATTTAGTCTCAGCAATGAGAAAACCAACTAAAACACTGCCTAGAGTAGCATATCTGTTTTTGTTCTTTTTTCACATTGATCCCTAGATTCTTGATCTTTATAATTCATCTATTTAAGTTGATACTGACAAAGAAATTTTTTTAACTGAATACTTTAAGAATATAAAAGATCTGTGGGTATTAACTAAATCTATTATTTTTAATAGATCTTGTATTACAGTGATTATTTAGTTTATAAACAATTTGTTTTATGATATCAAGGACAATGGCTGTTTTTGTATTCATGTGGTAAAGATGGGTATGGCTGTATTTGTCACCTATTTTGGAGTTTAAGAACAAAAGCAAAATTTTATTGAACAGTTTTGTTTTTAAATTGAATCATTTGCAAACAGATGTCCCCATGAAGCAAGTCATTACTGTATTTATAATTATTAAGAATCTTTTCTACAAAAAAAAGAATCTTTTCTACATACTTCTGCTTACTGATGCCAGTTCTGTATTTTTCTTTATAGGCTATTATTAATAAACACTTGACCATTAGGGTTAATGGGATAGTCTAAATTCTACTCTGCATTCTCTAGGTTTTTTCACACATTATTATTGGGATGTTTCCAATTCTGTATGTTTTCCTCAGAATAAAGTCTCTGCCTACCAAATGCAACAGTATTTCTGATTATCTATTGGTGTGTAAGAAGCCATCTTAAAATGTAGCAGTTAAAAGCAACAACTTTTTTACTGTCTCTCATGGTTCTGAGGTTTGGGCTCAGTCACAATTTCTTACATCAGGTTTGTGCAACCATAGTCAAGGTTTGCCTTCAAGTGGAGCCACATGGAGGCTTAAGTGACCTGGACATTCAACATACCGTATTCACAGTGCTGACAGTTGATGTTGGTTGCAACCTCCAGATGAGCTGGAATTCTTTCAGTTTAGCAACTGCATTCTGAGAAGGAGTATCCAGAGACTATTCCATCAGACTCATTTGGAAGCTGAAAGGCTTTTTCTAAACTCCTGCCATACGTAGTTGGTCAAAAACATCATTAATGTCTTTAGTGACTTCTGCCATACTTAGTTGGTCAAAAAAGTCATTAATGTGAGGCCTAAATCAAGAAAAATGGTATTAAATTTCACCCACTAATGGAGAAAATCCAAGTCATACCAAAGAAGAATATGCAAAATGGAAGATTTTATGACCATCTTTGGAAAATATAAGCTACCACATATGGAAAGTACATTACTTTCCAATATACCAGTATAAAATCACAGTTGCTTATTTAACTGGTTAACTCCAGGAATGACAGTACAATGATGGAGCTCTAGATATCCTTTACATAAGTGTTCTATTTTTCTTCTGTTACCTTTCCTAAAAGTAGCACTTTTAAAACTGTAGAAATACAGGGATGGTCAGGCATAAAAGTTCTGTGGTAGAAAAAGTATTTCCACCAGAGCTAGGCTATCTTGTACAGTAGCTACTAGATACACACAGCTAGTATGTGGCTACTAGATACACACGTATCACACATGGACTAGCCACATGCATAATGTGCTTAGTCCATATATACTATAAATGTTACATATACATGGAATTTCAAAGTCTTAATACTAAAGAAGAATGAAATGTTAATATTAATTAAATATTTATATTGTAACATGTTAAAATGATAGCATTCTATACATATTAATTAAAATACTATTTAAATTAATTTTACCTGTTCCTTTTACTCTGTGTGTTTCCAAGAAAATCTAAAATTGTATTCATGGCTCACAAGCCACTATAGTTTTCATAACTTGATACCATTATAGTTTCCATAACTTTCTATTGTACAGTTCTGCCACAGAACATGAACTAAATCATATTTGCTATTATGTAGTACTACATTTCCTACAACATATCATAGCATTTGTATATTTTTAAAAGATTCTCATAAAATTATAAAATGAACCATTTTAAGTGTATGTTTATATCTGATGTGAGTTATATAAGACATTCAAAACTAATATTGTGTTATTTCTGTTAAAATTCTGTGATTGCCTTTTCTGACATTTAAACATACATTTCAAATATAATATATCTGTGTGCGTGTATGTGTGTGTAGCATATAAGGCAGCAGTTTCTTTAACTTAAGATTTTAAAGTTGCTCTCCACTAAAGTGAACTACATCACCTACGATTAAAATTATGTGTTTTCTATTGCTGCCATAACAAATTATCATAAACTTAATCTCAAAAACATAAATTTAGAGGTTGGGGATTTGATTCAGAGGTAGACCACTTGCCTAGCAAGAATGAGGTCCTGGGTTCACTCCTCAGGACACACATACACACACACACACACACACACACACACACACACACACACACACAGAACTCCCACAGATTTATTATCTTATAGTTCCACAGGACAGAAGCACAATCTTGGGATAAATCAAGGCACCTCTTCCTTTCAGTAGGCTCTAGAGAAAAATGTCAACTTGCATTTGGGATGTGGAAGAACTAATTCCTTGCAGTTGAAGGGATGAGGTATGTTGTTTGGTTCAGGGTTCCTTCCTCTTATCTGTAAAGCCAGCAATGGTAAATTTACTCTCTTATACTTTAAAATTTTCCTCCCTCATCTCACTTATCCCTGTTTGACCCAGCCAGGAAAGGTCCTCTGCTTTGTAGGACAAATGATTAGATTAGGCCTGCCTATTTAACCCAGGATCGCCTCTCCATCTCAAGACCCCTGTTCTTAATCACATATAGAAAGTCCCTTTTGCAGGTAACATATTCACAGATATCAGGGATTAAGAGATGGAGACTATTATTTGGAAAACCATTATTTTGCCAATCACAGATAGGAATCAACCTGTTTTTCAGTGCTAGGAGCATTGAACTTTTATCCCCTCTCTCTCTCTCTCTCTCTTTTTTTTTTTTTTTTTTTTACTTTATTTAGAGAAGGATCTTGCTAAATTGTCCAGGCTGGACTCAAACTTGTGATTCTTCTGCCTCAACTTTCTGATAAGAAGGGACTAAAAATGTATGCCACCACGCCTGGCTAGAATCAACATTTTTATGGGGGAAAAATATTCATTGCAGATATATCCTTGACACATAAATGAAAAAAACATTTTTTAAATAAGATGAAACGTCCTCAGTCTGAATCATGCTCATAATTCAAATAATACTCATAATCCAAATCTGTTGCAGTACTAGAAATTTGTGTTACATTGGTATGAATGTCAACTACAGAAATAATAATTCCTTTAAAAGTATTAAGTATGGTTTAATAAAAATTTATTTATAAATGTAAAATAAGTCCTATTACAAGTGACTCATAAAAGGAGACAGGATTAAAGTGAAAAGACTTATTTTAAAAGCAAACAAATTATGTTTATCGAGTATTTGAAAAAAATACATTTGGCATTTCATAGCACTTGGTCCTGTATCCTCCCTGTGTACTACCTTTCATCTAAATTGACCACGTTGTGTTCCCCACATCAAACACACCTGGAGACTAGTACTTCTGTGTCGCTGAACAGGCTGTTACACCTTCCTCAACTGTGTAGTGGAAATCTATCCATCTTTTCAAAAGCCAACAAAAAAGATCATCAGCTTTGTGAAGCCTGCCCCCATTCCACTGAGGACTTAGTCCCTCCTCTTTGGTGCTGCTATTGTACTTAGTACTTAGCACCATTGCAGCTTTTGTCATGCTCTATTTCACTGAATTGTTTATTTGTCTGATTCTCCTTGACGACTAAAACTGCAATTGTTCATTCTCTAAAATTAGCAGTTCTTATGCAACTAGAAATTGTGGTATCACCAATAGAATTTTAATTTGCTCTTTAAATTTTAGCTTTTATGGGCAATATAGAATCTGTCAGCAAAATGTGTTAAATATCTTAAAATCCTTCATATGTATATTTTATTTATAAAAGATACACAGTCATCATGTAATTTCTAGGTGGCCATTTATTTCAATTTGCTTAGCAAAGTGATACTCTGTACATTTTGTAGATCAATTAAGGGCTATTAATCATTTTAGTAAAACTTTCTCAGAAGTATCCCAGTGAGGCTGACAAATTATAGTTCCCTAATAATTTCCAATAATAAATTAGATACTCCAGAAGGCCAGGTATAATGACAACAGCTTCTAATACAGAATAATGTCCCATTATTCAAGGGCTACAGAAACAACCTTTTTATTTTTTGATTTTAACTGGTGTAGTCCTTTTCGAAGGATTCCATTTTTAGCTGGAAATATCAGCTGTGGATAACTCATATTTCTGTCCTTCACTGGAAACTGCGCTCAGCTGCATATTCCAGGTTACATACCTCCTAGGAGTGACACATAACCAGTGACACTTGCAGGGACACAAAGGCTCCATTCCCGTTTCAGTCTAAGATAATTCTGCAGGACCAAGACTTCTGTTGTAAGTTGGCTCCTCTGGCAGTCCTGCCTACATCATATTCTTGCATGTATCTCCCAAGGAATTGCCCCAATAAAACTTCACGCTAACCTTTAATGCAGAGTTTGTATCCCAAGTGCTTGATCAAAGACAATATTTTTTTCTTTAATATCGGCTGCTAGATAGCAAAATGTGCTAGGTGCAGGACCCTTGAATTTTGCTCAAGATAGATTTAAGATTTATGCAAAGGTTTTGAATCCTACTTTATCCTTGTTGTTTCTACCATCAAACTAGTTCTCTCCTTACATAATAAAGAACGTTAAAGTACATTGTTTAAAAACTTAGCAGGAAGCAATGTCCGGGGAATAAACTCATTTCTTGATAAATATTCAATGGAAATAATACACATAAGAATAACTGACCTAACTATAAATATCAGAAATTAAGGGTACTTCTGAAAGGTGACAAAGGGGTCTCATTCTTTAGGTTTTCTGGCCTACAGGATATAACCTTCAGAGATTTTCGCATGTGAATAGCTCTCTGCACGGAATCTAAGACTTACTACATACAAAAGCCTGTTTTTTAGTTATTTTGATTTTTTTAAAAATTATATCCCTTTCTGTACTCTACCTCTATCTAGTCTAAAATTTTTAATAATGACTGCGGGCTTTTATTATTTTAACATTACTTATTAAAAACAGTAATTGTATACTTTTCATTTCTGAAAGGTTCTTCTTATTAACTTTGATTTTTAAGAGAAACTACAATATTAAAGCAGAAAGAAGAAATCTATAAAAATAGCCCTCAAGATAGGACTCTGCATCCCTCTATTTTCACAATAAGCACTCACAAACCCCTCTTAAATCCCAAAGTGGGCATTCCATGACAGATACATATGACCCAGTTATTATTTAATAGTTATCCAAGTAACTAGGGATCCTTGAAGAAAATAAGACTATGCTCCAAAGCAGCTACTAGAAATATAATAGTTAAACCAACAATGCTATCTCATTTCTAAAACAATTCATTCACTTAAGTACCTGTCCAATAGTCCTTAAAGTAGAATAAGAAATTGAAATCCATTTTTCCCATTAAACTAGGCTCCTGTAATTTATCTTTTCTTTCAACTTCCTGGTTACTGAATTATTCTTATATTCCAGCATCAATATTGAACCAGCCCTTTCATTTTGACAATTCCTTTATATTCTCTTGGACTTTGACCTCATGTTCTAAAACAAGGTTTGTTGATATCTCTGATTCTGGAAAATCCACTATTGTACAGACTTAAATAGAAAACTATTTATTTATTTTAAATTGTCTGAAGTTGTAAAATCCAAATAAATATAAAGTTAAAAACATGGTTTCCAACATAATCAACCACTCAACCACTGTAGACAAATTTAAGAATATAAAAACATAAAATGTCTAATACAGCCTGCCTGAACTGAAAATGACAAACGTAATATGTAGTATATATTTTAAAAGTTTAAAAGGGATAAACTTTGATCGTTTGTAGGAAAATGGATGCAACTTGAGGCCATAATGCTAAGTGAAGTAACAGACACACAAGCTTGAATATTGCATGGTTTCTCTTATACATAAAGTCTCTCTCCCTAGATATATGTCATATATATGTATATTTACAGATAATTGAGAAAAATGTGTTATAATTCAATGCAGACAACGTATCTAAAAGCATACCTTGACTCAGTACAACTGTGTTACATGTTTTGTATGTTCTTTGGTCTGTTATTCTGGCTTTAAATTTGTATATGTAATAATTAATTTAAAAGGTCTCATATGACAAATAAATGAATCTGATTCTAGAAAAATAAAACAGAGTAGAGGAAAGGGGGGAAAGAAAGGAATTGAAATGTATTTTGTACATGTGTACATTTGCCAATCTCCTACTGTGAGTATAATTATTATGTACTGCACACATGTACTAAAGTCAAAAAAGGAAAGAAAAAACAAGTAAAAGGAAAAAACAGATCTTAAAGATTAGGAAAATGGTGCAAGAAATATTAAAAATATGCTCCCATTTACTTAACATTATCATCAGGAGACATTAACTAAATCTGAAATTATTCCCAAAATGGACTTTCAAAAGGGAAAAGTCCCTATATGGAAGACTATTCCAATAACATCTCTCTTTGCAGACATAATTTACTCTAAGATAGCAAATGCATTAAACTCAAAATTCACAAATGAAATCAATTTCTAAATAACAAAATCCAGTCCAGTCTGTTTGATTATTTACCCTCTAAATAAATAGGTAATGACACCAAACCATGTGCTTTCACATAAAACAAGATGAGAAGAAAATAGTGGGAAGAGGAGGGGTCTGGAAGTGTAAATTAAGACTGCGTTAGGCTCTGATCTAATTTATTTATTCAGTAGCACTGTTTCTATCCAATATTCTAATATTCCCTGGCAGTAAAGTATTATATAAATGTTAACCAATTACAATCACCTGAAGATCCCCTCTTGCAATAGATTCAACATTTAACAATACCAAGATGATTTCAAACCAATCTTTGAAAAATATCCATATGGGGTGATATTTTAAAACTCAAGGATGATGGTTGCTCACTTACAATTCTATTTTCACCAATTATACAAAGATCACTATGTAAAGATAACTCATTTCCCTAAAATCCTACAGAGCAGGCCTCTGTACTCTGCTCCATCTATTGAATAATTATTTATATTATATATATAATAAAAATCAGCAGAAATATCTTAGGAATATATACTCACAAGTTTTAAAAGATAAAAGCTATATTTTCCCTGATTCTGAATGTTCTCCAGACGAAAAAATCTTTATTTTGGAATATGACCCGATATGATTCCAAATGCATGAAATGTAATGAAAAAAAAAAAAAAAAAAACCTTTTTGAATATCACGTAGATTTTTAGAAGAGTCATGCTTTGCAAAATAAAAACTTTTTATAGCAGGCAGTTTGTTGTATAAATTTAATAGATGCTTGAAACTCATTTCAATTAATGTTAAAGAAACAATTGCTCCTTACATGACATATACAATATGTAGTCATTTCATTTATTCTTTCATTTGAAAAATTCAATTCAACTTTTTCTAAATGTTAGGCACTATGCCTCAGGCATAGGATAAAACAGTAGTAAACAAAACAAATACATGATTTGCATGCAGAAAGCTTAAAGTAAATAAGGTCTACCAACTGTAATAGATTCAAAATATAAGAACTGATAATTATTTCAGAAGATATTAAGAAAAATTTGTACATGCCATGAGCCCCTCCTCATCCTAGCAATGTCCACATCCTAATTCCAGAACCTAAGAGGACTATGTTATTTTACAAGGCAAAAGATACTTTATGGATGTAATTAAGGTTAAATTCCTTGAGATGAGAATATTATCTTGAACAATCTGAAATCTATTTAATCATAAATCCTAAAAGAAGCAAAGAAAATTTCCCAGATGTAAGAGAAAGAAATATCAAAGCAGAAGCAGTGTCAAAAAGATGAAGCAGTTCTGAGTTTGAAAATAGGGAAGAGTGTCACAAGCAAAGAAATGATGGTGGCTTCTAAAAGGGCAAGAAAATGTATTCTTTCTTAGAGACCCCCCCAAAAATAGTGCACCCAGACTGTGAAGATCTCCAGTGGACTTGCTTTGAAATCAGTGTTTCTTAAAATTGTTTCCTTATGATCTGTTTTGTTCTGTTTTGGTATGTTCAATCTTACCCTCTTTAAGGAATGGGCAATTCTTTTGAAGATAGCAAGAGGCATTACAGTAGCCATTGTTGATCACTTTGTATTTTGTTTTTACATCATGTACTATGTCTCTTCTTGTTTTAACTGACTCCATTTTGCTTTGTCACATTTGGTTTTATTCTCTTCAAACAAAGTAATAAGAACTATAAGAGTAATAAAACCTAAAATGTGTCATTGTTATTATAAAAAAGAGAAAAAGAAAGTGCTCTAAAGGATATAACCACATGTATGTTTAAGTATGTAAGATAGATAACCACATTACTAAGTTTTTGTTGGATAATTGAACAGAACTATTCACAGTCTCACTGCTTAAACATTCACTTTGTATGCTTTAATTTTGTAGTATGAACAGCAACTTCTAAGATGACAATATGTAATCTACCAACTAGTGGTTTCTTACTGTTTTTTTGAAATTCTGTATTACTTCTACCCTTTTTTCTGTTTTTCTTTTTTTTTTTTTTTTTCTCTCTTTAAGCAAAAATAGTGCAGCCTTTCAAGCTCTGATCTTCCACCCAGTGATATCTCTGGCAGACCAGGAAAATAGAATAAATTAATTCACTGCACTTGCATCACGTGAACAAGTTTCCTTGCTTTTGTGTCCTTCCTTCTCTAGGTTCCTGTTCTCACCTCTGACCATCCTCAGCTTTTCTTCATAGCTCTCATACAAATTTAAAAATATGAATTATGTAACGATTTCAAGCACATTTCATTTATTTTAAATAGAAAAGATACAGTTGTTAAATTTAATTAATCTGTATCCAAATAAGAACCACTGAGCACTTGTCCACAGAAAGGCTCTATGCTAGCAGCCAGGGACATACCTCTGCTCTCTAGACCTAGCTAGAGACAAGTCAGAAAAATAAACAGGGGCATGCGGGTGGGGATAAGAAGTGGGAAGGGGAAATGCCACAGAGGAGAGGTGTTTAGGATGTGTTGCATTCCTTTGTCAGAAGAGAAGGAAAAGGAAAGGGAGGTGAAGGAAGGAAGAAGAGAGCAGCCTTCTCAAGTAAGAATAACACTATTACCATTGTTCGGTTACTATGTCCTCTTTCATCTCAATCTCCCCCTTTTTTAAATTAATCTATTTTTCTCATTTTTTTTTTCATTAAGGGAAAACTAACTTTAAAAATAGCGGGATATATTACAGTAACTTTTGTTTTCCTATTAACCTGATTTGAACCCCAGTATTGCTCTCCCCATCTTTTTTTTAAATTTTATTTAAAAGGAAAAAGAGAAAAAAACAAAACAAAACAAAGCGGTGTAAGGGTACAAGTAATACAGAACTACAAAAAAAAAAAAAAAACAGTAAGAAATCACCACTTAATAGATGACACATTGTCATCTTAGAAATAGTTGCTCAAGTCACAGTATCAAAGCATACAAAGTGGACATTCAGAGAAACTGCAAACAGTTGTGTTCAATGATCCAACCAAAAACACTAATATGGTCAGCTATTTAACACCCCTAAACACACTTGCAGTTGTATACTTTAGAGCACTTTTTTTTCCCTCTCTTTTTTACAACAAAATTTACATATTTTGGGTTTTACTACTCCTTAGTTCTTATTACTTTTTTTTTTTTTTTGGAAGAGAATAAAGTCAAATATGGCAAAACAAAGCTGTCAGTCAAAAACAAGGATAGATATAGTACATGATGTAAAAAACAGAGTACAAGGTTATCAACAATGGTTACCATAGTGCCTCTTGCTTCCTTAAAAAGAATTGTCTATCTCATTGGGTATTATAAAGTTGAACAAAACAGTAGAGAACAAGACCAATAAAACTTAAACATTGTAAACATTACAGGACAATAGTTAAACCAGAATGGGCATCTTAGTGAATCTTATTGCCTTCAAAGTAGTTGCCTATACCCTCAAACTTGATACTATCATACAGAACGGAACAGAGTCTAATCAGTCAAAACAAGATAATAGGAGTATTACAGGACTTCAAATCAAGATAATAGGAAATCAAAAAAAGTTACTATAATATAGCCTGCTAATTTTTTAAATTTTTCCCCTTAATTAAAAAAAACCATAAAAAATAACTAAATAATTTTTTAATGAATAAGGGATAGATTGAGATAAAAGAGGACATAACAACATAACAATACAGGTCAAAGCATGACTGTTTCAGCAACCTAGTGCTTCACCACCAAATAACCCAACTTAATAGTAGTTTCCATAGTGTCTGTCTTTTTCCTTGAAATATTTGAATATAACTTCACATACTATAGCTTCAAATATTTCCGTATCAAGAAGCCCAGAATAAAGCCATTCCAATTAATAAGTGAAAACTTTATATGGCTTCAAGGCCAC
Source organism: Cavia porcellus (assembly GCF_034190915.1). Classification (NCBI taxonomy): domain Eukaryota; kingdom Metazoa; phylum Chordata; class Mammalia; order Rodentia; family Caviidae; genus Cavia; species Cavia porcellus. Next base: position 26,146,959 of record NW_026947511.1, read on the forward strand.
ATAATGGGGAATCATGATTACCACATACTTTTATATATTTGAATCATTGCTTACATTAGGGAAACTTCTGTCTGATTTTACTATATTCTATTTTGTTTGATAGTATCAAGTTTGAGGGTATAGGCAACCACTTCTGAAGGCAATAAGATTTACTATGATGCCCATTATGGTTTGACTATTAATTTTTTTTTGAAGTCCTGTAAGTTCTCCAGTGTAGGTTTTATTGATCTTGTTCTGTACTGTTTTGATCAATTCTATTATACCTGATAGGCAACTCAATTTAAAAATAACAAGAGGCACAATGGTAACCACTTTTGATCACCTGGTATTCTATTTTTGCACCATGTACTATGCCCACACTTCTGTTCTAACTGACTCTGTTTTGCTTAGTCACGGTTGGTTTTATTCTCTTCAAAAAAAAGTAATAAGAACTGTGGGAGTAATAAAACCCAAAAAGTGTAATTGTTTTTGTAAAAAAGAGAGGAAAGGAAGGTGGACTAAGGGCTATAACCACAGGTATGTTTGAGTGTGTAGGACGGAAAACCATATTACTGAGCTTTTGTTGGATCATTGATCGGAACTGTCTCCAGTATTACTGTATGAATGTCCACTTTATATGCTTTAATTTTATAATTTGGACAACTGTTTCTAAGAAGACAATATGTAACCTATTAACTAGTGATTTCTTACTGTATATGTTTTTCTTGAAATTCTGTATTACTTGTACCCTTTTACTGCTTTGTATTTTTATGTCCTTTTTTCTCTTTAAATAAAAAAAATAAGATTTAAGACAATTATTGGGTAAAGTAAAAAGAAAAAAATTCTTATTTTTTCTCTTTTATTTGATACTACAAATAAAAAGTCTCCTTCTACTTAATTCTAATGCAGACTTTATCTTATTCAAAAACAGCTTTCAAATAGAAGACATTAAAAACATATACCGTGTACTTGAAAAGGGGTTCTAAAACTCATAATCAGATTTCCTTGTCAAGGAAAAGGGTGATATGAAATAGAAAAATAATCTATATTTTCAGTAGCTTACTTAGTATATTTGATAACTGCAGTAGATTATTTTTTTAAATTCCTCTCTCTTCAACATGATCATTTTCCATTACTGAGTAGTAATAACCATTATTTTCTTGATACGGTCTTTAACTGTAAAGTAATTAATAATTTTCACAGACAGAATAAATTTTAGTTATTATTCAAATTCAATGAAATATCTCATGTATGAGCTAAATTTGCAATTGCCTAACAAAATATTACCATTGTCAATTCACAGCATTTCATTAAAATTTTAAATTCAAAAAATCCAAATGAGCACATCAAATAACAGAATTGAAATAGCTCAATTTTTAGTGCTTTGTTCTACAATCAGTATGTAATTATTGCCTTTTTGAATCTTATCTTCTCACAAAGAATATATATAAAAGTACGTTTAAAAAAGTATCTTAAAGGATATTTTCTAATATCTTCTAATTTGAATCATACATACTGTGAAAACAACAACAATCACAGCAATTGTTTAGAACACAGACCAAAAATATTTGTAAACAACATTAGTTTATCACTGGTGTTTATAATGACTAGTACATGAAAATAGTGAAAAAGCAAACTGACTCTTTGTTGCGGTCTATAAATTTCTATTAACAACAGTGCACATTCTTAATGGTTGTATGCAAGACTGAATATCTCACCACGTCACAGTTTTTAACTCCACCTGGAAAAAACATAAAAATCACCACTATTTTATGTGATATATGATGATCATACGTAATGTCAACTCCAGAGATTTACACTATGCACAGGCCTCCATGCTTAAATAAAGGAGGGCCCCATGCTTAGGTTTTACTGCTCTGCTGTCACAGTCCCAAATTTTCTAGAATTTGTATAACCCAAGGGCACAAGGATATATACATCCAGGCTCACCTTCAGTCCTGCCTCTAGGTGACTTACTAAACTAGGTCCTCACATGCCTGTTCTTACACCCAGCACCTACTAGGGGAGGCCTTGGCAAACTCTAGAGTGGGTCCAAATCACAGAGCAGGGCCAGAAAGGCCTTTGAGGGTCTGCCTTACTCCACAAGTACCCCTCATATGCTATGAATTCTGACATTAAGTAGCAATAAAAATAATCTTACAGAAGTCAAGAGAAATGGAAGAAAGGGAGAGAATTTTTTTCCTGATTGAATGTTGAATCCTGTTTGTCATTTTCGCTTCTATTCAGCCACAGAAATTCAATAGCCATATCTACTTATGTGTGTGGGTAAGTATATATACCTGCATCAGGCAGCACTTGTGTCTGTAAAGAATAAAATAACATTTTATAAAGTCAATTTACCTATAACTTATAGATAAGCTGAATGTTTATATGACTTTACTATATTTTATCTATAAAGACAGAAATTATTTCAGTAATCTATACATCAAGAGAAAAGGCATTCTAAGTAGATAGGATATTACAAAAGTGGGAGGCGGGACCAAGGGATGTTTACCTTGAGGTCACTTTCCCCACCCCTATGCAATTTACCTGTGGCACAATCAGTTATTGGTACATCAGCAATGCCACCCTGAAGCACCACCCCAGTCGGAAACTATATGTATGCCCCACACACACACCACATTTCCAGCAGAGAAAGCCAGGCCCCTGGTGGTCATGGAGTTTTTCTCCATGTTCTTAGAATAAAGGCCATTTTACTTTATATTCTCTTTTACTGTGCCAAAAATCCTATCACTAATGTAATTTTATTGCTCAAGTTTCTTGTTACTGATGAACTGTTTTGAAAAGTCTTTAAGAATATCTTACGCTAAAGATGAGAATATTCTGGTTTTAGATATTCTATCAGGACATAAAATTACTAATATGCTCTTATTAATAAAATCTTTAGAAGTTTGATTTCTTCACAGGCAAAAGATTGTTGGTCAGGAGTCAAAGTCATTAAATATTAAGAATATGAAGATACATCAAATGTGTTAGAAGACCCTCAAAACTCATTAACTAATTTAGCACATCTGAGTTGTTCACATAAAGAATTTCTGTCAAAAAATCCAAATTTTCAACTTTATAACTAAAAATCCTATTTTTTTTACTAATAACTCTCAAAACATACCTTCATAAATCCTGAGTTATTCTACTTAAAATACACGAACAAAATATTCCTAATAGAACTCTATAGTTGAATTATTTAAGAAGGCTTCATGATTAATATATAAATGCCCATCTTATCTGTGAGGAACATTTCACGATCCCCAGTGGACACTGGAAAACGTACTACAGAATCCAAGTTTTGGCATCATGTTCCTATACATGCAAACCTGTGATGAACATTAATTGATAAATTAGGCACATTAAGAGATAAATAGCTAATAATGCAATAGAATAATTGTTTAAAAGCCCTATGATAAGTTATTTAACACTTAAGAATCATTTTTGAAATTTTCTGTGTAATGTTTTCAGGCCATGGTTAACCTTGAGTAAATGACCCCACCGGGAGCAAAACTGTAGACAAGGGGCGACTTCTGCAGAGCTACCAGTGTCTTCACTCTGTTCATTTCATTACACCTAAGATTTGATGGCAACAAGTTATAGACCCTGCAGAGATGGAGATATGTGAACATAAAATGAAACAGAAAAGACCTTGAAGCAAATGTTTTCCCCAAAATTAAGACAGCATTTCAGCGTTTCTGAGCCACATCTAAAACTGCAAAAGTTATGACACTGCATCACTTTTGAAAGAGTAAGTGCTACCCAAATGGTATGAGCTCTTTACATCTTCAAATACAGCTCATGATCTTTTGCCTGATACTATTTAAATTCTAATTGTTTTTTTCTTATTCAACTTAACCCGGAGCAACCTGCCACTTTTTAATCTTCTTTTAATCAACTAAATAAATGTGCAACTGTAGATTTCTTTTCTAAGCCTGACACACTTCTTCAACTAATATTTAGATAACTCTACAAACAAAACAATCTTATGTAAATACTCATCTGGTTCTAATTCTGTTCCAAGAAACTCATAGGTTTACTGTTGAGTCTGAACAACCAAGAAGAATCCCTTCAGAAAGACAATTCATGTAAAATCACATACTCATGTGTGACTGATCATACTTTGTAACAGAAAGCATTACATATATATTCAAAGTACAAGGCTAAAATGCCTTGGGATGACAGGACAAACAAGTCACTTACGTTGCTCATGTACTCTGAAAGCAAGTCTTGAAGAGCCTGGCGAATGGCGTTGCATTCTGCAATGATCCTCTCCCGGTGGAAGTCCCTTGTGCATGAGGAGTCCGCCAGCAGAGCAGCCCCACTGATAATGGCTTCAAGGCGCTTTTCTAATGATGGCCTTATCTCCTCTTCAGTCACTGTGAGTGGGTTCAGGACAATTAAACTCTGTAAGAAGAATACATTTAAAGGTTAGAACCTCTGACATTCCACTTTTATGAAACAAGTAGTATTTTGATTTCACATTTTAGAATTCAGGCATAATAACAAACATAATTATATTTTATTAGTTCATATATAATGTTAAGCAGCAATTATTATTCAGATGAATGAATGAGAGAGATATGATTAGCAGCATGGGTTCTATTGTCAGAGAGCCCTGGATTCAAACTTTGCCTGTCTACCAAGGTTTCCCACACACTCTCAACCTCACTTTCTTGACCTGTAAAAGCTAAATACTAATGTTGCTTATGTCATAAAACTCTCAGAAGAAAAATATGAATGCTTAACACAATGACTAGTACATACTAACTGTTACTTATAATAGCAACATTTCCAGACAACACTAACACAGTATTTTCCAATAGATGATTTTCACCTTGACAACACTGTGAAGTAGACAACAAAGATATTAGCCACATATTTTAGCTGGTGATGGGTAAGGCAGAGAGTTGGTCTTACCCTAGGTCATACAGCAAATGAGCTGGTCTTATAATATTTAATTCAAAATTATTTTCATTATACATCACTGTAAATAACAAACTGTAGTTAGTTTTACCACTAAAATATCAAAGAAAAACAAAACTTTAATATTCATTTAAAAAGTAAAACTTCATCTTTCTATTTATCTATTATAACTTTCAGCCACTGGAACCTGATATGGTATTTTTAGGGTTATATAAAGAGATAAATCTTTAGATAAAATAGTCAAGGTAATCTATAGCTTTTGAAAACAGTGAAAATATATGCTGCTCTAAGGGTCTTTTATGAAAATACATTAAGAGAAGAAGCCTTTCCAAAGTGAGACCTAATATAATAATTGAAGAAATAGTATAAAATAAAAGTTCTCTAAAGAACCCTTAATGTAAAATGAAGTCATATAATGATCATAGTCTAAAACTCAGAGTGCAGTTTTCATAAACTCACATACACAACATTAAAAGATCTTCATAATGGGGGCTGGGGATTTAGCTCAGCAGCATAAGCGCCCGCCTTGCAAGCAGGCAGTCGTGAGTTCGATCCCTGGTACCAATAAAAGTGAAAAAGACGAAAAAAAAAAAAAAGATCTTCATAATATATAATCTTGCAAGATTTTATATATGCATATTAAAGGAATACACATAAAAATATGTATGTGTATGCATCTTACACTGATCCATGTGCTACAGTATATGATGAAAATTTTTGGAATCAGAAGTAGTCAGAGTATGATTTTAAAAGCTATAATTGTAATGCCAAGTTTAAAAACGGAAAATAAATACAGAAAGGCAGTTCTTTAAAGTGTAAAACAATTAGAAATATTTGTACTTTATAATAACTATATTTTATAAAATATAAAATAGACTAAATTTACATATTTATATTTACAATGTACACATTTATATTTATATAGACTGAAACGTAACCTTAACTAACAGAAAAATCCAGGAAAGATCTTTTATGTCTCTATTTCCTTCCTGTATTTTTACTGTTAAAGACTGCTTTTTCCTTTACAAAGTTTTTAAAAATCATAAAAGTAATTTTAGAAAAGGCAAATGAACCTTATTTTTCTTTGTCCAGCATATAATTCTGGATGATTCCATAATCCCAACTATAAACCTGGTCAAAAGCTTCATTTCTTCTTACTTTATTTGTCACATTTCCAGGTCTTTGTTTGACTTACTAACCTAGTACAAACTTTGCACTCCAACATTCCATAACAAAACTTAAACCAGTTACAATCTTTTGGAAATGACCCACCAATGTGCTATAATTATTAAAAAGAGATTCTGAGGGCAATAAAATGATTGTTTAGTTGCTTAAATGAAATCAGATGTATGATGGAACAGTTAATATGTTGAGCCGGGTATGGTGGCTCACACTTGTAATCCCAGCACTCAGGAGGCTGAGGCAGGAGGATGGCTGAGAGTTCGAGACCAGCCTGAGCTACAGAATGAACTCAAGGCCAGCCTGAACTGCATAGAGAGACCCTGTCTCAAGAAGACAGAAAAAAAATGTCTCTAGAATTTTAATCACAGAATCACAGGTGCTCCTGTGAGCAAAATAACCTGTATTGTGGGATTAAGTTCACTCTAATTTCTGCTCCACCAGGCCATTTCACAAACCATCTCAACCTTTGAATATTTACCCACTTGACCTTTAAAAGTTCTTAAAACTCACCTTAAATCAAATCAGTGTCTTCTCTTACATCAGAGACACATGCAGACCCTTTGATTCTGGTTTAAACTACAGTCCTATTCACATCCTATATAGGTTTTCAAAAGTCTTGTCACATCTATAAAGAGGCATGATAATTTTAAAACAATTTTAATATTTCTGAATAGTACTGAATTTTTCTGAGATCAAATGAAATAAATTATGTCATCTGATCTCATATGGCACTATGGTAAAACACTCTTTCAGTCAGTATGCTTTCATAGCATTAATTCCATGACAGACAATGAACAGGGTATTCCATTTTCAGTATCCCACGCCGTAAAACATACAAAATATTTCTCCTTTTCAAGGCTCAGTTCATTATATATATACCTCCCTAATACTTTGCTGACAGAACATTATTTCTTTAAAAATTTTTTCCAATGTTACTTGTTTAACTCTATATTATATTAATAGGTGGCTTTGTTTTGGGAAGCAATAAAATTTGTGGATTAAGAGCCCAGGTCTCACAGACAGCCTAGGTTTGACTCTTCACTCATTAATTCTGAAAAATTTATCCTTGCCCCTAACATCCTTTCTTTTTCAAACTTTTAGTATTTGTTATAACTTGTTTAAGTAATGAATTTGATCTCACATTTCTCTCCAAATTCAACCCTGGCTTGCACAAGGTTGTTCAGTTGTTAAGTAACATAGAAAAGATTCTGTCCAAATCTGTTTCCAGTTCCAATCTGTAACTATAATTGAATGCTTCTTTCATTATATGATTTAATCATTACCAAAAGCCTTGTGAGGTACTGTTATCTTTAGTACATAAATGTGGAAATAGAAAGATTAAGTTGCTTCTCAAATAATTGTTTTAAAAGACAAGATTAAGGTTATTAATCCAATATTATATAACCCCAAATCCAAAATACTCTACTACTCTCAGGAAATAGAGATGAACAAGTTCTGCTGAACTAATGTATAGCATGGGTGGTGATACACAGGTTAATTAGATTGTGATAATCACTGAACAATGTATATGTAGGTCAAATTATCGCATTGTATACCTTGAACTTGAGGTGTGATTGAAAAACACAGCAAATGTTTAAATTTTTTTAAATTATTACATTAAAATACACATTGTCATTAACTTCCCTCAAAATACCCCCTCTCACTATGAATACACTTATCCCATCATTCTAGACCTTTACAAAGCAGTTCTGGGTATCTTCTATTGTGAAGAGGATTAATAGAAGTCTCTTTTTCTATCATAATTTTTAAAAGAAGTTTAACCTTAAACTTTTTATCATGCATACATACATTGTGTATTTGTTAATATTTAAAATGTTTAAAAATTAAAACTAAAAATAAACATGCTCTTATGATCCAGAAATCATACTCCTTGCCTAAATTTTATGTGCTCACAAAAACCTGCACACAGATGTTTATAATCGCTTTATTTTTAAATGTTGAAACTTGGAGGCAAACAATTTCTTTTAGTAGGTAGCAAAGTGTGGTACATCAAAGCAATAGTATATTACTTAGCCTCAAAAAAGGCCACAAAGACATAGAGGAAACTTCATTGAGTATCATTAAGTTAAAGAAAGCTATCTGAAATTGCTATATCACGTATAATTTCAACTATGTGAAACACTGTAAAGAAAAAAACTAAACAAGAGACCATAAAACAGAAAAGAAATTTACAGAGACACTGTAAAGAAAAAAAAATAGAGAGACAGTAAAACATCCAGAGCTGACAAAGGATTCATGCAGGAAAAAGTGAAATAAGACATGTTTAGAGCAGTAGAAATATTCTGAATGATAAGGGAATAATCCATGTCATAATATATTTTTCCAGTCCCACATATGTACAACACCAACAGTAAACCCTAATGTAAACTATGAGATGTAGTGAATGTGTGTTAATGTTGGTGCACCAAATGTAACAACTACACTACTCTGCTAGGCAATACTGACAAAGGGAGAGGCTATTGATGTGTGAGGATCAAAGATGCATAGAATATTCTGTACCTTCCTCTCAATTTTGCTATGAACCTAACTCCTCTAAAAATACTTAAAATAATAAGAAGAAAACAAAGGCATATCAAAGTGCTAGGGATTTCTTTTTGTGGAGTCAGAAAAAAATGAAGGTGAATCTTAACCTTTCACTCACACAAGGAAAGTGATTCAGATTGCCTGAGATTTCAGAAAAGGAAACCTGCATCTACCATATAAGATTTTAAGTAAGGCAGCTTTATAAGATGTTTTCTATCTGGTGGGCTAGTCCTATCTCAGCAGTTTACTTGCTACTTTCATCTTTAAATGTACTATCTATCCCTAATGTATGTAACCACAGACTCTGTGGAGGAAGCTACTTGCTCTGAGGCGAAACATTCTAATACATCACACAGATGTGTATTGCGTACTCATTTATTCTAAAAATATTTATTAATCATTGAATGTCTTCTAGATTCTGAACAAAGCTTCGTCCATGCATTACCAAGACAGACAGAATTATTTTTAAAAATTCTTAAACAAGTTAAAGCATAAAATCAATATAGCTGGGAAAAGTTTTCTGTATTTTAGTAAACATGATGTAATAAACCCTATTCATCATTCACATACTCTATATTCTGTGATGGGATTGATCCAATTTACATTCAGAACACTAAAATCTTACACCTATTCTTCAAAGTGAAATTGCTTATCAAAGAGATGTAGCTATGATTATAATCAAGTACCAACATTCTTCACAAAAACACATGCTACGCCTCAAGTTGGAAGCAGCAGAAATAATAAGCACATAGCACAAATAATGTTTTTCACACAACTACATTATCAATCTTCAGAGTGAGTGATAAAAATAGAACAAAATTCCCCCTTGTGATTATCCACAGAATAACTACTGGAAGAATTCACAAACTCTTCTATGTCTAGTATATTCCTTATTTTAATGTACTTCCACTTAAAGAAAGGAAATTTTATATATGAAAAATACAACATGTAAGCAATTGCAAATTAGAAAAATGATCAACATAAATTATGCTACTTGAGTAAATTATCATTAATTTATGCACACATCAATTTAATTATCTATTTAGCTACAGTAAGTCAAATGTGTATGATTTGCATTTTGTTGTACATTAATCAGTATGAAAGAAAACTATAAAATATTTTCAAGAGCTAGTCAATAACTTATAAATTAAATAAGATATATACAGATTTCTTTGAAACATTTTCAATAAATGATCAGAGTCAGTTTTTCAAGTAGCCCAGAAAGCGCTGTGATGATGGTTCCACACTGAAAAATCATCAGTCATGTTATTCATTTCACCTAACATAGTAACTTTTCTCAGAACATTTTTGTTGAAGTTCAGCAAACAGTCTAAACCGAACATCATAATTTGAGTTCTTTGCTTTTGTTTGGGCGCAGAAATAATAAAGTAAACTTTCAATGATTTTCTTATTTTCAAGACTTCTGTATTAAAATCATCACATAAGCATTTCTGAAGTTTTGATTTTGTGCTGATATTAAATAGGATATTGATGAACTTTAGTACGTAACTGCTGACTGAACAAAACATTATACTACAAGAGCAAGGCAAGACTTTGTAAGGTTCTTTTTGGAAAAATATGATTTAAATGCTTGATTTATCTTTACATATGGTCTATTTCTAAAACATATGAAATTTCTAGTAAGTGTCCATATATATGAAAAGTGACAACTTACTCCGTTTACAAGCTGTGAATGGAGCTCATTGGTAGAATGTTTGCTTACCATGCACAAGGCCCTGAGTTTGACCCCACCACAAAAACAAACAAACTTACTCTGTTTACAATGGAGTCAGAGAAAATACAGGTGATTTTTATATCCAAGAAAAGACTCAATAAAAATATATCACATGCACCAATATTTTTTTGCTTACTATTAATCTTCACTTTCTCAGTATGTTACGTGTGTTCTAACATTTGTGTCCATGAGTTGCACCGATTCCAAGTCAATTAAATACAACTCTGCAAAATTTAAACAAATATTTGAATTGTTCCTGCTATTTCCAAGGTTCATACCAATTATTATGCATGTGGAGTTGTTCCAGAAAGTATTTTGTCGGCAGAGAAACAAAAAGCACATAAGGAGAAAATGGAAAAAATAAGTAATTCCATTTGTGCTTTACTTGTGTTTGACTCTACCTTCCATTTCTGTCTATAATTGTGTCCTTAGGGAAAAATAGCAGGCTAAGTACAAGCCCTGGATTCATGTGTGAATTGTGTACAGTAAAGTATTACAAAAGAAGACAGAAAGAAAGAAAGAAAGAAAGAAAGAAAGAAAGAAAGAAAGAAAGAAAGAAAGAGTAGCAGAGTCAGACCTAATAACTATAAAACTTCCAAAGCATATCTGCCCTAGTATGCTTTAAACAATTACGTATGTTAAGCTTTCCACGTGGTGACTATTTCTCAATAGTAGCATCCTTCATATGTTTTTGATATGATCCCTCAGGATTTTCCCATACTCTCTGGAGAACTGCTATTTGAAGATAGTGGTTATTCTGAAAATGTTTGCAATCAGCTAGAGATATTCTTGTCATGAAAAAAGTTTAAGGTCTCTTTTCTATAATTGAATATATAATTAAGTATAAATTAACTCAAACATTTCCAGTAAACTGGAGTTAAAGAATAAAATTATCCTAGCAGCTGTATTTGAAAATCCCTATTGGAATGTATTAACCTGAAAATGTCACAAAATCATTGTTTTTAAAATTTTTACATAAAACTATACCCTATTGTGTTGGTAAAAGTTAGGATGAAACTGTGTTGACTCCTAAATAGTGTACACTCAAGTGCTGTTCAAAAGAACTTTACATGATGATGAAATTTTCTATATTTATGATGGTAAATATAGTAGCTATGAAATACTTGAAACACAGCTAGTACAAGTGAAAACTCATTTTAGTTTTAAAAATTATTATTAATTTTAAAATTGAAATACCACCTGTGACTACTGGCTGTTAGCACAGTTCTTCAAGTTGGATTTCAATTTACTTTTCATGATATCAGATTCTTTTGTTGTGACACCTTCTTACCTATGCTTCACTAGATAAAAGGCAGTGATGACTCCTCACTGCAAATGGGGGTGCTCAGAACTTCTATATTGTCATATGTTACTAAGAAAACCTCTCTTTCATAAAGAACAACTCCTGGTGCCTATGCCTTTACCAAGAGAGGTTGACTATTTTGATTAAAAAACACTCCTTAAACTAGTGGGCATCTTCAAAGACACCAGTAAATAGAAATTTAAGCTATTGCCAATCACTAAAGCCTTCCTTACTGGCTATTGCTCCTTGATAATCAGATAAAAATAGCATTTAAAAAAGCAGCTCCAATAAATCTGAATCATAAAGAACAGGCAGAATGCAAGTCATAGGCAGATAGACGATATGGGCATCAGCAGGAAAAGATGTGACAAACACTATGAAAAAAGAATTCTAAAAGGAAAAATGGAATGCATCATCAAAAATAATATTCATCTGTTTCACAGAGAAATTCATTCTGCTCCATTTTATAACCTTCATTTTTGTTAAAGAAAGCTGCTGCTGGTGCTATACCTAATAGAGTATATGAATATGACTAGAAATGTCAGTCCTCAGCTCACATACTGTCCAAATTAAGATTACTTGTGAAGAAATCAACAAGTTATGGATTTAGCATTGTTTAGACATTTTTGCTTTATGGGTTACATAATGACATTCTCAAAAGTTGGTCAGAAAAATATTAAACCAAGATTTTTTCTCCTGTGCTCTGATGTTTTCATACTTCTGGAGAATTTCATCACAGATTCTTACTTCTGCCCTCGGGGCTTAGCAATCTGATTTACATATTTCACTGATTATTAGAGGACATGAACATGAGAAACGCAAAGAGGAGTTGGAGGAGGAGAGGGGCAAGGGAAAGGAGGGAGCAGCAAAGGAAAAAAAGAAAAAGGTGGGAGGAGAGTTAAAGTGGAGACTGAGAAGAAAGGTAACATGGGATAGAGGAGAGGGATGTGAAAAGGAGACAATAAGAAAGATAGTGAAGAAAAACACCTTGCTCATGGCTCTTCTGTCAGGCACATCAGCAAAACTGAACCCAAGGTGCTCCTGTTTAATATTCAGCAGGACACTGAAGTAAATAAAAGTGGGTGATGATTACAGACTCACAATTCAGTCAAATAGAAATCTAGCTTTCGTCATTAGAAAAGACTTTTAAAGGTATAAAGACTTTTAAAATATATTTTTATAAATTGTGAGTATTCACTGTGTCTCTCTCTAAACTTTTAGAAAACTCTCATAGCTTTGGCAAATGAGATGCAGAACAATATTAAAAATAATGTTAAAAGAATACATCACCTACATAGCCAGTCTAATTTTCAAATAGACACTGATCTTATGCAGTGTGATATGTTATGAAGACTATAAACTGTGTATGTTTAAGTTTAATAATACATACTGCCATAAAGGAAAATTCCATCACTGGACTCCCTCCAGACTTCTCTAATCATGATACTAAAAAACCCTAATTAACTGCCCAACAAAAGTGTGGTGAAGCCTGTTTCTTCTTCTGCAGACAAACAAAAAAGCAATTTGAACATGAAGGCCAAAAATCAATGTCTGGAAGCAGCACCCTATCAATGAGACACAAGCACAGGTGCATATCACAATAGCTAACAGGAGAGATGTCTCGGATGCCAAAGTAAACTAATTTATGTAAGCATAGATTGAATTATTTTCTGTAGTCTGAAGGAGAAATGATTAAAGAGTTTTAAATATTACTAAGTTGTGAACTTTCCTGCACCTATAACTAGGTACAGTTCACCGTGTCCCACCAAAATTTCATGTTGCAGCTCAGTCCTCAATATACCTGGGTAAAGTATTATTCCCTCTTAAATAATACTTTTCTGACAGAAGTGACTCCTGGGGTGGAGGGGCTACACTGGGAGGTTACCTCTCTTGCATTCTTGCCTCCTCTCTTGTCCTTTGGCTTTCTAGTATGAGGCCCTCATCAGAGGCAGAGAAGATGCTAGTGCCAGCCTCATGAACCTTTAAAACTATGAACCACAATAAATCTATTTTTTATAATCACGCAAGCTCAGGTATTTTATTATGGCAATAAGAGAATGAACTAAGATTACTATTTTTGCATATTCGAAGATCTGGGAAGAGAAAGGTGTGTTGAAACTTCCAAATATGCTCAGAAATACATGAATCAAAAACAAATAGGAACTCTTTAAGCAGCAAGTATCCAGCATCGTAATTTAAGAGAATTTTAAAATAAGACAAGATAGTCTGATACTCCCCCAAGAAAACACAAAAATCTTTCAGGGCCAGTAATATCTTTTAGGGCCTTTGTCAATATAACTTCTAATTCAGAACCAAACATGATTCTCTCTCACCAGAATTTCCAAGAAGTCTCTTTAGAGATTGCATTCTTTTGCATCAGGTAAAGGAATCCCACTTTAAAACTCTTCCAAATCTACTCCAATGAAAGCCAAAGAGTAGAAGTCTGAATCTGGTCAAAATTCTCTAATGCTTTCCACAACCCAAGCCACTCATGTTCTGTCTTTTTTTTTTAAACTTAGAAAAAAAAAAGCAAAACAGAAAAAAGTGTAGAAATAATACAGAGTTTCAAAAACAACAGTAAGAAATCACCAGTTGATAAATTACATAGTATTATCTTAGAAGTATTTGTTGAAGTTACAAAATCAAAGCATAAAGTGGACAAACAATGACAGTGCAAACTATTCTGTTTGATGAACTAACAAAACTTTGTAGAGTAATAAGATCCAAATGTATAATACATATTGTAATAATGAAAGGGAAAGAAAGTGCTCTAAATGATATAACTGTATGTATGTCTAATTGTGCAATATAGATAACCATATTTCTGCCCATTCAAGACATGAAAGATGCCCACTGGCCATGTACTAGGTAGAGAATAACAGTCTATTAGGCTTTTCTCATTAACTTTATCAAAGTCCAAAATGTTAACAATGCGTTTTTATTCATTTGCTCAGTAACTTTAAAATAAGCATCATAGATATTATACTTTACTACTTTACCTCAAATAGCTAAGCCTTATATTTAAATTATGAATATTTGGACATAGCTATTCCTTAACACATAAAATAGCAATTTAAAATAGTCTGTTATCACTGTCTTCAGAAGGATATGTCTCCTTTTATGTCTTATCCTGTTTTTTCATCAAGAGGTCAGTTGATTTCAACTAATGGTTTCTCTGACTGCATAATGCACCTAGTGGTATATGTTTACTATATTAGCGAGGCATGATGGTGCACTCCTGCAATCCCAGCATTTGGGAGGCTGAGGCAGGAGCATCACCACAAGTTCAATGCCAGCCTGAACTACATAAAGAGCCCCTATCCTTAAAAAAAAATACTATATTACACTGCCTCATTCGTCATTGGAGTTCCTAAACTGCCTCTAGTCTCCCTCCTTTCACTAAGACTGACCCAGCATCCCCATGTCTAAGGAAGGACATGAGGACAAAAGTACATCAGATTCATTCTAGATGTTCAGGAAGCCACTATTCCTTTTAGAGACAGCATGTTTTCCATGTGAAACAAACAAGAGTAATTTACCTCCCACAATACAGATATCTTTCTTCCAAACTCAAAGATACTGGCAGGTTGCTTAACAAATATAACCTCCAGCAGATGAATAGCAGATTCCCGCATCTGCACTGTATACATTTGTGCAGACTGCTTTTCCATCTGCAGGACATAACATATGCCAGTTGATTGGCTTATAGTAGGCTTGGAGAAGAGTCAGACAGTGTTGGCAGGCACCTCGTGTCTAATCATTGCTTTTCTTTTTTTCCCTTTCCTCTGAGGCTTTTAGTCTTTGCTCTTTTGGATCCTGTGTGCTAAATTATTCATTTAACTTCAAGTGGTTATTTGTGGCTAACAAAGCTGAGATTCTGTGAAATGTATAACTAGTACTTGGTCCAAACTAGTTAGATGTTAGTAATCAGTTAGCAACCTTTGCTTTCTGCAATTCTATCCTGCATTGATGACTAGTAAGCATCATACTAGCCAACCTGAAACTAACCAAAGGATTTTCCAGGACTAGCAACATAATTTTGGGATCTTAATGCAAAAGGAAAATTGGGGCCTCTTACTCAAAATGTATTTAGGGTTTAAAGATAGTGATCTCAGGTGAAGCAAACATGAGAGCTTTCTAATCTAATGTTGGAGCCTAAGGCAGTTATACTGGTTATGCACAAAAACAGTCAGGATGTGGAGGAAAACAGGAGACATTTTGTAATTTATTTTAAATATTAATCATCCATTTTATAGCCTTTTTTTGTACTGGGGATCAAACTCATGACCTCATGCTTGCCAAATAGTCACTTATGCTGCTGAGCTATATCCCTAGATCAAGCATCCACATTATAATAACTAAAATATTCTGGCAACATTTTCTTCACAATTAATAACATCTTCATTAAAAAGTTTTCCATTTAAAATTTACAATTCTTTTTCCTTTTCAAATGATGTCAGTAAACAAATTTGAAGTTTCATTCAAAGCACAAAGTTTAATTGGGTTCTAAAATATAATTGCCTACCAACTCTCTGGCCTTTTTAAAGTTTACTATAAACACTAAAGTGTGCAACTAAACCTTGTAATTGATAGGTTTAAAGCTAGATTTAGGCAACACTAAATCTTAAACATAATGGTGAACACCGGGCTCTACCAAAAGCCGTAAGTGCTAAATTTTAGGGATAACAAGGCTCCTATATGATGTCCTAGATAATAAAGCAATAGTCAACATGCTATGAAGCAAAACATGGAATGATGCTATGTCTCACACCTAGTCTCAAAACTAGATTTTATCAAAGGTTGTGGCAAAAGCAAACAACTTTAAACTTTACCATTAATCAAAATTACATTGGAATTCACATGACTGAATACTACTGAAAATTATATTTTACTAATATATTTAAATGTAAAAAATATATTTATGATTCTCATAGCCTATATCAATTTTCTGGATTTTCGTTTTTTCTCATAACTCTTCTCAAATAAGCATCAATTCATTTTAAACAAAATATCTTATCAAACAGACATATATTAAATTTTAGGAAGATTTGCTCCATGTGGCAGGAACAAAAGAAACGTGGCTGCAATTGATAACTTTACAATCAGTCACTGTAACCTTTGAAAGGCTGTGTGATAATGTGATCACTGATAGCGTCTACAGACATAGAAATCTCTATTTTGGCAAAGCAATATTCCTGCTATAATTATGGAAATTGCTGCTTATTTTAGTTTACACTTCATGTATATAATACTCGAGAACAATGACATAAATCATAAAATTAATTCCAAAAATGAATTTAAACACTCAGAAGCCACTGTTTCTTTGTGCTTGCCTCTTTGGTTTCAAGTTTCAAGTTCAGTTCAACCTCCTACAAAGAGTCAGACATCACCATTCTTTCAAGCACACATCCATTTGGTGTCTAATATATCTTAGCCCATTTTCTTCTCTTACCCTTTACAGTCATTACAACTGTCAATTCTTCTTTTATATTGGGGAGGGGTTATTAGTGATTGAATCAGAGGTCTTCTCAATGAGTTATATCCTCAATCCTTTTTAAAAAAAAAAAATTTGAGACAAGTCGCACAAAATGGCTAAATTGCCATTCTCTTGCCCCAGCAACCCAGAGTGCTGGGATCACTGGCGTGTGGCACCACACGCAGCAACTTCTTTATATTTTTCTCTCGTTTCCACTTCAACATCTGCACTTACAGTCCTTACTGTCTATATTAAGATATTTTAAAAACCTCTTGATTCTTCTTGCCTCCTTCCAATGTTGTAAAATAAACATATCATTACACTGGTTAATCCTCCCACAACAGTTATTTGATTTTGAGTTTGTTATGATCAAATAGTCCTTATTAATAAAGTATAAATTTCTTAATTTGATATAAAGTATCATTTCAAAATTTGATTTCCAAGCAAGATTATCTACTATTATTTTATAGGTACTCCTGGATAGCATTAATGATCATGGACTAGAAATATAATTTAATTACTACAGGAAAACAGCAATATTAGTCCTGTTTTGATAAAAGAAAATATGAACTCAGAAATTTGAATTCCTCAAGAAGGAAACTGGATTTTGTTAGAGAAAATTATAAAGCAAATGTCTTCATATTCTTTTTAGATATGTATTTTGAAATGTATTAGTCACTGTTAGTAACAAAGGTGAATTTATAAGCTCTTAAACTAAGCAATATACATTGATTTACTGATTAATCAAACTAACATACCAATTCTAAGACTAACTTCCATTCTGCTCACTTAAGCATGGGTGCCTATATAAAGTTTTTTGTTTGTTTGTTTTTAGGGGTTTTTTTGCCAGACAAGAACTCAATTATTGGTAAATAATCTTCTCTAGTCCTTATTCCTTTACATTTCTATAGTCATTAGAGTTGATAAAATCCCTTTAAATAACTGTGAAAAGTTAAATAACCTTCATTAGTCTTTTTCTTTTATGTTTGTCAGACTTTGTAAAATCCCTTTAAATAACTGTGAAAAGTCACTAAACATTCTCTTAAAAGTTCTTTGAAGACTTAGCTCAGTTCCCTTCCATAAAATCTTTCGTGACTGCTTTCTATTGAGAAGTTATTGTTTGGATCTTTAATTTTAAATTTTGTTTTTATTAGTACATGTTTGCAGTACATAAAACATAAATAGTCTCCCTAAACCTCACATGTTGAAGGCTTGATCACCAGGTGCAGGTTCAACTGAGAGGTGGTAGAAATTTCAGGAGATGGAGACTAATTGGAAGAAGTGAGGTCATCAGGACTTGCTTTTGAAGAGTATTTTGGGACCTCTGCAGCTCTCTTGTTCTCTCTCTGTATGTCTCTGTCTCTGTTTCTGTGTTTTTCTCTCTCTCTGTGTGTCTCTCTGTATCTCTATCTGTCTCTCTGTCTCTATATATATAAATTTATATATATATATAAAATATATAAATATATATATTTGTTTTGTTTTGTTCTCTGATTACCAAGATGTGGGCCCTTTTCCTCTGCCAGACTCCTGCTATGTTTGGCCTCACCACAGCCTCAAAATGACAGGGCTAACTAATCATGCACCTAAACCTCTGAAACCATGAGCCAAAATAAATCTTTCTACCTTTCAAATTGTTTGTCTTAGTTATTTTGTCATAGTCACAGAAAGCTGACTAACAAAAGAACAGAGCCTGGAATGTGAATTCAACAAACAATTATAGAACATATACAATACTAAGAATTCATCCCTGAGTTATAACCACTCTTGTACATACAGATATTACCTATAAAATAAAACACAAGAAATTGTTTAAAATGTGTGTGTCTTGAGAAAAGGTAAGGAAAAAATATGCATTCCCCAGAACACAAAGAGAGACAATCCTACCAGCACCACTTTTTCTTTCAATATTTAACTTTAGTAAACTTACTGTGATTCTTTCTCTGTTCCTTTGAAATGTATGTAAATCTTTTTAAAAGCAAAATAAGCTTCTTGCCAGCTTTTCAAACCAGAAATGCCTTTCTCAAAGACCTGGAAATTATCTCTTTGAAATGTAATTATCAAAGAAGATAGTGTATGTAGATAGTAATGTAGATAGCATTACACTGTAGTTTGCTATCTACATTAATAATTCAATAGAGAGCCAGGTGTGGTAGTGCATACCTATAATCTCAACACCTAGGAGGCTGAGGCAAAAGGATCATCACAAGTTTGAGGCCACCCTAGGCTACATAATAAGACCCTGTCTCAAAAAAAAATTAATATAATACTAAGTTTCATTTAGAGCCTTGAAAAATAAAGATAATAAAGATCTAATTTTTTTCCATCACATACACTAATTTCTGTACAGGGATTCCCATGGACCCCAGATTAAAAAGCCCTATGGAAGTTGTGACACTAAGGAGGTTTCAGAGAAATAAACCAATGTTTACAACAAGCAATGTCGGCCTCTTCCAGGATGACAAACCACCTTCTGTGGACTAAAAGAGCACATACATCTCTCTGCTCTCCTCCCTCCATATAATAACTTGAATCACCACTTTTGCAGTAAGATCCTTGTCAAGACTGCAAGATTACATGACTATTAATACTTTACAGTAATGTGGATGGATGGTTCTTAACAGAGTGCATAAGGACCACCATAGAAAGATTTGTTTCTGGAAAAAGATTCATGAACTCATCATCAATGTAAGATTAAACTGTGGAACAGAAGCTTCACTGTAGCACCTAAGTGACTCTTATGTGAGTGGTGAATTACTAAACAGCTGAGAAGCACTGACTGAATTAGAAAGTATCTAAATTCAAGAAACAGAACTAAATGTTTAAAGAAATAAAATTAGCATACTCAATATCCTAAAAGAGATTTGAATGTTTCTCATTGCTATAAAAAGCACAGCTTAAATAAAACTATTGGTATTTTTGGAAATTAAAAGTGGGGAGGCAGAAAGAAAACTAAGATGAAGAACAGAATAAATACTGCTATCAACAGGATTAGTGATGAGAAAACAAAGCCAAACAATTCTCCCAGAATGAGGAATAGAAAGAATATACAAAGTCTAAAGAAAAAATTGATAAGCTACAAGAATCCTCCAGATAGGCTAACATCCACAAAATAATAGGAGTTTTGGAAGAGGGGAAATTGTATTTCTGACAGAAAAATGTGCTCCCAACCTTTAACGGCAGTTATCTTTGACAGTAAGAATGAAATTGGGGGAAAGTGACAAGACATATTAACTTTTCCTATTATGTATTTCAGAAATTGCTAAATTACAGGAATGAACTAATGTATTTCTTATGAAATAGATAAATTCAACCACAAATGAATAACATTATTGTCAAGCATACAGCATGAAAGGCTAATAAAAAGAAAGCCAAAAATGTCAGCACTACACAAAAATAGAGCAGAGGCTGTTTAATGGTATAAACAGGAACATTTTAAAACTATAAAACATTTTACAACTATAAAAGGTGATGATCTGTTAGGAAGACCAGGAACATTCTTTAATCATATATATATGGAGAGAGAGAGAGAGAGAGAGAGAGAGAGAGAGAGAGAGAGAGAAAATAAAGTGGTACTAGAAATACAAAACAAAAGTCAAATTCTGCTGTAATGTGGGAAACTTCAACTCCTCTTCCTCAGAAAGCTGAGATAAGGTAAGAAAGTAAGAGTAAGGATATAGACAACTTATTTAATACATCAGGAAGTTCAAGATAACAATGCTTTTTTTAAAAACTGCTACTAAAAAACCAAATACACACATTTTTTTTTTCCAAACATACATGCAACTGGGTCAAGTATACAGCTCAGCAGCACAGTGCCTGCCTGGCAAGTGCAAGTTCCTGAGTTTAATTCCCAGTACTTATAAATACAATTTTAAAAAACATGTAACTTTAAAAGGAAAACCTCAATAGGATTCAGAAATTCCAAAATAACATATTTTCTAACCAAAATTGTCAAGCAAACAAAAACGCAGTGACTCAAACAAAAACAATGTTAAATACCCTTCTAATAATCTTAGGACAAAAAAAAATTTAAATTAAATTAATACTATTTTTTTAAAAATGAAAATAAAAATACCACTTATTAAACCTATGGTCTTTAGAGAAAAATTGAGACTAAGAAAAAATTTACTAAAACATAAGAAAAATATTATAAAAACTAAAAATAAACTAAATGTACTAAAAGTACTATAAAATAATATCAAAATTATCCAAAGAAATTATAACATAAGATTTACAATAAAAGCAAAAGCTCATTAAATTTTAAATTAGTAACCTTAATTACTAAAAGAACCATTTAAAAAAAAATAGAAAAAGTCAAAATTTTTAAATTTAGATCAAAAGGAAGACACACATTCCTAATGTCATTCATTGCTGCATTTTAAAATGTATGTCTTTGTGGGACACAGTTTGATGGTTTCATATATAGACACACACACACATTGTGGGATGAATAAATCAAACTAATTAACATACCACCTCACATACTTATTTTGTTACGATGCTTCTACTTTTTAGAATTAAGATTTTCTTTGGACTTCGATCCATTTTGTGAAATATATGAAAGGTAAATATTCTCTTTTTTATATAAAAAAGTTCCACATATCGAATTGTCATTTGTCCAAAGTGAATACAAGGTGATTGAAAATTTAAAAAATTCTTAATTCTGGGATCTATTCTGCCATGAACCATTGACACTGTGGAAATAGAAACCAAATACCTAATAATAATTGTCATGAAACTCAAGATGCAAATGCATAGTAAGAATTCTTTCTTAAAATTTGTACTGGATTTGTTTTAGGTTTTTCAAGTTTGGGAGAGAAAAACTATAATTCATTATTATATTTGTTCATTTGAGAGTTTTCTCTGAGCTAATATCAGGTTTACATCATTACAAAACTTTAAAATTCTGCATAATACTGTACACCATGTATCTAATAGTCCCAAAAGGTCAAGAGCAAGGAAATTTTCAAAATTATTATTATCTAAATATTTTATCTGTAGAT
Organism: Cavia porcellus; assembly: GCF_034190915.1. Taxonomy (NCBI): domain Eukaryota; kingdom Metazoa; phylum Chordata; class Mammalia; order Rodentia; family Caviidae; genus Cavia; species Cavia porcellus. The sequence goes on from NW_026947511.1 coordinate 26,169,116, forward strand.
AATTAAGCTCTTTCATTTTAAATCATTAAGATAAAAGAGAACTTGCCCTCCTTTTATTGATACATTAAAACCTTTCACTAGATTTTTCAAATACCAGCAATTCATTATCTTTCAGTGAATGTCTTTAAAAAAACAATTATTAGATACTTAGCACTATTTTAGGCTGTGAGAAATATAAACACATCACTCTTTCACCCACGAACTTATCTAATAATAGGAAATGTAGCTGCTGCTATGGTTTGTGTTTAGATGGTCCTCCAAAACCTCATGCAGTCATAGGCTTTTTTTTTAATAATTTAATACTTACGACCTTGCACTTGCCAGGCTGGTGACTGGTTTGGCACTACCCTAATCCCAGCAGCCTAGATACAATATAAGAGACAGAAAGATTTTTGTCTCCCCCCAACACACACTTGCTATGCTACTTTCTGCCTTCTATGACAGTTCTTTGCCAAGCCACCCTACCTTGGAGTCAGCTCATTAGGGACTGAAACCTCTACAAATTGTGAGCTAAGTAATCTTTTCCTCTTTTAACCTTTGATGTTGGTATTTTGTCTCAGTAACAAGAGAAAAAAAAAAAAAACTAAGACAGATGCAGAAATGAATGTATTAAACCCAAGAACTAATCTTCTATAATTTGTCACAAGAGCTCTGACTGGGAAGGAAAAGTTGTGAAGAAGTGAAAAAAAATGAGTCCAAAGTATAACTCTTCTAATTTCTGTTTGACCCTGTGCAAGTTATACAATTTGACAGAAAATTCACTGGCTTATCTACAAAGTACATAATAATTCATTTCCTAAGAACTGTACAGAGTAATCTGGTATAGTATTAATGATAAAGTGTGCAAATAAACAAACTAAAGACCTCAAATTCAAGTGTTAGGATTAAGCCGATATTTAGCATAATACCTCACATAAATACTGATTAGCAGAAAATATATTTAACAAATATTTGTTGAATATAAAGAACACATTTTGCATCATTTCTCAGACTTGCTCTATTTAAATACACTTTATTAAATTTCATTAACTGCTTCATTCATGAAAGAATGTATGAATAAAAAATAATAATATAACAAACACTCTCACACACCATCCAGCTTCAGGAAAAAAAAAATCCAGGGGCGTTAAAAATGCTAATGTGAGCTATATACTTTCCTTCTGTCCACTCCTACTGTTCCTCAGTTTTACAAAAATCATTTTTCTCTCTTTTTACAGGTAACCATCATAGATCTGTAGTGTTAAAATCCATGTTTATTTTTATTTGTGTCAGCCTGTATGTAAATATAACAATGCATTGATTCTTACAAGGGTTGCTTTTTTTGGTCAGTCACATTCATGTTAAAATGTGTTGCTATAATCTACTCATTTTTATTCACATGATATCTTTCTTAATTTTGAGGGACCCTTTATATGACTCAAACTTAAGAAAGAAATTTACTGTAAAATTTTATATGAAATACTTTACCAAAATTTAGTAAACCCACATCTTTTCCTGAACTTCTAGAAGTTTTACATATATTTAGTTTCTCAAATGTTTTCTGATCTGTTGAGTTTATTATGCAGTTTTCTCTTTTAATTCATTAGGGGAGTAATTTCAGCAGAGCTGAACTAAGGTCACATTGCTGGAATAAATTTAACCTTACAATAATGATTTTTTTTACCTATTATTAAATAGTTGGCTCACATTTTGTTTAGAATTTTTGTATTAGATAAACATGTGAATTTCTTTCCTTATTTAAGCTATATGATGTTCAAACTGGTTTCAGCAGCTTCATGTAATGAATTTGAGTTATTTCTTTTGCTAGTCTCAGGACACTCTTATGGAAACACATTTACATATCCCAAAGGGTTTGCAGCATTCTGCAAAAATTTATGAAACTGCTGTTTGCTTTAAGTAAAATCTGTCTAATTCTTCTTAATGTTTTAATTCATATCATCTATTCTGGAGCCAGTTTTAGTTAGCTGTAATTTCCTGGAAATGTTTCCATTTCATCAGAATTTTCTTTCTATCTAAATAAATTTCTCACAATGTTCTCTTTTAGTATTGTATATCTACAATAGTTAGTGCTGGTCTCCTTCCCCTTTTCATTCTTGCTGGCTGTTTTCTGTCTGTTTTCATTCTTCCTAATCTAGCTCAGCAGTACTTTGTCAATTTTATAGGTCTTTTCAGAAAACACATTTTGGCTTTGTCGATTTTCTCTGTTGTATCTTTGTTTATGATTTAATTAATTTTTACTCTTATCTTTATTTATTTTTTCTGGGTTTCTTGTTTTGTTTCACATCTGAACTGGAAACACAAGCTTAATTTTTTAGCTTTTCTTCCTTCTGAAGATAAGCATTATATGTGATAAATTTCTAAGTATTTTCTATAGCTAGATCCCTCAAGTTTTGTTCTTATTTTATTATTTCTCAATTAGAAGAAAGTTTTTACTTTTAATAATATTTTATTCATGACCCAGGAATTATGCAGATGTCAGAGTCAACCTCAAGAGAAATTTTCTATCACCTACAGTAGGGACTAGTATTTTTTGTTTTTGTTTTTGTTTTCACTTATCCAACAAAGTGATAGAATTTCAGAGATTCCCAACCTCTTTCAAGGGTCTCTTATGTGACTTTCCAACTAGTAGAACGCAAGTTCATGGTCTTTCAAAATTCAAGGTCTAGGCCATAATCAAAAAGAATTTCCCACACTCCAAAGCAAAATGCTGGTGCTAGCTGGCCAGTCTGGATTTGTGCTTTGTTTGTATCTACACTCAAGGAACTGGCCTAATTCAGCTAACAGATTAATTATGCATGCAAAATATGTTATCAATCATTTTCAGTTCTTTTGATTCATTATACTCCCAAGAGCCAAAAATATTTTAAAAATACTTCTAGATATCAGTGACGTACCTTTTCCCCTTAACTCCTTAATGCTAACCTGACTGGTAGAGGTTCTATTTTCTCCTCTAACTGAAAATGTAATACCTTAGGACTATATTCCCCCTAAATCACTATTTTTAGTCAAGGGCAACATACCTGAGGAAAATCTACACTAGGTTTAGACAGCTACTGAAAGAAGGAAATACACACATACACATTTTTTTCTCCTGTTGCCTTCTTCAGAAAAGATTTGAGCAGCTTATTATTTAAATTTGTTTCTGGTAGCTTCCCTTACTAAAAATTCATAGCCCATTTAAGAGTTAGATAAAATAGAGCCTTGTAGCCCATGTACATAAATTTCTAGTTGAAAAAAACAAAAAAAAATAGTAAGAGAAAAATAATTACTTTCTCTCCAGTACCACAAAATACCTAATACAACGTTCCTGGATCCATTCTCTCCTTCACTGATATTTACCTACCACTTACTATGTATGGGATGTTATTCTAGGTAGTGAGATATAACAATGAATAAAGAACATATGAAAAAGGATACAAAAATGAACATATAAATAAAAGAAGCAAATAACATGACAGTTGTATGAAAATACCGTGTTGCTGTTATCTTCCTAATAGAGTAAAGATACAAACTCTTGTGTTCTATGGTGATGATAGCTGCTTTTTCTCTCTACACAGGAAAAAAATGTGCCTTAATGGACGTAGAAGTTTTCAAAGCAATTTCCACTGGCAAAGTTTCTTGCTTAAGAACATTTTCAAAATTCTATTAATCTACACTCAACACTTCTCAACTCTCATTCAGTCACAAATGCAGAAGAAACACCCTATAATTCACATTGGCCTTTTTAATAAATCAATCGATTTAGCCTGTACAGTGTTTTAATTCAAATCCTATTTTATTCACCAATAAATCTCAGGTTTCATATCCACAACCAGCCATGGGCCAGAATGAAAGATTTAACAAAAGCCTCCGCATGATAGTTGTTGAGTAAGCATTCTGATACATTTCCACACTATAAACATTTAATGAGACTTGCTCCCAACAGAGTATTTACTACATCAATTTATTTCATAGTATTATATTTGCAGGAACAAAATAGAGCAAAGGTTATTTTAGATCCCTTACCAGTACAGCTTCCTGTAAATAATGAAAAGTGCAACCATTTAATTTACAAAATCATTTAAAAAGGTTAAATGTTCAATAAATTCGGCTTTATCTAGTTCAGACAGCCTCAGCAGCTATTTGTAGCTTGGACATAAAAAATGTGGAAAATTTAGGCATGTTGTACCAGTTTGTGCCTCCCTAAATCTGACTGCAACTGAATTTCAAAGGTTGTTAGGACTTTAGGGAAATGTTTTCAGACTTCCACTTTCCTGGTTCAGATGTGGTCTGCCATGTAAAGGACCTTTCTAGAGAAAGACTCCTATTCCATCCCTATGCCCACTCCCACTGAAGCTACACATATTCTTTCCCCTTCTCCAACCTCTGCCATTTCTTGCCATAGCCTTCATTTTAAACTCAGAAATAGAAGTCTCAGAAAGAGAAACAATTTGGAAACCTTCCGTCTTCTTCTAAAATTCTAAGACTGTGAAATGTAGTGCCTGGGATAAATCAGATTCCTTATGGAAGTATCCTCTGGCACAATTCTATTTAATAGGTGAACAATATGCTATATACTGCTATCCATCTACTCCGGAAAATTTCACCTCACTCCACTAGACACACCCAAAGTCCATATTATTTCTATTTAAATGATTCCACCAATAGTGTCTTATCCAGCAAAAAGTCATTTTGATTTGTTTATATTTATAATCTTTTAATGGTTTATATAAACTAAAAACCATCACATGAATTATGTTGAATTTTGACTAAGTACACCAAGTTCCAGCTATGAAAATTCAATGAAGCACAGAAATTCTTCTGATATGTGAGATAATAGACTCATATCCTGTCTACTACCACTCACCAGCTTCCTGAACAAGTTATATAACTTATGCCACAGTTTTATTTTTGTAAAAAATATCTTATAGTGATACTAATAATAAAGTAAGTAATTAATGTAAAATGTTTGTCATTGAAGATATGCTATTTAATTTATTCAAGGCCTAATATTCAACTAGTATTTAGATGATATCTATTAGCATCAACTAGCATCCTGGTATAAAAAAAGTTTTTACTTTGTTATGAAGACAAGATATTCATCTAATGGAAAACATTATTGAGTGTGCATTATACAGGGGAAACAATTAGATGAAGAGGTATTGTTGAAGTTGTTGTTAATCTTGTGAGTCATTAAACAAATAGTTCTCAAAATTGTTGCATAGATAATAATTAGAAATTTAATAAATTTTTACATGTGTCTCAATATTTAGGAATCTAAGAATGTCAAGTTAGAAATTAAGACACCTATTTAAAGACATGTAACTAATGGAAAATATTCTAAATTTAAGTATACTAGTTATATAATAAGTATATCATGAAATGAATAATGTTAGGCACAATATAGGCATTGTACATGTCTTGTTTCATTTTTTAGTTACTAGTAAAATTTCAGTAATTTTAATTTTATTGACTTACTTACCTTGAAAGATTTTGCTTCTAAGTAGTTATCTGCATTAATAGTATTAAAAACTAAGATTGAGCACTTACTATGTGGTGTTACTTTAAGTATTTGTACATGTATTATTAAATCACTGATCCTGACAATAACACAAAGTTACAGGATTTGTTATTATCCAATGCTATGAGTAAGGAAACTCAGAGTCACCTAAATAACTTTCCCGATGTGAAAGGAACTGAGTGCTACATCTAGGCTTAAAACCCAGGAAATTCGGCTCCAGAATGCATATCCTTAACCTCTATATTATGCTGCTTCCCGTAAAGGAACTACAGCACATGTCTGACTGGAACGGCCAGTGATCTTTGATACAATAGTGAAGGTCTGAAAATATCTCAAAGTCAACATATTTAAGAATGAGTTTCTGGTTCCCATTACCACCTTCACCTATCCAGTTAGCCGTTCAAGCAAAACACCAAAAAAATTTTTTTTAATAAGTTAGATGTACAAGACAAAATGTCATATGGTTTCTCATATCATGCATGAGAATATATATATACAAACAAAGAGCAAAATAGAAGACAGATAAATAGGAAGTTTGGAGAAGTTCAAATTATCCCACTAATTACCTACCCTTTTGTTTCCAAAATAATTTGCTATCCTAAATTGTTTCATTTATACTTCTAGTTCCTCGCAGTTCATTGAAAAGAAAGTGTTGTGCTCTTACCTGTTTTTTGCTTATAAGGATGTTTTTGTCTGTTTTCTACTTTGAAGATGATGATACACAGTGTATTAAGTATTTCTACCCTTGCATTATTTTGTTAGGAAATTTTGTTGTATTTTTAATAACATAAATTTAAAACATATAAGCCTTTGTGAAGAGCAGTGATCAGATATATCCTGAGCCTATAGAGTAGTGCCAATCATATAAATTTGTAGACTGAATAAATCCTGTATTTAACAAATCGATCTATGTTTTTAAAAAAGTCAATTCAATGTAATAAACAATTCCATTTTAAATTCACGGGCTTCTTTGGTAGAGAGGCAACAGGAATCGCACATCTATTCATACAATAGTTTGTTAATAATTCATTAGAGGCACAGTAAGGTCATAGACACTGATGAAATAACTGAATTTTTCTTTTTTTAATATTCTAAATTCCAGCACATGTATCTAGAAGACTATTTCTGGTTTTTGTTTTGGTTTTTGGTTTTTGGTTTTTGGTTTGATCAAATCACATTTTGTCTGTCCCTTAGCTTACCTCCAGTTCATCAAGTGCACTTCCCAGGGTGGCTGCCTGGGGTTCAGATGGTGCTGCCATATTCTCAATGCCTTGGGAAGCCTTTGAAATCACATTGAGGGCATTCTGAATTTCTTCACAAACTGTGTCCTTGCTGGCTTTGAGGGAAGCAACATCTGAATGCTCCAAGCAAGCTGAACAAATTGAATGCAAGAGAGGGGAGTTCTCCTTCAACTTGGCCCGGGCACCTGCAATTTCATCCCTCTGGTTTGGAGACTTTAAGTCCTGAAAAGACAAATAAACTGTGGTTTATTTCAGTGGATTATATGAAAACCTCAGTCACAAAAGCTCCATTTTCTTGTCAATATAAATGAAAACAGACACTGAAACATAAGTTATAAATCAATCAAAAGAATCAGTTAATTTTATATTCTTCCAAATTCTACACTAGGAAAAATGAACAGTTCACAAAGAAAGGTCACAAAGGTACAGATGTGTAAAATTTAAGTAGATCTTAACACCTGTAAGTCATTATCTTTGTAGATCACTAAAGAATCCTGGCATTCACATTATTAAGTATATTACTAAGAGATCTTGAATTACAAGGATATTGATTATTGAAATTAAATTTTTATTTAAACAAAAACAAGTAAGTTAAAAACATTACATTAAACTTCTCACTACTCAGTTTTGTAAATACTAATAAATTAATTTTGGATCTTTCTTTGTTTGATATGTTTTCCAACAAATTTTGAGCACTTAGTATTACTAACTTTTTTGATGGGCTCCCAGTGTTCAAACGTGAACAGCCCCACAAACAAGGACCTTGTTCTCCCAAAGTTCATGCTCTTGTTGGGGGTAGGGAGTGCACAGACAAACAACACAACTACTGAAGACAATTTAATTATAATGCTATGTAATTATAAATGCAGTGAAGAAAATATAAAAGTGAAATATCATAGAAATTGACCTGAAAGGGGAAAATTGCCTTAATTTGGCTCAGCAAGGACATTTGTGTGGAGAAGACAATTTGAAGTAAAATCAAAATGAAAAACATTACAAACAGAAAAGCAAGAGAAAGGAAAGTCGGAAGTGATATTAGACAATGAAAAATAGCTTAAAATATAGTGAAAAAAATCTGCCAAGCACTAAACTAACCACGTGATGAAGATGAGCATATCAGTAACATCACATGTACACACCATGTCCAGATCACGTACCCTTGATATATTGTGGCCAAGTAGAGTGTGTTACTATTAAATCATGAGAAATACAATAATAAAACAAGATTAAAGAACATCCTATTTAGACACTATTCCTTAAAACCATTGTTATGAAAAACAAGAATAATAATAAACTGTCACACATTAGAGCACATTCAGAAGACTCAACAAATTAATAAATGTAGCACTGTAGATTGGATTCTATAACAAAAAGACTCCATGAAAACCTGGTAAAATCCAAATAAAGCTTATTAGCAGCCATTTATCTTTGTTGTGGCACATTAACAGTGGAGAAAACTGAAAGAGAAGTAAATGGAGACTATTGTCTATGTAACTTTTTTGTAAATCCAAAATATTCTTAAAATTTTTATGTAAAAAATCTAATTCATGGAATTCAAGAAACATTTATAACAGTTTACTCATTTATATATACCTTATATAATCTATAAATACAATTATTAACTCAGCTTAAAAATGAAGAAATGAATGTTTCAAGAGATGCATTCTATAGCCAAGACACAGAGGGAGATTTGTTTTGTTTGCTTTATTTTGTTTTGCTTTGTTTTGTTTTGTTTTTTGGAGCCAGGGTCTTGCTTTATAGTTCAAGCTAACTTTAAACTTCCTGTACAGCCCAGTCTAGGCTCACTCTCATGGTAATCCTCCTACCTCAGCCTCCAAGAGCTGAGATTACAGGTGTACACCACCATGCCCCACCTTCTCTTTATTGTTCCCCTATGTGTTACTCCCAAAGCCTGATCTGTGTTAGACCCTTTCCTTCACTGAAAGAATTTCCTTTATTTGCTATATAAGAATGAGGCCTTGATTTATATATTATGCAGCCTATAGAGTACTTCTGTATAACATCATCACAACATGCTTTGAGGGAGTTAGCCTTCGATAATAAGTCCTATTTAAGTAGGTAAGTATTCAGTGTAAGAAGTTTGAGACCACGTAAAAATAGACTGATATCTAAACCTAAGTCTTCAGATTGTAATCCCAAACTTTTTTTCACAGGACTGCTATCTCTGGATAATGTTGCCTGAGGTTGATAAATGGCTTGTGTTACTATATTTTTACTTGTTTCCCTTCTGAAAATAAAGGCTGTCTGCTACTTCATGCAGGCATTGAGGGAGATTAACTTCCTTACAAGATGCAGGGAGGACAGTTAGAAATAGCTGTCAACTCATTGTTCATACTCACTAATTAGCCAAGAAAAGACATTTTTGTGGTTCACTTGACTTGCTGCAATTTTCTCCTTTTTTTTGGTCTGGGTTATAGCTGCAGATTTTTCATGAGGACTGTGAGCTAAGGGAATTTGTGCATTTTTTGACAGCTGTTTTTCCATGTTAAAAATGAAAATAATGATATTTTTGTCAATCTTCTTATAAGACATGGTACATAACATATTCCAAATGGAATACCTGAGGAAAGAGTGAAGAATTATGGAAATATTTTATTCCTTCAGTTTATCAAACTGGTATAATGCTTTTGTCCTATGATGGTCTTAGAGTTTTCACATTCCCCACAATTTCATAGTAGGACTTATGCTCATCACACTGTGATTTAGAGTCCATTTAATATTTATTTATTTCTATTGGTGTGGTTTATTTTTGCTTTTGGAGATTGGGTCTTGCTATGTATTTCAGGGTAGCTTTGAACTCACTATGATACCCAGGCTGGCCTCAAAATCAAAGCTATCCTCCTGCCTCAGCGTCCCAAATGCTGGAATTTTTAATATTTAGAAATGTTGGATAGCTCCTCAAGGGAACAAAGATATAAGTAGAAATATTTAGGAAGAGTTGAGGAAGACTTTCTGTGTATTATAATATAATCATAACTTACTATGTAATTTCTTCTGAAGTGGCCTATAGATATTTTTGCTTTATTTACAATGGCAGTATCAGGATTTAGGTAGTTTGTGAAAGGTGACAAACTAAACATAAATTGTCACAAAGAAGGTTGAAGTTAAAAGCTATCTCTTTCTCTGCTGGTGGTCATACATATCTTTCTGTAAACTGTGGTAACTTTAATGTAAAAACTCTGAAATTTTAAAAATCTGCATACATTTTGGCTTTTGAGCCCAAACTTTGTCGTCTTTGCCCAAGGCAATTACATTATCCTTAATGAGCACTAGTACTCCAAACAGCAGGTCTCTGAAGCCTGCCAGGAGGCCAGCATTAGTAAGCACAGCAAAAAATAATATATGATGACAATGAATACAAAAAGAGGGGCAAATTTTAGAGTTTAGGTAAAAGATATTAAAAAGGGAAACCATTTACACCTAGTAAATTTGATTTAGTAAAGAGACTCAGTTAAAAGTGAAACTAATGACTGTCAATCTCCTAAACAAAAGGTTGTTGTGACAGTATCTGTAGTTTTTTCATTTTGTTTTAAATAATGATGCCGTGGGTTCAAAGGTTCATATGTTGTCTATTTACACTAAAATTTTAAACAAGGTCAAACTAGAAATTAAATGATAAGGTCAACTAGGGATTTCTCTAGATAGAAAGTTATATAGAATTCAGCTCAAGAATTGATACTTACTTAATATCTTTTTTTAAAATGCTCCAGAAAAACAAGCTCTAGTCAGATTTCCAAGTTAAGGAGACATTAAATGCTTCCAGCTGATAAAGAAACTCACAGATGGAATTATAAAGAAGACCTTACAAGTCTGTGCAAGTGAGTAAGGAAATAACATATGATTTTTAACCCTGGCAAGAGAACAAAATATATTTAGGGATTTTTTTAAAGGTCACATAATAAAAAAGGGAGGACTCCAAATTATCAGTTAATTTATTCAACTGTTCATTCAACAAATATTGTTGAATCCCTACTATACATCAGATAATGTGTTAAGTTTTAGGAATGCAAAGATAAAGAACTCATAGACCAAAAGAAGAGGAAATTATCAAGTTTGTATGGAAAAATAGCTTGCATCTAAATGTTCCCTATGCAAGCCTCAAGCACTCATAGTCAAGGTTTTCAGAGCTAGCTGCATTTAGGTGTGTGACCCTGGAATTGATGGTGCACATTATTAAATTAATCTGCTGATTTGAATTAGCATAGTCCTGGGCGGTACACCTAAAAGGTTGGTAACCTAGATAAGAAGGAAAGGCAGGCTGGCTGCTTGCTACTTACTGTTGCCTTCTGCCTGACACATTAGGGACTATTTCTCCTCTACAATTCCCCATTGCTGTGTCACCCTGCAATGGAGCCAACCAACTACAGATTGAAACCCCTGAAAATTGTGAGCCAAAATAAATCTTTCCTCCTTTAACTTTGGGTGTTGAGTATTTTATCTCAGTGATGAGAAAAGTAACTAAAACAGGAACCAAAATGAAGTTCAGCTTAAAGTTCCTCAATTTGAAGGCATAGAAGAAACTTTGGTAGAAGAAGTGAATCTTTTCAATTTTTGTGGTAAAACTGATAAATAAAAATGGCACATAAAATATGATAATTTAGTATATGTAATATGTAGTGATTTGCAGACTCAATGCATTTAAAAGTTAGCATGTATTTATGTGTTGGGAAAAACACTTAAGATCTATTACCAATATCTTCCCGTTTCCCTCATGTTTTACTACTGGAAACCACTGAAAAAATTCTGTTTCCATGAGTTGGACTCAAATTTCACACAAAAGTGAGATCATAATCTGATTTTCTATGTCTGGTTAACTTCACTTCGTGTAACATCCAAACTGATGCAAATGGCAGGATTTCAGAGAAAGTGAATCTTAAACAGTACACAGAAGTTCTCCCTGTGAACAATACAGACCAAAACAGTGAGTAATGGAAACAGTATGTGCAAAGAAAGACCTGGAGCATGAAGCAGTATGGACCGTGAAGACCACTGCAGGTGGTACTACAAATCCAGAAAACCTGAGCATGAACGCTGATGAATCCCATTGGAAAGGTAGGCAGATGATACCTCACAGACCTGAATATTTTCAAAGATTTCTTTTGCAAGAGTTGAACGGATTAAAGAGGATGGCATTGAAGCCAAGGCAACCAGGCGATAACTCAGGTCTGAATAAGAAACAATGAATGTGTAAACACTCAACATTATTAATAGGTTATATTTAGGAGGTAATATTTAGGAGGTGAAAATGGTAAGTCTTTCAGATATTTCAATCAAAGGGAGTTAGATAATGTACTTAAATGCATCTAAAATGATTTCAATAATTGTATACTTATGGCTGCATTCACCAAGATGCAAATACAAGAAAAAAAGAATGTATTTGGAAAAGAAAGGTGAAGTAGATTTTGTCATCTACCAAATGTGAGAAGCCAGCACAAGATCTAAATAAAAATATACTATATAAGAATCTAGAATGCAGAGGAGAATCTCTTCTAAAAATATAAATATGTGAATCACCAGCTCCCAGTTGAGAACAAATGCTATGTATGTGATAGTTACAGGGCTTTCATCCAGCATGAATATCAATAAGCAAAAGAATTTGAAAGTCATAATAAATTATTCCTTGAGGATGTAAAACCAATGTACTAGTTCAAAAGGCCAAGTAAATATTTAAATTACCAAAAGGAATATCCAAAAAATGCTAAACTTTAATGTTAGTGTGAAATTTTTTAAAAGTAAAATAATACATGCCCACATTAGAGTTTAGAATCTGCAAATTACTATAGATAATCAAGATCATCATAAGAAAATAATTTATAAAGATTATTATTTCTGCACTTTGGAAGCTTGGCAATATGGGTCTATACTATTTAAAAAGTAAAATACTTTACTGAAGAACACATGATTTAAAAATCTAGAAATCATGAATGAACTTGATAACTCATTAATAGATTTCTTCATTAACTTTAGAAATACCACATCAAAAAAGTAGCCTTTTAGACTGCAGTGAAATAAATCACAACATATATTAATATAGCTGTCTCTCCCATTTTGTTATAAATTTCTTGAATGTAAGCACTATAAATACTTTTTTGTATCCAAATACCTAGTATGTAGTATATAGTTCATACGATGAATTTAATATATTTTTGGTAAAATTAAAAAATGAAAATTTTAAAAAGAAGTTCAGTTTAAAAAGGGATAGAAACTTTAAATATGATTAAGAAATCTGGAGTTTGGACAAATTTATGTATGACAATGCCACAGAAAGACAAAGGGCAAAATAAAACTATCCTATCTTCACATTTAAGGTTTCTATTTCATAAAAATACAGGCAAAAAAAAGTAGCCCTGTCCATGGTAGCTCCAAACTGTGAACAACCCAAAATAGTAAGAATGAACAAAATGTAGCTACATGCAACAATGTGATATGCAAAATTTAAAAAGTCAAACACGTATTGACTGCATCTATGCAAAGCTCAGACTTTGGCACAATTAACCTATTGATAATTTGGCAATATTAATCTATTGATATAGATAATTAAGATCATCGTAACAAAACAACTTATAAAGACAATTATCTCTGCACTTCGAAAGCTTGGCAATAAGGGTCTATACTATTTAAAAAGTAAAATATTTTACTGAAGAACACATGATTTAGAAGAACACGTGGGTTAAAAATGAGAACAGTGGTTATTCTTTTTTTTTTTTAATCGATACCAGGGATTGAACTCACGACCACACACTTGCAAGGCAGGCACCTATGCTGCTTTGCTAAATCCCCAGGTCCCTGAACAGTGGTTATTCTTGAGTGGTGATTATAAAACAGAAAGGGAAAGGGAATCTTTTGGATTTTGATAGTTCTATTTCTTGTTTGGGGGCTGGTAACATGAATTTAGTTTGCAAAAATTCACTCAGCTATACATTACTGAGCCGTGCATTTTTCTGAATGTGTGTTACACTTCCATAATAAAAAGCTCAAGGAAAACAAAAATGCTAGTAAAACCAAGAAAATATAAAATAGTGTGTGTCTTCTTTTAGCAAACAACACTGGTACAAACTAACCGTGACCTTGGTCTACTGCGATCATTAATCACAGTTGTCAGCTGATACAGACCAAAAGCACCCAACAGATTAGTAACACAGACTTCTGGATGTGTCTGTAGGTGTTTTGGAGATGATGGCATGAGTTCAGAGAACTAAGAGTGGATGACTCACCTGCCTGTGGGTGGCACCATTCAGTAGGCCTGCAGCCTGGATGGACGCAAGTTGGAAGAAAGAAGTTAGCCTGTGCTCGAAGCTCCACTCTGCTTGAATGGGGGCGTCTTTTTATCTTTTTATGCCATCACCTATGGACTTCAGAGTCCACCTTCTTCAGATTTTTGGTGAGGACTTACACCAATGAGTCTCTAAGGAGTTTCAGGTCTCCAATCCAATGGGTGCTACATTCTTGATCCTTCCCATTCTGGGGCTCCCAGCTTCTTAGATTGAGCAGCTACTAGGTTCTCTGTCTGTCCAGCACATGGATGGCCATTGTGGACTTTCCTACCTCTGATCCTGCAAGCCTATCTTATAAGTCCCCTTGCATTTTCATATATTTATAAAAAGAGACTTGGATATAGATGATACAGAAATAGAAGTGTATATACATACGTGTATTTTATGCATAAATATTTTATTGTAAAATATGTGTATTTTCTTTTGTACACACACACACACACACACACACACACATATATATGTTTTCTCTTCCTCTAAAGAATCCTAATCAGTACACCTGTTGTTCACTGTCACATTTCCCATATCAAGAGGAAGATGACAAACTGAATATACAGACCATTTCTTTCATTCTGAAGGCTTCTACTAAAAAAGAGAAAAAGCTGAGCATTTAAAAAATAAAAATAAGAGAAAGCTGGCCATCAGAAAGGGCAAAGCTAAAGGATTTTCACAGCAATTGAATCCATATGTCCTTGGACAAACCTGCACTTCAGAGTATCAAACAAAACTTCCTTACTAAGCTAGATCCTTGCTCTCATGGAATAGCTCAGCACATACTCTGCTCTGCAAAGCAGAACTTCATGCAAATTATCAAATTTCTCTTCTAGGTGTTTAAATGAGGTTTCTGAAGCTGAAAAAGCTACTCTGGTAGGGAAAGGAAAGGGAGATTACAAAGAACAATTTTGTTTTCTTAAAATTAAGAAGACATGCAGCAAGAAAGTGGCTGCACACTTTGCTATCTGGAAGCTGTTTGCTTGGCTCCTCTCCTTAGTTTCTCTCTGCCAAGGCGCTGCATGCCAACTGCTTTGCTGGTCACTGGGTAGCATTGTGCTGCATCGGAAAACAAAATGGTACAAGTACCTGCCAATCTGAATGTTTTTCTCTAACACAAGTCAGGAAATGGAATACTTAGCCTTAAGTGAGCTGATGAAATCACATCAGACTAAAAAGAGAGATTTGAGGAAAAAACTAAAAATCAATGCAAGATTTTATAATCAAGACATCATTATGCAGCAGAGATTGGATTTTATTGCTTTTCTCTCTTTCTTGTCTATATCATATTAATAAGACAAATTCAATAAAAAGGAAAATAAAAGAATGCTTCAACTTCAAACAGAAAACTCAGAAACCAGACAATAACAGCATTAAGATATTCTCAAAGGTATGCATTCTAGACCAATAACACACACCTGGCGTGGCTGAAGCACAGCAAGGTGAATATTAACAATGTCAAACAAATCACCTTTGAAAACCATTTTATGTAGTTCTAACACAGACTACTGTGAGTCTAGAAAATGCATGGGTGTAAAATGTTTACAAACATATTGTCATTTTCTATCCATCTGAATCAAATACAAGATATTATATCTGTTTACAGATTGCCTAGAATAGACATATGAAAAATAAAACTTTCTGAAACCACTTGCCATATGATTTACAAAGTGTAAAGGAAAACAGAAAAACAGAAAAAATAATGAGCTACTTTAAAAAGATCCAATTGCTATACTTCATATTCCCCAACCATTTGTATGTATGTTTTATCATTCAATCCAACAAGAATATTGAGATATACATAAACCAGAAAAGTTGTCCTCTCAGAATAGATTGACAAATATAAGATTTAAGTTGAATTTAAACACCTCATCAAAGATCAATAAATATCAGTATCCTTACAGTTGCCTCATTTAAGATGCCTTATTTAAGATTCTGTGACTCTTCTGACCTGTACTATTATGTTGTTATGTCCTCTTTGATCTTAATTTTCTTCTTTATTTTTTTTAATTAAAAAAAGATTCTGTGACTCACTTGCGAGGAATATGTCACTTGTTTTCTAAACATCCAGGTGTATCTCAGAGAGCAAATCATATCATTTAAGCTAAGTCAGATCCAAACCCAGAGACACTGACCCAAATGCCTAGCTAATAATCTTTTATATTCATATAGTGGTTTGTTGTGTTTGACATATTTCCAGAAATTCTTTCACAAATAATCCTATAAGACATGAAAATTATTATTATCCCTAGCTGTCAAAAGAAGAAATGAACATTTGGTCAAAGACATACAGAAGAATAAAAAGTAGTGTGGTGACTTTTAAGAAGATCTCAGCAGCCAACACTTACAAACTGCCACACTGCTTCCTTCACCTAAACACTGTAATTGCTTTCTCTTTTAAAGGTCTGGCTATGAATACGATCCAAGATTGGCTCCTGTATAAACTTTTTCTACCCAAAATTCTTTTTATCTCTTGTTAATAGATTTGTGATCTGCTCTTAAATACTGCCAAAAATTTCTCCTTTAACTCTGGACTTGGTGATCGTACAGTATACAATACTAATTTCAGACATATATTCCTGATAAATACTTTCCACATCTAACTCATATTAAAAACACATTCTTTAACTCTGTTTCAGAACAACATTGGTAAGAAAACTTGGGATCAAAATTATGAGACTAGAAATTAAAGCATTGTTCATAAGATCAACGAGAAAACTCGAAAAGGGACCTTGGCCTGCACAGCCGTGCAATTCCTGTGCAACTCCAAATGGCACTGAGGAACGCCACACCACCTTGGGACCTTGGCCTGCTCCCAATGGAGGCCCGGACTCAAGACATCTGCTGGCCCCTCAGGGACACTCCATACATCCTGGGCCTAATATTGCTGTTGATCTTCAGCTCCCATGCTTTCTCCCAGAACCTTGGATTACAGTGGATCAACTGTGATGACCTGAAGAGATATTCAGTAACTGCCTCACCCAAACAGAAGATATTAGCATGCTCCAGTTAGCATGGTGAGTATGCCCGTAAAATAGAGATGTACAGTGGATAAATGTAAAGTTCCCTCCAAATAACCAAAAAGACCTCGATGAATCAGACAAGAGTGTGGGTGACCCCTTCCTGAACACAGAAAATATCAGGCAGGGTGAGAAGTGCGCCAATAAGGACTCTCCCAACTTGCAGAAAATCAAAAGGGCTTGTGAAACACACAGGCACACAATAGGACACAATAGGGCCTCAACCAACACAAACACCATAGACAGGGAGATTCGGTGACCTGGAATAACCTGAAGATAAAGTAATAGCAGTAACTAAAAGTTGACCTACATCAATACTACTAGGCTTGTCAGTCCAGAAAGAATATAGGACTCACCAAACAGTCCCTGCAGGGGGAAGTCAGGCGACGGGCCCGTCTTTTCATTGAGGGATCCAGCAATTGAACAAACACCAACGTTACATTAGGACCCCAAGATACACACTACCAATAGTTGACACTAATGGGACTGAGGACCAAATATTAACTTGAAGGGGGAAAACGGAAAAATGCAATCTCAAACATCTAGTCCACCAGGAACAAGTACAGGAGACTTTGAAATAGAGGACTTCAAAAGTAACACATGCCAAGTGAAATACAAAAAACAACTCCATGAGGCTATACAGGAAATCAAATTAGAAGTACTATCTCATGTAAAGATAGAAATAACAACTTTAGTAAAGGAGTTGCTGAGCACAGCTAAAGAAGAAGTAGAGAAAAAATACAGGATCATGGGAAACTGATTGAAATCTTCAACGAACAATATAGAAAATAAGCAGAATTCATGAAACAAACTCAAAGAGATATCCAAGAAACAAAAATTCTATTCAAAGCTGGCAAAACCATTTAAATGAAGCTGAGAACAAGATTTCAGACCTTGAGGACAGGATCCTATTCAGTGATCAGGAAAGGATAGAACGTTCAAAAATAACAAAGCAGAATGAAATGACAGTCTAGCAGCTTCAAGGTGATGCGAAGAGTAACAATATAAGATTAATATACATCACTGAAGATTCAGGAGTCAATGCAAATGATAGTTATAAACTATTAACAGAAATAATAGTAGAAAATTTCCCAAACATGGGGAAAAATCTGATATGCAGATAAGTGAGACATATAGAATGCCAAACAGTCACAAACAACATTAATCTATACATGGATATATAATTAAGATCCCAGGCATGCAGCATAAAAACAGAATACTAAAAGCTGTTAGAGAAAAGACACAACTCACCTATCAAGAAAGCCCATTAGAATCACAGCAGACTGGGGCTGGAGATTTAGCTCAGCGGCATAAGTGCCTGCCTTGCGAACAGGAAGTCGTGAGTTCGATCCCTGGTACCAATTAAAAAAAAAAAAAGGAAAAAGAAAAAAAAAAAAAAAAAGAATCACAGCAGACTTTTCAGCAGAAACCCCCAGGTCAAGAGAGGCTTTGAATGAGGGATTTCAAACCTGAAAGAAAACAACTTTCAACCCAGACTGATGTACCCAGAAAACTTTCATTCAAATCTAATTGAGAAACAAGATACTTCCATGACGAAGAACAACTGAAGAAATTCAAGTCCACCAAACCAACCCTAGAAAGAGTGTTGAAAGACATACTAGATAGAGATAAAAATGACCACAATCCCCAGAACAACAACAGAAAGAAACTACCAGATAGGACAAATAATTTAAAAAGGCGGAAAACCAGAAAGCAAACAACTGGAACATAACGTGCCAAAATCAAACCAGTACATATCAGTAATATCCATGAATGTAAATGGCCTCAATTCACCTATCAAAATAAATAGGTTGACAGAATGAATCAAGAAACAGGATCCCACAATATGCTGTATCCAAAAAATACATCTGACACAATAGGAAACTCATAGATTATAAGTCAAAGAATGGCAAACACTATTCCATGCCACAGGAACCCAGAAAAAAGCAGGGGTAATTATTCTTTTTTCAGACAACATGAACTTTAAACCTTAAAATGACTAAAAGAGATAAAGAAGGTCAGTGCATATTGTTAGTGGAAAAATTCAAGAGGAAGAACAAACAATGATAAATACATATGCACCAAATACAGGACCACCCAACAACATAAGGCAAAGATACTAATGGACATGAAAAACCAAATAGACAAGAACACAAATATAACAGGGGACCTTAATACCCCATTGTCACAAAGACGCAGATCAACTAGATTAAAAAAAAAAAGTCACCAAAAAAACAAAATAGAACTGAATCATATCTGCGGCAATTGGACTTAGTAGGTGTTTACAGAGTGTTCCACCAACCACATCATAATACACATTCTTAGCTGCACATGGGACATTGCCCAAAACAGACCACATATTAAACATAAAACATTCTTAAGTAGGTGAAAAGGTATTGAAATTATTCCATTCATGCTATCTGACAATAGCACACTGAAATTGGAAATTAATGGCAAAAGAAATTGCAAAACTTACATAAATACAGGGAAATTAAATAACATTTTGAACAATCAGTGGGCTACAGATGAAATTAAAGAATAAAGCAGTGCCTACAATTCAATGAAAATGCAGAAACAACATGCTGTAATCTGTGGGATGCAATGAAAGTGGTCTGAAGAGGAAATATATATCAATTAAAGAGTCATATCAAGACAACAGAATGAGCACAAATAAACAACCTAATGCTTCATCTCAAGCTTCTAGAAAAACAAGAGCAAGTTAAACCTAAAGTTCATAAAAGAGAGGAAATTGTAAAGATGAGAGCAGAAATCAATACAATTGAAACTAAAAAATGCCAAGAATTAATGAGTCAAAAATCTGGTTTTTTAATAGAATAGACAAAATTGACAAACCTCTAGCTAATCACTAAAGAAAAAGAAAGAAAAAACTCAAATTCAGGCAATAAGGTCTGAAAAGAGGGAAATTACTACAGATCCCATGGAAATTAAAAAGATCATGAATACATACTTTGAAATCGCTACTCAGAGTGGAAAACAGAGGAAATGGACATATTTTTAGAAACATATGAACTACAAAGCTCAAACAAGAAGATATATAAAATTTTGAATAACCCAATATCAGCTATTGAAATTGAAAATGTAAAAACTTACCAACAAAGAAAAGCCCAGGTCCTGATGGATTCATGGCTGAATTCTACATGAAATTTAGAGAAGTTCTGATACCAATACTCCTTAAACTCTTCAATGAAATTGAAAAGAAAGCAATCCTCCCTACATCATTCCTGGAGGCAAGTATTACTTTAATATCAAAACCAGAGAAAGACCCAACCAAAAAGGAGAACTATCGGCCACTCTCACTAATGAACATTGATGCAAAAATTCTCAATAAAATACTGGCAAATAGAATGCAGCAAATCATCAAGAAGATTGTACATCTGGTCTAATGGGATTCATTCCAGGAATTCAGGGATGGTTTAACATATGCAAATCAATAAATGTAATACAACGCATCAAAAGATCCAAAAGCAAAAACCACATGGTCATCTCAATAGATGCAGAAAAAGCTTTTAATAAAGTCCAACACATATTCATGATAAAAACCCTTCAGAATCTCAGAATACACGGTGCCTACCTCAATCTTATAAAGGCCATCTATGACAAACAACAGCTAACATACTAATTGGACGAAAATTGAAAGCTTTCAACTTTAAAATCAGGAACAAGACAAGCATGTCCACTGTCACCACTCTTATTCAATATAGTTCTGGAAACACTAGCCAGGGCAATCAAGAGAGAAAAATAAAAGGATTAAAAATAGAAAAGAAAGAAGTTAAATTATCACTATGTGCAGATGACCTGATACTCTGTATAGAAGACCCAAAAAACTCCATTAAAAGACTACTAGAGATAGTAAACAAATTCAGCAGAGTATCTGGATACTAAGTCAGTGATCAAAAATCAGTAGCATTCCTGTACACAAACAAAACTTCACTGAGAGAAATTACTGAAATATCACCCTTTCACAATAGTATCTAAAAAAATAAAATGAACCTAAGAATGTAAAAGACCTATATGTTGAAAATAATGCTACACTAAAAAAAGGAGATTGAAAAGGATATTAGAAAATGGAAGGATATTCCTTGTTCTTGGCTAGGAAAAACCAACATTATGAAAATGGCCATACTCCCAAAACAGTTATACAGATTTAATGCAATCCCAATAAAAATACCATTAACATACCTCACAGATTTAGAGAAAACACTCACAAAATTCATTTGGAAACAGAAGAAACCTAGAATAGCAAAGGCCATTCTAGGCAACAAAGGCAAGGCAGGAGGCATCTCAATTCCTGACTTGAAACTATACTACAAAGCCACAGTGATAAAATCAGCATGGTACTGGCAAAGAAATAGACCCAAAGATCCATGGAACAGATTAGAAGATGCAAGCACAACTACAAAGATACTCAGTCACCTGATATTTGACAAAGGGGTTAAATGTTTCACTGGAAGACGGATAGCCTCTTTAATAAATGGTGTTGGAAAAATTAGCTTTTCACATTCTGAAGACTGAAACTAGATCCATGCTTATCATCATGAAATAAATAAGGATCATATTTATAAATATCACATTGTATCTCTAGTGTAAAATGTAATAGGAAATATAGTAGTAATAAAACCCAAATTGTGTAATTGCTATTGTAAAAAAGAGAGGAAAAGAAAGTGCTCTTAAGGATATAATTGCCTGTGCGTTTAAGTGTGTAGAATTGATAACCACATTACTAAGTTTTTGTTGGATTGCTGAACAGAA
This sequence comes from Cavia porcellus, assembly GCF_034190915.1. NCBI lineage: Eukaryota > Metazoa > Chordata > Mammalia > Rodentia > Caviidae > Cavia > Cavia porcellus. The sequence goes on from NW_026947511.1 coordinate 26,190,933, forward strand.
CTGTTTGCAGTCTCCCTGTTTGAGTGGGCACTTTGCATGCTTTACTTTTGTAATTTGAACAACTATTTCGAGGAAGACAATATGTAATTTATTATGTGATTTCTTACTGTTTATTTTTTGGAAATTATGCATTATTTCTACCCTTATTCTGTTTTGGTTTTTTCTCTTTAAATAAAATTTTTAAAAAGGAAGAAAACTCAAAAATAAAAGTCAGAGATACATGGAGAAAGACTGAGATTAGGAGTATCATGTTGAATATTTCAATCTAATTCTGATAAAAAGAAACATTCCAATTTTGACATCTTAATAATGATAAATTCACGGTTGCTTTTCCTACAGAAAAATCCACTTCTTGATTTAATTCAACAACCTTGAAACATCTGTTGTTAGGTGTGACAGTAAAGCTAAGATTACAAACCCAAATGTTTATTCTGAGCAGAAGACATGAATAGGCCAGGTTTCAGTCAACAAGAAGTGGCAAATCCTTACAACACTATAGAATATCCACCTCTATTTAAAAATGAGCCAAAGCATCCCTGACCTCTGCTCTAAAATATTAGCACCAATATCTATATGAGCCTTACTAATTCAGTCTCTGTGCTTTATAGTCATAGAATGTATATTGACCTTGGAAAAAATGAAAAGAATTTCATCCAAAATGCGTACTCAGACCCAAGAGGAGGAATGTGGAAGTCTGCTACATCATAATGGAAACTGCATGATCTTTAGGGTTAAATCTCTATGCTGAAACCCTCAATTGGCAGGAATTTGGAATAGAAAAACTAACCTTACTTCAGTTGCAAAATTATAATTCCTACCTTCTAGAGTACTAATTAAGTAAAACAATTCAAGACAAACAATTTCTAGCATTTTCTTACTTCATCTTTCACCACATAGTAAACTAATAGCTATATTCTCTTTAAAAGGTAGCTACCTCTGTTTTCTTAGATATCAGTGAATACTAAATTTAAATTGACTGGTATTTATCTATCTTCTGAGATCCAGATGTGTATATCTGAAATTGAGTTCATTGTCTTTTTTATATTCTTCTTTTGAGACTCAGGTTCAGCTGCTTACTGCATGAAAGCCACATGCAGTATTGCATGAAATACTTGAGGTTAAGTGTTGGTGGAAAGAAAATCAATTTTATTCAAGGGCCAGCATTTTGAGAACATGTGGGGTTGCATGTCAGCTCACAAAGCCCATTTGGGAACTCAAGGGTGCAAAGGGCTTTAATATAGAGGAAGAGGAGGAGCAGGGGCCAATGGGCAAGACTCTGTGCTAGGAGGGGTCACTGTAGAGACTGTCTCTCTTTCCTTTCTCTCTGGCTGGAACCTCTCAACTGACCTTGATTTCCAGGGTATAGTTACAAACATATTACTTTTCTGCAAATTAAACATCTCAGGAATTTACATGTTTTGCATACAAAGACTCACAGAATTAAAGAATAACAAGGAACATTTAGATTGTGATCTTATCTGAAGGTCACCAGGTTTTCTGGGTTCTGTAAATATAAAGGAAGGTTTTTTAGCAGTTAACATTGTACTCATTAGGTGCAATTTATCTTTTGAATTTAGAATGCTAGGCAAAGGGAAAGGAAGTGAAGTAACTGCCAAGTTCAACTCCTAAATGTCACTTGCAGTCACAGTTACAGTCTCATTCCCATATATTTCTGCTCAAACCTTCTCAGTCTGAATGGCCCTAATAGCCAACTGATCAACAAAAACCTAAACAATATCTTTGAGGTTTTTATCCTCTCACCATTAGGTAAAGTCTGTTATTCTACTTATTATTTTTTTTCCTAATGTAAACAAGGCAGGGGTCCAGGGAGGGGGAAGGGATAAATTTACTTTTCCATGAAATAAAAATTCTTATTTGAAAAATGAAATCATAACTACAAAAAGCTAAGTTCTGCTCAGTCTAGAATGGAAATGTTTTTTAATTGTATTGCAATTAGACTAAATAGATTTGTTTGTGAATTTTCTTTAAAGTGTGGTGAGGAATTCTTTTTTTAAAATGATAAATTTTCAGCACTTACATGAATGCGTGTCATTCAATGTTTATTGCTATGATTCTCAGGTTGTTTCAGAAAATAAGCCAGTGGTGGTGGCCCACTCTTGTTATCACAGCACTCTAGGAGGTTGACAGGGTAATCACAAGTTTGAGCTCAATCTTGACAATTTAGTAAATTAGTGAGACCTCATCTCAAAATAAATAAATAAATAAACAGGGCTACAGAACTAGCTCAGTGTGAAGGCCATGGGTTCAATTGAGAGAGAGAGAGAAAGAGAGAGAGAGAGAGAGAGAGAGAGAGAGAGAGAGAAGGAGGAAGGAAAAGAGGAGGAAAACTTCGGATTTCTACCACATTTCCCAGAAGCCAGTAAGATCTCAAACAAAAAGCAGAGAAAGATGTCCTAATATTTGACATACTTTTCAAAAAGCTAAATTTATGCCCCCTTTGTTAGTAACTCTGGCTCAAAACCTTGCTATGTTTGTATATTCTGAAAAAATTGATTTTGACAAGAATTTATATGTGAAATTGCACTGAGCTATTAGGAAATATAACTACAAACTAATAAGTACCTAAATCGAAATTCTATGTTCCCCAGAAATTGTTAAACAACAATATGCTAAAATAACTGAAATAGACTAAAATTGGTAAAATGGATAAGAGTAAGAGTTAGCTAGCTCACTAATAAGCTTCTCAACCATAAACACATGAGCTCCTGATAGAATCCCTCAACTCACTATTTCTAGTTTTCATTGGTTCAGTTAATGGCAATTATTTAGTTCCCGAGACTAGAAGCTTTGTTATCATCTTTAAGCTTTTTGCTTTGTCTCCTGTGTCACATCTAGTGTATCAGGAAATTTCTACCATTCGTCCATCCAGAATTTGACATTTTGTCAGCTCTACCAGTCATCATATTCCTGCTTGATTCAAACCGGTCAGTGTCATCTCTGTTACCCCATCTTAATACTCTCCTGGCTCTGTGAATTAGTGACATGGACTTCCCTGCTGTTTTTCCAAGAAGCCAGGCACATCCCCACAGTCAGCCTCCTGGCTGCCAGCATGCTCTTCTAGCTCCATGATTGTTTCAAGTCTTTACTCAAAACTCAACATTTAGAGAAACTTGTCACGTTTTCCCTACCTAAAAGTTCAACCAACAATTCTATCATCAATATCTATATCCCCTGTCCTTGCTTCATTTTATATTTATCATTAATATGCTATATGTTATACGTATTTATCATGTTTGCTTTCTGTCTTTTTCCAAAAGAATGGAAGCTGCACTGAGGCTACATAGAGGTGCCTGACAAATATTTATCCATTTAATTCATGTATAATCAACAGCCCAAATTAAAAATATACAATTAGGGGCTGGGGATTTAGCTCAGCGGCATAAGCGCCTGCCTTGAAAGCAGGCTGTCGTGAGTTCAATCCCCGGTACCAATAAAAAGGAAAAAGACAAAAAATATATATATATACAATTAACAATTTGAAATGTCTTACCAATAACACAAATTGCCCCTCAAAATGGGGATAAAATACCAGATGTCGGAGAAGAGAGATTAGAAGAGAAAAATAGCACAGAAACAGAAAGTATAAACTTTTTATACTTTTTACCTTTCATTCTTAGAAATCTTTTACTTTTTATTTTTAGAAAAACACAACTGCATGTCTTAAGATTTAAGTTTGGGTTTTACTAAGGTCATCTTTCAGGCTTAGCAAAATTCATATAAAAAGCTTCTCAACTTAAAACAGTGCAATCAATGGCTGCAGTCTAAAGGTTGACTGTGTATACTTGCCTATTAGAAGACAAGGTACATTTAAAATCTAGATCCCTAACTGATAAAAGATTTCACCTTACTCCATATGGAGATGGATCATCTTTATATGCAGAATATTCAGTGTTTAGTTTTTTTTTACTCATGTTTCTAGGAATGGCTCAATCCACCCTGGTACATAAAATAAATTAGCATTCTTGCACTCTAGAGAGAAGTATGTGTTTAGCACCAAATGGAGTCAGCAGATGACTAAATACTCTTTTTTCTCACTCTCATACTTCTATCATAAATACAACAGATGCAAGATGCTGGAATGTGGACAGCCCCAGAAGGTTGATGTTTGCCTCTACTGCAGAAATAAACCATTCAAAATTCATTCCGTAGAGCATATCAAAGTTAGAAAGAACTCCTTTTATGCCATCAGTATGACTACATGACAAAATATATTACAGAAGTCTCCATAGTCTCATTGAAGCATTTGGCTACCTTTGATGTTAAAGATCACTGAATATTTTATAAATTTATAGCAATGATCATTCAAACCCAGAATAAGTGATTGTTACACAAATTAAAGATAAGATTAATGATCAATTCTTAACATTATCCAAATATATGAGACACAAAGACTTAAAAAAAAAAAAAACTACCTTGAGCGAACACCTGTTTCTGCATTAAGTAGGAAAAATATCCTTACAAGGAAAGAGTTAGCATACTTCAACTTTGCCTCTTTTAAAAGCATAATATGAACAAAGTAACCGTGCATCATCAGTTGTCGAATTATCTTGCTATATTCTTCAAATTTCCTCTAGATTCCTTGCTACCCCAAAATAAACTTTACTCTCATTGACATTTTAATTCACATTGGATATGTAAGTAATATATACTCAGAGTCAATCAATGTTAATTTAAAAAATCTTAAAACTGATGAAAGGAATCTATGAAAAGAACAGTGACTGAAATCACACCTTATGGTGAGAGATTAATAGCTTTCTGCCTTAATATAAACAACAAAACAAGAATGCTCATTTTCACTGCTTCAATTCAACGATGCACAGGTCGTATTACAGAAATGCTTTAAAACAACCAAAAGGCATCCAGAGTATAAAGGAAAGTAAAACCTTATCTATTTGCCTATAGAAACTTCCTCTATTTAATATCTAAAATTCTAAGAAAACCATCAAAAATTTTTTTAAAAATAAAGCTAATAACAAGATTGGTAAGGCTATAAGTTCCAGTATTAATATATAAAAATCAACTGTATACCTGGACACTTGCAATGAAAGTATTTTAACTTGAAATTAATGGATACATTTCACTTTTAATATCATTAAAAATAAAATAGCCAGGAGTAAATTTTAAAAAAAATACTATGCTGAAAACTATAAAACATAATTGAAAGAAAGTAGGTAAGACTTAAATGAACAGAATAACATTCCATGTTTTGTGTTGAAAAATGATATTTTTATGAGGGCAAGATACCACAAACTGAGCTATAAATTCAAGATGTGTTTTGGCAGAATTTAATAAGACAATTTTGAAATTCATATGAAAATGCAAACTACCAAGAGCAGACATCACAATAGAAATAAGAACAATGTGAGAGGAATTTCCACTTTCAAAAGTTACTCCAAACCACAGAATAGTATGCTTCAGACCAAGACAAATATATAAACCAATGTAATACAATTCAGAATCTAAAATAAACTCTTAAATTTATGGGCAATTATTTTTAACAAATGTGTCAAGATGACTTAATGGAGAAAGCACAGTCTTCTTAACAAATGGTGCTGAATAACTGAATATCCAAACACAAAATAAAAGCGAGGCCTATACTTTATAGAATACATGAAAATTCACAACAAAATGGATTGTAGTTCTTAATATAAGCACTAAAGTTATAAAATTCTTGGAAGAAAACATAGGAGTGAATCTTTCTGAACTTGCAGATATGACAAACAACAGTAACAACAATAAGTAAATCATACTTCATCAAAACTAAAAACTTTTGTGCAAAGCATACTATTAAGAAATTTGAAAAAAACAATACTTAGAATGGGACGATATTTTGCAAATCACATATATGACAAGGGTTTTCTGTCTGTTGCAAATAAAGTCACAATTATTTTTTAATTCTAGAAACAAATATGGGAATACAACTTAAAAATATATGAAATACAACAAAAGCAGTACTGAGAGGAAAATTTATAGGGATGGATGCCTACGTGATTGCCTTGGGATAAGTCACTTGTCTCTGCCCAGGCCGTTCCACCATGACATTGCTGCCTTGGAGTCAGCTAAATAAGGAATGAATTCTTTAAAAACCATAAGCCAAAATAAATCTCTTCTCCCTTAAATTGTGCCAAATATTTTGCCCCAGTAACACAGAAAGTGATTAAGACACAACCCAAGTTATTTGCAAAAAGCAGTCTTCAAAAACTGGTGCTAGAAAAACTGGATGTTCACACAAAGAAAAAAGGAAATAGACCCCTTATCTCACATAGAAAAATCTAAGTGAATTAGGGAACTAGATGCATCCAAAACAGGAAACTATTAGAAGAAATCACAGGGAAAACACTTTAGAATATTGGGATAGGCAAACTACCATAGAGTTGAGAAATCCCCACTACAAGGTATATACCCAAAGAAATGAAATCATTATATCAAAAATGTGCATGAATGCCAAGTTTATTGTAGCCTTCTTTACAATGACTAAGAAATGGAAACAATTTAAGAGTTCACCAACTGATGAATGAATAAAGAAAATGCATATTTATACAATAGAATACTAGGTAGCCATTAAAAAGAATGAAATGCTGTCTTTTGTAGCAAAGTGGATGGAACTGGAAGACATGAAGTTAATTGAAATACATCAAACACAGAAAGACAAATATTGGGTTTTCTCATCCTTTTGTGGAAGCTAAAAAGACTGATCACATAAAAGAGTAGAGAATGCAATACAAGTCACTAGCAGCTAAGAAGAAAAGCTAGACCAGGAAAATGAGAAAGTGGATAATGGGCACCAAAAGGCTGTGTGAGCGGAGGTCAGCAGTTCTCATCCTACACAGCACAAAGGATAACTACGGTTACAGCAGTTTATTAAACATTTACAAATAACCAGAAAGAAGTTTGAGGCTTCACAACATATAAATTATAACATTTTAGGAGATGAAAATTCTAATTACCTCAAAATGATCATTAGACAGCATATACATATATTTAATTATAATTCTGTATCCCATAAATTGAGTGTGAGTTTAAGTCAATTTTAAAGTTGTAGACATTACTACTATATTTTTGCATAGGGAATCAAAGTCACGACGAACAAGAACTTAGAGTTCATCTGGCCCAGTTTGAATACCACATATTTTCTGAGCAATATGGCTTTGGACAAATCACCCTCTCTGAGAACTTTTCTTCTTCTTAAAAACAGATCTATTTGAATCAACTACATTAAATTAGATTAAATACGGTTAGCCATTGGTAAATTGTAGCAATTACTAATTTCTGATATTTCCTAAGTATAGACTATTGTAATGTCTTCTGTTCAATCCTGGTTCAAATGTCAGTCTTTTTTTTTTCAGACTTTCTAGTAATATATACACACAACAAAAAGCTGATGTTATCAAACTGTTTTATTTTCTGACACTTATTACATTCCAGCCCCAATAACTTTGTGATTTAAATGTAAATTTCATCTCATCAGCATTGCCTCATTTATTGGAACTGAAGCTGTTCTTCCCTTGGGTTAGAGTCTTTTTCTGCTCTAATATGCATGTTCTTTACCAGCAACAGAATTCTCATTACCCTTTGTCTGGCCATCAATGTAAGTAGGTGTAAATCCCAGAGACTACCGAGAAAGTCTGTTCATGTTTTACAGAATTTCACATCTGGTACTTCATGTCCATCTCTACATCACTTCCCTGACATAAAAAAGGGACTATGAACAACGTCCTTACCAAAATGAATCAAGGAGTCTGAAAAGTGGAAGATCAAAGTCTTTGGTACCATTCTAAAGCCTCTTTCCCTTTTTTATGAATAGGAGTTTGTAAAAAATGAAGTACAACCATCTGCACCTGTTAATATACTTCCCTTGGACTTTAAAATGAAAATAAAAGTTTCTGCACAAATCTCCATACTACAAATCAATGCATTAGTAACCTTTCCTCCACCTCTGACTTATGTCTTTTAGAACAGTGCAGAGACATTCAGGAAAGTTGTTGAAAGCGGCATTTATGATGCCATAATAAAAAATCCCAGATCACAATAGTACTAGGTCTGAAATAACTCCAATTCCATCAGGTTTTAAACTGGAGTGTTGTTTTGGGCTTCTGGGGAAGATGAAGTTGGTAGCTGAATCAAGAATTCATTTGTAAAAGAAGGCTAACATGGCCTTGCAGTAATGATTGACTCTTCTGAATAAACACACTGGTCCCTGATTTTTATGTCACACTAGGTTGTCATCTAGCTCTGCTGTCCTTTATAACCTTAACTTTATACAAGCACAGGGTTATGGCATCAGGATTTCTCCTGTTCATCCTAACAGGTAACTGTGTAATATGTAAGACATTAACTACGTTAACTTGTATCCTCCTTGTTTTTAAATATTTTCCCTTCGAAGACTGATTTTTAAAAGCCTATCGTGTGTCCTTTCAGGATGAGCAGTAATTTACTGTGACTGTCGCCTTGGTTGATTAGTCTTGCTATTGTTCACTTCCACTGTGTGCTATTTAGTGTTCTAATTTTTAGCATTATCTCTTTGCTTTTGTGAAATAAATTTCTTTCACCTGTCAAGTTTTAAATCACTTTAGGTTTTATATTCTTGTTTTAATTTGTTCTTTTTTCTGTCCCTAAAGATAAAGATATTTTCCCCAAAATTTCCACAGGCAGCTTTTTATGAAACTATAGTGGGAGTGTGAACTGTTGGTTTTATATATATATATATATATAGCAATTTTGGTTTGTGTGTCACAATTGTGGAATTGTAGGTTTCTCTGGCATCCATTGGTCCTATCAACCTATCACATTTCTGATCATCTTTTAAAATAGTCATACAGTTTATTGTTCCACCCTAAAATTCTATTTCTAACTAATGTAACCTAGAATTTTATGGTCAGTATTACTAAGCTTTCCTCTCTTCTCAAACTCTATAGCAGATCCAGTTTATCTTCTTCTTTAGTGGATATTCTGCTTCATGACTTTTGAAAATCCTCATAAAACAGTCCAGAAAATCATCTCTTATATTCTGCATATATAATTGTTTTTATATCACAATATATCATTATGTTGGGTAAAGCATCCCATTATTTATTACAAGAATTAAATTTCTGAAATGCTAACACAGTATTCATTGATTTACTTGTGATAGTAATAATGATTACTGTTTCTCCCCCTTTTTCCATATATTTTAAAAAACTTAAAATTCTAAATAAAGTTGAACTATTTGTTTTCAATATTACTGTACAATGTTTCACTACACATTATTAAAATGTACACAATAGTATACTTAATGAGAGACTAGATGTAAAATTCTTAGCACAGTGCTTGATACACAGTTAAGTGCTACAGTAGTGCTATTACTTGATTTTTTAAAATGCACAATTCAGGGCAGGGACTTAGCTCAGTGACATAAGCGCCAGTCTGGAAAGTATGAGGTTGTGAGTTTAATCCCCAGTACCAAAAAAAAGAAAAAAAAATCACAATTCATTTAAACAGCAAAAGTCTACTTATGCTGTATATATAAAGAGAAACAACCAGCATGAACTGGAGGCAGACTCACTGAAAATAAAACATTTTTCTCTGATTTCTTCTTTCTAAATTGTCTTTCTGTACCAATTACTGATGATCATACTGACTGCTATAGTTTTGAGATTTTGCACTACACAGAAACAATGAAAATACTGTGAATAAATTTAGGTATTCAAAATGACAGCCTCTTTGAGCTATAAACATGATCAGGAAATAGCCATGGATTATTTCCCCCCATGGTTTATATTTCTAAATCTAGTTATGTTATACAATGTGGTTCTAAGCCAGAACTAATGAGAAAGCACATTGCTGTCTCCTCCTAACTCCTCTTCGCGATATGTTATATAATCAGTCTTCACATTAAGAGGCTTTAATTTGTTAGTCATAGCAAAATGCCTCCCTCTTAACACCCACAGTGTTGGTATTTCTGACATACAGTTTCCCAAATGTCAATTTTAAGAGCCATTCATATATTTTTCAAGTTTCATGGTTAATATTAAGACCTTTTAAATCTTTGATCTTAGTTAAATTGTAGGCGATGTTCTTGGTGTTTCTGGCCCTCTTGATTTTAAAGGTTAGCCTTGAAGTAGGTTTGGGAAAATCTTGAATACCTCTTATGTGCATTTTGTAATCTCATTATTCCAAGACATCTGCTTGCCAGTGTAAACTGTGTTTGTATGCATAAATAATCAGCATAGTCAGGGTCTGCCCAAAGCAAACCTTAGAGCAAAGGCAGCCCTGTGCTAAAAAGAAATGTCACAAATGACTTAAAGACAGGTTGACCACATATTAATGACTACTGAATCTTTTCTATCAGAGCACTTGATGGCTTAATTTTTGTCCAACAAAGAAATGGATTCAGCAATAGCAATCACGTAACACGTTGTTATTCAATGCTATCCATACCCACAGTGTTACATTTGAAGGTCAGCATTATGGATAGGACATTGCTGCCCTAATGTATTGTATCTATCTAAGAGTGAAATATGAAGAGAGATTTTGGAGTGAGGAGACTTCTTGTGTGCTTGTCAAATACAGCTACCATATTTTCTGTGTTTAAGGTGGTCTCCAAAATTATTTTTTGTGGGAAAAGTATGTCACGTTACATTGCCAAATTTTTCTATTAGAACTCCTTACAAAAAGAAAGCTATCACACTGTGTTTTGAGTTGTTTGCAAACCCATAACTTACATCGTGAACTATGGCTACTTTGAGTTCTCTTCAAAGCAAGGATCCTCTTCCTTCTTCAAGTTTATACTCCTCAGAACCAAAGTGTCCAATCTATTTCTTTCCTTCTGCATTTTAGACAAGTGAGATGTACATAAACTCTGTGGCTTCCCTCCCTTCCAAATCAGGGCTCTTATTAGGAAATTATACTGTTACTTGCTTGATTTGTGATTTAGCACTATTTTTTTCTTTAGCAAATACACGTTAATTGCTGCTATATGGGTTCTACTTTCCACAAAGGACTGCTGCAGTGGTTATATCTTAATCCAAAGCAATTAATTATATATTATATCATACTTTTCTATACTTTATTACAATTGTATTATATTATTACCCAATACCCTATAAAAAGTCAAACAAAATGAAAAAAGACAAAACATCACCCAAAAAAATACATGCATTAAGTATGAGCCCACCCACTTTAAGAGAATCTCGTACTTGTATTTAAGAGCAGAGGCAGTGTACTGGAACATCCTCAATAAATATAAAATCTTACTTGAGTAGAACATTAAGGTTATAAATATAAAACAAATACCAGCCAAAGTATATTTCTGTAACGTTTTCCACATTATATGTAATAAGGCATTCATGTAGGAACATAATTAGAAACAAGAACTCTGCTCAGGTAAGATGTGAAAAAATTAATGTGGCAATGAGAACATTAGTTTTTGCCTCCTCTAGTTTAACCTGAAATTTGTGCTTTCAGCATTGCACACGAGGAGCCTTTGTACACTTTATTCTCTAGATTATTTCTTGAGTTAGAAAAACCACAAACCCTATCTTTAACTCCCCAAGAGCCTGTTCTTAAAACAACCAGCACAGAATTATAGCTTTGCAATTATCACTCACACACTGGCCTTACAAAGCCCAGCTGTGTGAGTATTGCATGATGATTCAAAACTATTTAAATAACTATTGTTTCACATTGTTTGATATTGTTTTATAGCCATAAAATTATTATCTGCTCTCAGAATTCTAAAATTGTAAATGTTTAGAGTTAGACACTGATGACATGTTTGTTCTATAAGTAAGCAAGTGCTTATGTAGGCACAAAATATTAGCAAAGATGTTTTTTAAATTTAATGAAAGGCATTAGTAAACAGAGCTTGCAGTTTTAAATGTTAATTGTTTAATTTAAACTACTTAACTCTTCCTGAGTTTCACTAACAAGGTATAATTGAGTATTTTCAGCATCTATAATACTGAAGTTTTTGCAGCTTTCCTCTCTGTATTGCTCTGTTATTTTTCTTATTTGATCTTAAATGATCTTAATTAAAGCTTAGGTTGAATATTTTATATTGTGCTCTGTTTCTCCTTCCTGGTGGGAAATAAATTAAATGCTTAACATCACATGGAGAGTTTTCAAAGCAATGTTAAATTCCCAGATAATTAATTCTAGGATAATTACTAGAGAATCCCATCTTATGTCATTTAATTGAATGTAGGGATAAAGAGATTTTAGGGACGAAATAGTAATCTTATTGCATGAGCCTTCATCTAGGTACACAGCCAAAGTTGATGAAATTCATGTGTCCCATTGTTTTGTCCAAAAAGAGAGATAAAGCAACATATTTATGGTTTTATATTTGATTAATTTAATAATAAAATAAATCTAATGATTAGATTTGAGATAGGTCAAAAAGAGACATTTGTTAAGGCAATGAGGAAATTAAATACACAATTCAGACAAAAGCATAATCTTTTGGTATAAAATCAAAGTAACAAGGAATTATTCTTTAATATCTAAAGAAGGTTTCCTAGTTCAGTGAACAATCACTGCAGTCAGAAAAAATTAATGTATATCACATTAGAAAAAGAGGCATGGCACAGGAAAGCTGGTACTAAATGTTTTTCCTAATGAGTTGCATAAAATGGCATAAATCTTTAAGCTGCAAAAGATTAGGGAAATGTAGCCAGTTCAGTGATGGGTAAGAGAATGAAATTGACAGTGTATATGAACTTTAGAGGAAAGACAAAAACAATTCTACTGCGGCCCTTCTCATCATCTCGGAATCTATCATACATGTGGGATTGTATATGTATTTTTCATGAAGGATTTCTGCTAGTCTTCATAATGGAAGAGATTTATTTTTTTGACTCATAGGTTCAGATATTTCAGTCCATGATGGATCCACTGCTGTAGGCTGGTGGGAGCATGGTAACAGAAAGGCATGGCAGAACAAAGCACATTATAGTAACTAAGAGAGAGGAAAAGAAGAGACAGAGAAGATGGTGACAGAATCTAATCCCCAACAAATGCCCCCCAGGACCTATTCCCTTAAACAAGGTTTCACCTCCTAAATTTCCATCACTTGCCAATAGTTTGTCAAATTATGAAACCATTGGTTGATTAATCCATTTGTGAGGCGAGAGTCCTCATGATATAATCACTTCTCAAAAGGCCCATCTCTGAAGATTGGTGCACTGGAGACCAGGTCTTCAAGCACAAACCACTGGAAGACATTTAGATAAAATCATAACAATATTCTATATCTATTAAATTTAAATTATTGTTTCTCGATGGTTTTTATTTCCAGTGATAATAACCCAACAAAAAAATCCTATGGTGTAAAACAAGAAACATAAAATGAATCTTATGTTGTCCAATAACTGTATGACACCGAACAATCCTATTTTCCTAGGACTCATGTTTATCTATTATAATGAGTACTATATAGTGAAATCAAAAGAGAAAATGTATGCAAAATTCAAACATCTAGCAGGAGGTTTAAGTTCTCCTTGGAAAGTCTAACAGCCTTGGTTAAGCACCTCATCTCTGGAGCCATAATATATTGGTTTAATCTTGCCTTCAATATTTACCGGTTTTTTTTACTTTGAACAACTTAATGTCTTGATGTCAGTTTCTTTATGTTCGTAGTATTATTAAACTTAAATCAGCTTATTTAAAGTAAACATAGCATTCTGATACATAGCTATCACACATACAGAGCCCATTAGCAGGTATGCTTATTTAACAAACAGAAAAAGCCCAAGTTGTGATTATTGGGATTTTAGGTCTTAAAGTTTTCCTTCTGAATATTATTTGATGGAGATATAATTAGTTAATGTGAGAGTCAAAGATTTTTAAAATTATTGTACTTTTTAATCACAGAAAGCATGGTATAAAAATTTGTGTCACTTTAAACCAATACTTTAAATTTAGACATTTTACTTACTAGAAAAATGAATGTGAAAATGAAAATGAAAGGTGTATTATTAAGAGTACCATTGCATTGTGCTCAGAGCATAGCTTCAGATGAGAAATGTTGGTACCAGTGCCAACTCCAATAGCAGTTCTATGACTTTAGTTGGAACTTTTTTGTGTTTTCATTCTTACTGTCTATAAGAATAGTGATAATTATTCTGTTTTACAGAGAAAGAAGAACACCTCAAACCTTAGCATCCATATAGTAGACACTCCACTCATACCATTTTTCACTTTTTCATCCCATTTGTTTCTTTGTTTCCTCTCTCTTTCCATAAGTGGCTTTTCCTAGCTGCAACTTGTCAGTGCTCCTTATGAATTTATAAATCATGTATTTTGAAGGAAATCTAAAGTGAATATTCAGTATGGTTTGAGGCATTTTATTTACAAATTCAGCTTTGGCTGTCCTATTCTTTTTTACTGCCAGTATTTTTCATATAAAAGGCAGCAAGATGATAAATCCTATAAAGGACAACAGAGGACCCTGTAAGGAATTAGACTGTTACTTAAAATAAGTAAGAAAAATAATCCTGCTTCTCAGCTTAAAGAAATTCCCTCCCTATTTATGAAACATGGAGGGAAAGGTGCCCATATAGTAAATACTCAATGTGTGTCCATCGTAGCTCATTCTAACTATCGCAGATCCTGAGTGTCATTGGGCAACCTGGAAAGAAATACAGATGTGTGGGTGGTCCTCAAATTGTATCACTTTCTGGACCAACAATGTTGGCCTACAGAGTCAAGATTTTTCCTTGGTCTATTGTTTTGTTCTACCAGTAATAGTCCATCTCTATCATTATAGGCATCAACACCTTCATCATCCATCAGTGATCTTCATTTATATTTTTCCTTTGGTATTGTTCTTCTGGAAAAACAATTACAAGGAAAAGCCACAATCGCCTATGGGATTGACACTGTCTATTGTCTCCCACACTTCTATACTCCCTACTCTCAAATCTAAATCCATTAAGTGTCCTGCATTGTAGCTTCATGGCCTTCCTAGGTCTTAATCAAGAAATACAGAGAGAGTGAGAGTGAGGAAGAATTCATCCTACTCTTCAGTCTCACTCCTTCCTAACATCCCATTCCTCAGACCATAGGCTAACACTTTGAATCTCTACTTCATTTCTACATTTCCTTATTTCTTGGGAATAAGGAAAAAAAAACAGTATCTGCCCTCCTTATCTGCCCTCAAAATAGGTGCTTTCTTCAACCTCAGACATAGACAAGTTTCTAATTGTACACATAATAACTATTATTCTTCCTACTCAGGACTTTTTTCTGTTGATCAAGTATCTCAGGCCTCCGGTGACAACCTTGTGGAAACAGATTTTCTGATGCCTGATATCACTCCTATGTATATTTAAATTAACACTACTCTTCATCTTCCCAAACCACGAATGTCTCTGTTGAGGCTTGGCCATCTTAATGCACATTCTAGAAGAGATTTCGCTAATAGTTTATTCTGAAATCATTTTCTGTGGACAAATATGACTTGACCTACTTAGATGTTTTATGTCAGAATATCCCTTGATTTTGGCTCCCTCTATGCCCCTGAGTTTTCAAAGTATTAGAAAACCTCAGGTCTGGATCACACCAACTATGACAGGGTGCACTTTCACTGGTCTTTTAGAGAATATGCGTATGTACATTTCTTTGTGTTTACTTTTAACAACTTGGTTAAGATATAAATCAATAGCATCAGTACATTGAAACTTAACAATTTAATCATTTTTAGATAGTTACAAAGTTGAGCAATGATTAATATACAATCTAATTTTAAAACATTTTTACTTTCCCAAAAAGAAAGTCCATTAGGAGTCACTCCCTTTGCAACTGTTAATCTAATTGTCATCCCATAGATTTACCTTGCTGGACATTTTGTATGAACTAAATTATACAATGTAGTCTATGTAGCTGGTGTTATGGGTTAGTTCTAAGAAGCTCCCAAAAGCCTCATTGAAGGGTGACTGGGTCATGGTCCATTAATGAGTTCATAACTGACTTAATGTTTATAAGGTGGAGCCTGGTGAGAGACAGGTCACTGCAGTATGACCTGAGGTATATTTCCCTCCCTGATTCTCTCTCTCTCTCTCTCTCTCTCTCTCTCTCTCTCTCTCTCTCTCTCCTTCCTAGTGACATGAGCAGGTTTCCTAGATGGCAAACCCTCTAACCACACCTTTCTGCATTTGAGTCCACCAGTCATGGATTGAAACTTCAAAAATTGTGAGCTGAAATAAATTTCTCCTCTTTAAGTTGTGGAACTCAGGTGTTTTGCTCCAGTGATAAAGATGTGATTAAAACAGTTGGTTTCTTTGAATTACAGTATGTTTTCAAGTTTTATCCATATTATAATACATATCAGTTGTTCATTCTCTCTCTTTTTTTTGTACCAGGGATCAAACTCATGACTTGCACTTGTCAGGCAGGCACTTGTGCTGCTGAAATAAATCCCCAGCCTAGCTGTTCATTCTTTTTCATTGCCAAATAATATTTTATTTTATGGTGTATTCCATTTTGCCTATGTGATGATCAGTTGATACACTTTGAGATTGTTTTCACTTTTTGGCTACTATGAACATTCATATACTGGTTTTTTTTTCACACATTTTCACTTCTCTCTCTTTTGTACTAACAAGAAAAATGGATGAGTTGCATGCTAATCCTATGACTAAATATTTTGATGAACTAACAGGTTGTTTTTCACAGTGGCTGAATCATTTTACAATCTTATGAGCAATACATGATTTGTTTACATCCTCAACTTAAGTACTTACTATCAGTTTGATTATTGTCATCATAGTAGGTGTCAAATTGTGTATCACTGTGGTTATTTTTTACCCCAAAGTAATCATCACTGGTATTTTTAATGACAGATAAAATTATACATATTTGTATGCAGCATCATGTTAAACATATATATATATATATATATATATATATATATATACTTTACAAATTTCATATTAGGATAAACATAACAGTTTTCTCAAGCATTTATAATGTCTTTATGTAGAACACATTCCATATATTTTCTCCTTTACTTTTTGAAATACATGGTACATTGTCAGTATCTACAGTTACCCCACTGTACAGAACATGAGAACTTCTTTCTCCTAACTATAATATAGTGCATATAGATCATCCCACCCTACCTACTCTGTCAGACTCTAGTTAGCATTATTTTATTCTCAATTCTCTGAGAACAATTTTTTTTATATTCATATGAGTGAGGTCATGTGCTTCTTGTCTTTCTGTGCCTGGCTTATTTTCTTTAATATAATGGACAACAATTCCATCCAAATGACAAGATTTCATCATTATTAAGACGAAAGAGTATTTGGTACCTATCTGTATCACATATTACTTATCCTTTTGTCAGCTGATGAACTCTTAGGTTATTTTCACTTCTTGGTGTTATGAATAAGGCTATAATAAACATGTTCATGCAAGTATCTCTTTGATACAATAATTTCATTTCCTTTGGGTAAATGCCCTGAATCATATGGTAATTCTATTTTCAGTTCTTGGGAAGACTCTAATACCATAACAAATATACTAATTTAGATTTCCACTAATAGCTTATAAAAGATTCCATTTATTCATATCTTTGGCAGCTTCTGTTATCTGTTAATAACAATTCTAATTGGAATAAGAGATATATCATTGTGATTTTGATAATCATTCCCCTAATGATTAGTAATATTCAGTATTTTTCATATACCTGTTGAACATCTGTATGCCTTATTTTGATGAATATGTATTCAGATCATTTGCCCATTTCAAACTGAAATTTTCTTTGTTTTATTTTCTCTGCTGAACTTATTTGTCAAGTATATTTACTCTTTTCAGCTGACTAATTTGAATATGTTTTCTTTCATTCTTTTACTCTGTTGATTGTTTTGTCACTGTGCAGAAGTTTCTTATTGTCTTAGCTACTTTTTACTCATTGCTGAGACAAAATACCTAAAGCCCAAGTTGGGAAAGGAAAGATTTATTTCTTACAGTTTTTGGAGGTTTTAGTCCACATTTAGTTGGCTCCAAGACAGGCAGGTATGGCTAGGCCACAGTTCATGGTGACTGCAAACAGCAAGCAGGAACCAGCAAAGAGCAAGACACACCTTCTTCCTGCCATTACATCGCATCGTGGCCCCACCCCCTAGGTGGGTATAGCGCTGACACCATCAATCTAAGCACTACACAATGAACCAATCACAAATGCACAATGCAAACTCATGAGGCCTGGGGGCCACAGACATAAACCATGACATTCCACCCCTGGCCCCCAGGGCTCATGTATATTCTTTATATAAAAGACATTTAGTCCACCTCCAAAAGTTGCCATAATCCTAAGTTTTAGCATTGTTGAAAAGTCTAAGTCTCGAGTCTCCTCTAAGATCTATGGTAAACTCTTAACTGTAACCCCCTGTATAAATGAAACAAGGTTAAACATTTTTGAAATGCAAAGGTACAAGATAAACATTACCATTCCAAAAGTTATAAACAGGGAAATATAAAGCATTGGAAACCACACAAGTCCAACATCCAGCAGGATGAACATTAAGTCTTACAGTTTTATGCTAAGCATCTGAAGCAATCTGGTTGCAAGCTCCAAAAAGCTTGGGTGATTTTAACTCCATGGCACTTTTAGGGATTTTAGCTCCCACAGCTTTTCTCTTAAATCCTCTCTGCTCACTTTTTGTAGCTTTCCTTGGATCATCCATGTTTTGGGCTTTTTTAAACTTTTGGGGTCTCCACTGCACCTTTGGCTTTACTCTTACATCTTTACAAATTGCCTTCTCAGGGGGACAATGCTTGGCCTAGCAGGCCCTTTGCAATTGAGGTGGAGGCCATCTTACCCTCAGAATTTGTGCATTTTTTTTGCACCTAAAATCAGCACCTTGTGGATGCCACCAAGGTTTGCTGCTAGCTGGAGCAGTAACAAGGCTTTTTTCTCTCTTGGCTGTAGGGGTCAGTTGCCAGACCACAGGGCTCTGTTTACCTGATTGTGAGGAAAAGCATTTTTATGTTGCCACCATTTTGGAACATCATGTGGCCTCTGTCGCCATTTTGGAGCCTCTTGTGGCCTCTGTCACCATTTTGGAACTTGATGCTCTGCAGCTTTTTCCTCTGAGCAAATTCTTTTACCTTTGCAGTGAGACTGCAAAGGGTGGGGATCCCCTTCCTGGGAAGCCCTAGGGCCATTTTGTTATCTCTGTTTCTCCTCAGCAATCAAAATCTCAACTCTCTTTAAAATCCACAGTCATCCTGGCATTTTCCTTCTGGCCAAATTCACAGTATTGCAAATTATCCCGCTGGGATCTTTGCTTTTGATTTGCAACACAAAGCTTGCTAAAAGCCCCCAACAATAGCCATGCCACAGCCTCAATCTTTGGTTGCTTTTTAATTTCTTTTTCAAGATTAATAAATCCATTGTCCTTTGTCTCAGTCTCAGGCAAAGTCTCTGGACATGAGCAAAATGCAGACAAACTTTCTGCCAACCCATAACACATATTATGGGGAGTCTAACAACCAATGCAGTCCTTCTTCCCAGAAGAAACCTCCCAAGCCTGGTCTTTACCATCAGGCTTTCAATCAGCATTCTCGTCTCCTGAGCTCTGATGAGAATCTCCTCTACAAAAGAAGCTAAGCTGCTCCAGCTCTATGTTTCCAGACAACATGTCCAAACCTTTCCAAACTCTGTCCACAAGCCATTTCCAAAGCCTCTCGAGAAACATGGTAAGGTATAGTCACAGCAAATGACCCCACTCCTGGTACCAAATTCTGTCTTAGTTACTTTTTACTCATTGCTGAGACAAAATACCTAAAGCCCAAGTTGGGAAAGGAAAGATTTATTTCTTACAGTTTTTGGAGGTTTTAGTCCACACTTAGTTGGCTCCAAGGCAGGCAGGCATGGCTGGGCCACAGTTCATGGCAGTTGCAAACAGCAAGCAGGAACCAGCAAAAAACAAGACACACCTTCTTCCTGCCATTACATCACATCCTGGCTCCACCCCTAGGTGGGTGTAGTACTGACACCATCAATCCAATCACTAGACAATGAACCAATCACAAATGCACAATGCAAACTCATGAGGCCTGGGGGCCACAGACATAAACCATGACACTTATTTTGATATAATTCCATTTATCTAGTTTTGATTTTGTTATTTATGCTTAGGGGAAACATCAAAAAATAATTTTTTAAGCCCTTCCTATTCTAGTGTTTTGAAGTATTTTGCCTATATTTCCTTTTAATGCATACCATGGCTAGTTTGGAGGACTTATGTTTAAGTACTTGACCCATTTAGAGTTGTTTGTTCTATGTGGTAAAGGTGGGGATATCATTTCATTTTTCTCTGTATAGCTATCCAGTTCTTCAGGCACCAATTATTGAGGACAATGTCCTTTTTGCAATGTTACCTTGGGGCCTTCGAAAACATCAGAAGTTTAAGATATATAGATTTATTTTGTTTTTCTATTTTGTTCCATTCACCTATGTGTTTTTATTTATGACAGTACCTTGCTATTTTGGTTACTATAGCTTTGCAGCATGCTTTTAGGTCATGTATTATGATGCTTCTAGTTTTGTTTGTTTTTCTTTTGTTTTGATATTTCCCCAGGATTGTTTTGGTTATTTGGAGTCTTTTGTAGTTACATATAAATTTTGTGATTCTTTTATCAAATTCTGTGGAGAGTACCATTGCATTATGATAGAGATTGCATTAAATCTGGTAGTATTGAGTATTATGGAGATTTTTAACAATATTGATTCTTCCAGTTCATTAGCATGGGATAGCTTTCTATTGTTGTGTGTCCTTGTTAATTTTCATTGTAGAGGACTACAATGTACATAGAACTAAAAATCTTCAATAAAATTCCAGCAAACTGAATCCAATAGTATATCAAAAAGATTACATACCTAACACTTTCATACAAGAAAAGCTATATATCAAACCTACACATGAAATGGAAAAACTGAAAGATTTTCCTTTAAAATCTGAAATAAAACAAGTATTCCAGTTTTACCAATACTATTCAATTTAGTATTGGAATTCTTAGCCAGAAATAGTAGGCATAATAAAAAATAAAATGCATACAAATCAGAAGAGAGGAAGTCAAATTATATCTTTTTGAAGATAACATGATTTTACTTGTAACTAATTTTATAGAGGGAGTTGTTGTAACGTATAAATTCAACAACGTTTCCATTTCCTAACTTTTTGGGAGGTACATTAATAACTATTAAAGGCTTACTATATTCTATTACATTATCTTACTTTATGTATGAATAGCTATATGATATACAATTCTACTTGTTTTATTATTAGCAAACTAGAACACAAGTAAAAATATGTATCGTTAGATGGCAGGATAAACATGATTCAAATCCAAGTCATTTCCATCAAATCTTTGGTGGGTTTCCAAACTTATTCATAATAACAATAAGTTAAATGCCTCATCTTTGGGAAACTTTCATTTTTCAAATTTTAGATTTCTATCTGTCTGCTTTATCATTTATGTGCTTTTTGCTGTTTTTGTGACCATTATTTCTTAGATTTATGAAGTTTTAGAGATGGAAATTTACCCTTTGATAAGCTCTACCAGGAACAAGAAGAAAGTTTATTACATGACAAATTACCTCTTAGTTGGATAACCTTTCTGCTTCATGATATCATAATTCATCATTTCTATAGTTATAAATATGAAGGCATCTAAAAAGACTATAGACATGCAATCCCAGTGTTTTGAAGGTAACAATTAGAAGTAATGATTTGTGTTATGGATATAATTTTTAAATCAGCCACCACTCAAATATAAAAGTTTCTTATATTATAAAACATTAAGCTAGGCATGGCAATGCAATGTAATCTCAGCGCTCGGGAGACTGAGGGAGGAGGATCAGCTCAAGAGTAGCCTAGATTACATCGTAAATTTAAGCCTGAACTACAGGGAGACCTTATGTTAAATAAATAACCTGAAACCTACCTTCAAAAGCTCTCTAAGGTGTGGTCCCAACCTGAGTTACCCTGCATACCAGCTTCTCTGTTCTATTTGTCATATTTTGTGCAAGTCTTTGATCTGGTTCTGAAACTGGAAGACCTTTCTCTAGATTTCTGTTTTACAAAATAATGTTACAGTTTCAATCTAGAATGTTCCCAAAAACTTCCTGTGTTCAGAAGTGGGGACTTTTAGAACATGACTGGATCACAAGGTGCTTTACTCATCGGTGCACTCATCTACTAATGAGCTCAGCAGTTAGGTGTGCTATTAGGAGGTGGACAGTTAGAGGCAGATCACTATGGGTGTTACCTGGAAGGGCGTATCTCCCTCAATGGCTCTTCCTTTCTCTGTCTGCTTCCTAATGACTATAATATGAGCAGTTTTCTGTTTTCCTCTGCCAGATACTTTCTCCATGTCCTTTGTGCCATAGAGACAGCAAATTATGGACTAATCCTCTAAAAACTGTAAGCCAAAATAAACTTCTCATTCTTTAATTTGTGGATATTGGGTATTTTTCCCCAGGAGCAAGAGAGTAACTAAAATATATATTCATAATTTCTACTATGAACTCTCATCTATGATTTCTTGAAAGTCTATAGTTTGCTGCTTTAAACTTTCATCAACAAGTTTCTAGTGACTTGATCATAAAATTTTATCTATTCTTTTCACAAACTTCACTGAGATGGCAAAAGAGAAAGACACACATACGAAGAAAATAAAAGGCACTACTAAATGAGTTTTTAACATATTTAGGAGGAGGGTGCTGATGAAAAATAGATAATTTATTTATCAGGGGAGAAAAATTGTAATTTAAAGAAGGGAATAAAGATAAGAATAGAACTGATTCACTCAATAAAATACTTTTAAAATCTTAGGATTAAAGGTCTGTTACAGTTGAGTATAGAACACTCACACACACCTCTCTCCTATCCTTGCCCTGGACTAGCATCAAAAGACTACAATTTTCATGGAAGAAGTTTTACCAGAGTAGGTCAAAACTCAAAGACTTAACATATGGTAGAGGGCAAAGGTAAGACCTAAGACCAAAAAAAAAGTGTGCGCTTATTAAAGAATACATGCTGAGTATGAGATCACTCCCCATTCAGCCTCTGTCCTTTCATATGCAAAACTTGGGAACCAGGTATCTGTCATACACATAGAAAGCAAAATTACCTTCTTGGAAAAACTGAATTTCTCTAGAGAAAAGTATCTGTGTTCTCAGATTTGAGAGTCCCTATCAAATCACTAGTTTCCAAAACCCTAATTATTCCAAAATGAAGTAGACTGATTAACAAGACTTAGAAACGGATCCTTAAATCAGGTTAGGTGAGGCTGGTAATGCTTTGGTCAAAGAAACTGACACCGGAGACATTCTAAACATTTGTAAAAGACTTTAATGTGAAGAAGAAACCAAAATAAACAAAGAGAAGGAAAATAGAACTGGGGGAATCTGATATTCACTAAAAACAAACAAAAAGTTCTAAATAAAACCTTTAGAAAAATATGGAAAGATTAAAACTATGGCCTTAAAACAGGACGGAGTGCTATGGAAAAGGAAAAGAGGCAGAAGACTAAAACACTGAGCCCGCACTTCACCTAGTGCGTTCAGTAAATGTGTCATTTTTCAAAAATATTCTCATCCCGTCAATGGCATTGGTGTCATTTGAAGAGTGAAATAAATGTCTTTGAATGTAGCATTTCACTGAAACTTTAAGAGAAAGGTGCAGTTGGTATTTTTACCCTCTCATACAAGATTGGCAGTACAATAGTTGCCCCAGTGTTCTGAATCATCAAGGAACAATGATGTGGACAAGTTTATGGCTGACTCACAGTGAAAAACTATCATGATTAAGAATTCAACTTTGGGGCTGGGGGTTAGCTCAGCGGCTTAAGTGCCTGCCCTTGCAAATGCAAGGTTGCAAATTTAATCCCGTTACCCACCCCACAATTTTTTTCACAAGAATCAACTTTGGGGGCCAGCGATTTAGCTCAGTGGCACAAGTGCCTGCCTGGCAAGTGCAAGGTCATGAGTTTGAGCCCCAGTACCAAAAAAAAAAAATTCAGCTTTGGATGGAGGTAACAATAAAATGCGAGATATTGACTAAAGGGTACACATTTTCAACCTGACAAAAGAAGACAGTTTTGAGATCAACTGGACATTAGGATGTCTATAGTTTATTATAACATACTATATATACTTTAAAATATTTAGAAATGATATTTAAAATCTTTTACTATAAAAAAGGTTAGGTGAGGTGTTAAGTATGTAAATTACCTTGATTTAATCACTCTGTTGGCCTACACATATCAATACATCACATTATACTCTATAAGTAGAATTCAATTATGATGTATAAACAAAAATACTATTAATATAAAATAAATGTTTGCTGTTAAAATTTTTTAAGATTAGGACCATGCTTTCCACTGCAAATAACTTAGTCTATCCTGACAATTACAATATAATTAATCAATCTGACAAGAACACTGGATTTAATCAAACAGTCAGAGCCTGACAGCGCAAAGGCCCTGAGTGCCACATGAGTTTACATCTAAAGCCTACAAGAGCAGATGCACAGAAAACTTACCAAATTAAAGAATAAAATTTTAACTGGATTAAGTATGAAGTTATAAAAGAACAAATGATAATCATTTTACATTATATGACTCAGTGAAAACCAGTCACAAAATCATGTCAATTAATATATAATTGGTTGATATTGAACAAATAACTATGAAATACATTCTTAATGATATTTTCATCAACAGCATGCCACAAACACAATGATGATCCTATAATATTATAATGAAGGTAAAAATAATCTTATCATTTAATTGTGCTGTAGCCGCTGTACTGTAGCACGACATTTCATTTGCAGGTTTGTGTGACATTCACTGTTAGTCATATAAAAGTATAACACATACAGTTATATATAGTACATTATACTTGACAATGATACTATACTTTTATCATTATCTTGAAGTGTTTTTGTCCTTATAAAAAGTTTATTTAAAACAGTACACTTACTTACACTCATAGCAGCCTCATATTTCCATTTACACAATCTTGACTGTACCACTTTCTTGGTGCACAATTTAATCTTGTGCTGTTTTGTTCATCATGGTCCTACGCTATCCACTGAAGTTTGTCTAAGTACATTCTGTGATGCTTTCTTAAAGATAAGAGCATCTGACAAATGCATTTCTCAGAATATGTTAAACAATGAATGACTGTAGCTATAATAAAAAAAGAGGAGGGATGTGTGAATGTGTGTGTATGTGTTTGTATATACACATATAGAAGTGGTAAGAAAATTAAATCACAATCTTCTCTAAAAAGAAGTCAATAAACATGTAATAAAGAAAAATTTAAAAGAACAAACTAATATTTTTAGATTTAGACATAAATATTAGAAAAAAGAGGAGTTAATTAATTGTGGCTGAGCCTTAAGAATTACACAATGGAAAAGTTGAGGCATAGGTATGATAATTTTTATTATAGCATTATATGAATTTAAATGTGTATTATCTTGATAAAAGTAAAACTTAAATGAAAAGTAAAATTTACTTTTATCATTTGCAAATACTGAATTAAATATCAGAACAGCCAAAATAGTTTTAAAATTATTCTGAATGGAAAATAATTGAAAATTGGAAAGGAATTAGGCAAAAAAATACTATTTTTTATTTTGTTTTTTAATACTATCTGATTTTTTAACTTTGTGCATGAGAATTTAATAAAACTAAAAATTGAAATTTTCTAAGAGAAACTGTTTAAAATAAGTGAAATCTGTAAGTAGGATTTGTTTTTGGTGCAGGAGATCAAGTGACTAGAAAGCAAATCAATAATATGAGAAATAAAAGAATTCAGTGCTACTTATGTCCTGGTAAAATCAATCTATGTTAGTCAGCTTGCACTGCTGTGATCAAATAACAAGGAAAACCATTTTAAGGATAGAATATTTATTTTGGCTCATGTTTCCAGAAGTTTCAGTCTACAGCTGACTGGCTCCATTGCTATGGCCCTGCGGTGAAACAGAACATCTCAGCAAAAGGATGTAGCATGGGAAATCTGTTCCCCTCATGGGAGTCAGGAAGCAGAAAGGAGGGAAGGAAACAGACAGGACGCCGTTGGGATGTTCTTACTATCTGTCTAGACATAGACCACAAATTTACACTTTCATGATCCATTCCCTTCAACTAAGCCCTATCTCTTCACTTCCATTATCTCCCAATCATGCCATCAAATTATAATCTCATTAATGAATTAGTTCACTGATGAAGTTAGGAACTTGTGATTCAAACACTTTCTAAAAGCCCCATGTCTGACGACATGAGGCTTCTAAAACTGTGCACCTCTTTATATTTTTCTTAATTCACAATGAGGATTTACAAAAAGCTCATATTCAATATTTTAAGAAATACATTATTTTGGGCTTTTTGTTTTGCTGTGTTTTGTTTAGTTTTGTTTCATTTTTGCCTTTTTTGAGACAGGGTCTCATTATGCAGGTCAGGCTGGTCTTGAGCTCATTTTGTAGTCCAAGCTGGTCTCGAACTAACAATGATCCTCCTGCCTCAACCTCCCCAGTGCTAGGATTACAGGTGTGCATCACCACAACCCGCAATTGCATTCAGTATAAACAGTAAATACGTAGAATAGTACTATCCCTGCTAAGATTGCAGAATTCATACCTCAAAAGTACTTTCAACAAACATTGAATATTCTATATCTAATCTTAAGTTAAACCATGACTTTATTAATTCCAGTTAAATACAACAAATATTAATTAAACATCTATTACATGTGTATGAGATTTTCCAAGGTATAAAAAGTAAATATCTCATTCTTTATCATTTGGGAGTTTATATTCTTCTAAGGAGCATAAGATATGTATAGCAGTAACTATTAAAAATAGAAAATTTTAGAGGGACATAAAAGAGTATAAGAGAAGAGAAAATTACTTATAATTTACAGGACTATGAAAGAGATGGTTTTGGAAATATCAGGATTTGAACAAAAGCTAGAAAAAGAATTATAAAGCTTGAGAAAAGAAAAGTTCGGGAAATCATTCATTTTGGCTAGATCACAATGTGAATGAGGGGGAGTAATAAAAATTAAATGAAGAAGCTAGTGTAGGAACAAATCACAGTGTTCCTTCAGAGCCAAGTTAATCATTGCATAAGTGATATGAAAGAAATGTTGAATCATTAAAGGTTTTGATCAACAAGTAATTTGTGCAGATTTATCATCAAGCAAACTAAATCTGAAAATGTATATGGGAAAAATTAAAAGGACAGAGACAAGAGCTGTCTTTTAAAAGATAAGATTGAAAAATACAGTTAATGTTTTAAAAATGTGTTGTACTACAAAACACATCATTTCTCTTATGTGAGAACCTAAAATATGTTTATTTTACTTTATTTTTATGCCTAACCAAATTAAAGATTTAATAAAACAAAACACTTTCTATAAGCAACCTGAAAAGTTAACAGAACTCAACAAATAGTGTGCTCTCAAAGTAAGGAACATTATGCACTCAGTAATTTCTATAATTTAATATGCTAAAAATGAAGAAATAAACAGGACAAGGGGATGAGATGTTCACATAAGCAAATTAATTTTGTAATTTTCTTCATTTTGACTCTATTGCTTTCTTATTTTCAGGAGAAAAAAATCTTGACTTCAAAAGTAACAAAACACTTGAGAAGTGAATTTACAACTTCCAGTTTTAAATGGTATTCTTGTACTATTTTCTCAGCAATCCATGTTTCTGGATAAAGTTTATGATTACTGAGAAGTGTCGTGACCTCTACAATGGCTTGGGAATGGTCTTAATATCCCTACAAAAGTGATGGCTTTTTGGCAATCTGAACTCCTATGGCTCTTGCTGTATCTTCATCTTTCACAGTTGGGGGTGATACAGGATCTTTGGAGTCAGTATATACATATTTAACAATGACAGCAGCTTTTCATGTTTCCTAGAAATTCCTTTCTTAATTTCTCCATTGTCCTTCTGCAACAACCCTTGAGAAAATCTGAGCATACAAGGACTGCTGATTCTGATTCCCTGTTCCAAGATTTTCATCAGGCACTAAGGGCAAAAGTGAGTGTGGGAGGAGTGGGCACAAGCGCCCACCTCCCACGGTGTGGCGAGGAAGGCCTCTGTGTCACCAGCCTGGCACTCCCACCGGCTGTGCTTAGTTGAGCACAGCCACATGGCAGAGAAGGCCTTATAAATGCCTTTAAAAAGCAAAATAAGGGGCTGGGGATTTAGCTCAGCGGCATAAGCACCTGCCTTGCAAGCAGGCAGTCGTGAGTTCGATCCCTGATACCGATAAAAAGGAAAAAGACAAAAAAAAAAAAAAGGCAAAATAAAAGAAAAACGATTGGAAACAAGAAAATAAACTTCATGGAAATTGGAAGGGGAGTTGGGATACAGGAGAGAAGGGAGGGTGAGAAGGCAAAATAAAAAGGATCAAGATGCAGTGTGAATATGTACCCATACCCCACAATGAATATATCTTGCATCACAAATATATACTGATTTTTTAAATGACAGTTGTAGTTTATATCTAGATATGCCCCCCCACCCCCAAAAGCCTCATGTACTCATAGGCAGGGCAGGGCTTTGGGCCTGGCACTACAGGTCCAGGCCATTTGGACTACACGGTCTAAATGAATTGGACCATGGCACTACAGTGAACTTGGTATTAGGAGATGGGTCCTGTCAGGAGCTGTTGATCACTGGGTACACAACCTGGAAAGGTATATCTCCCTCATCACCTGCTCCTTTCTTTGTCTGTGTCTCAGCTGTCAAGACATGAGCAGTTTTCTTTTACTAGGCCTTTCTACCATTCCTTCTTGCCTTGGAACCAGCCAACTATAGACAAAAAGGTGAGCCAAAATTAACCTCTCCCCCTTTAAGTTGCTAGTGTCAGGTATCTTGTCCCAGTGATGAGGAAACTAACCAAGACAGATACATTGTCATTTTTATGATTTGGACCTGGAATGTCCTCCCAAAGCCTCATGTGTCCAGGTGGGGCTTTAGGAAAGTGATTGGATCATGGGGATGCTTACTTTTTGTAGATTCACTGGTAAGTTCAAGGGCTGTGTTTTTTGTTGGTAAGTTGTGTTTGGTTAGAGGTGGGTCATTGTGGGCTTGACTTTAAAGGGTATGTGCCCCATCCCAGCTTCTCATTTCTCTGACTGCCTTCTGGCCACCATGGGATGAGTGGATTTTCCTCTTTGTACCTCTATGCTGAAGCCAGCCAACTATGGAGTGAAAGCATTAACAAAAATAAACCTATCTCCTCTTTTAAATTTCAGGTGACAAGTATTTTGTCTGAGATATAAGAATGTTAGTAAGACAAATTATGGTACCAGAAAAGTGAGGACACTAATGTGACTTCCTGACCATGTGGTTCAGAAGCGTTTGAAATTGGTTTGTGGGAGTAGTTTGGAAAGGTTTAGAGATCCCAGATCAAAATACCCTGAAATGCTGCAAAATTAAATTTGATGGGAGATTCTGGTCAGAGCTCAGAGGATGGAGAATGGTAATTAAAATGCAGGCATTAAAGACCAGATTGAGGAAGTTTCACTTGCGAACCAAGACTCCATTAGGAGTTAGACTAGAAACTATGTATGTTATGGTCTGGCAGAAAATTTGTCTTCATTTTTCCTTTGTCCTGAGACTTACTATAAAACTGAGATTAAGGGAGGTGGACTAATTAATCTGGCAGAGGAAATTTCAAGGCAGCATAAATTGAGGCTGTGGCATAAGTACTGATGGCAGCTTTTAGCCATTTCTTCTGTAAGAATCAGGATCAAAAAATAGAACCACCTAATTTGAATTTTTTTCTGGTAGCCAGAAAGTGCTTGGAGAGTGGCTATAAAGTTTTAGCAGAGAAAAATTTAGTTGTTGAAAATATTATCAATAAAAAGAAGCCAATTACTCTGCATCAGGATAATAAGTAAGAAGCCTTCAGGTCTGCCTAGGAATCACCAAGATTCCACTCTTTTCAGGCTAAGAGGTGCAAAAGTGAAAGACTTTGTTTCAAGAAGAGAATCCCAAGGCACCTTGCCCTAGAATGACCACCTAGGAAATGTGTTGCCTGGAATGTGATTCATAGTGGTCAACCATCCAGGAACTTAAAGGTCTCTGCAGCTATGATCCAAAGTGGCCGATCTACTGCTCAAGCTGGCAGAAACTCTTGCATAACACACATGATACTGCTTTATACATATGCAGAGTACAAGAGCTGTGCGGTCAGAGAGTCCTTCGCCTAGATTTCACAACAAAGTTGGAAGGCCGGACAGAGTACCAATGAGAGAACAGTATGTGAAGCAGTAAGAGTGAGGCTAATAGTGTAATGAAGATATCAGGAAGTTAGAGAAGCCAAAATCATGTAATGTCCACCAAGGAAAGCTGCTGACAGTGGGCAAAGTTACTGAAGAGAGAAAGTTACTGAGAGCTGCAAATGGCAATGCCTGTGGGTGGCATCAACCAAGCCATTTGAAATTTTTACCCTACATGCTATACACAGACTACAAGATTTAATATTATTCCTACTGGGATTCAGTTTTGGGTTGGTCCCATTTCTTTCTATCCCATTCTCTTTCGAATGGGGATGGCAATGTTTATTCAGCACCATTATATCTCAAAGTGTTTAATTTTCTTTGGATTTGGACAGTTTAGCAATGACAACAGTGTCAAAATTTTGACACCTCTTGGAGACAAACTAAATGCATTTTTCATAAAGAGACCCACATGAGTCTTTTAGGAGTCAGCAGCAGAATGTTATAGTATAGATCTTGAATGTCCTCCCATCATCTCACATATTACAAAGTGATGCTTTGTGAGGTTGGACCATGAGTTTATAACTTATTAGTAGATTCATCCACTGGTGAGTTCAGCTGAGTGGGCTGTTGGGCAGTAAGGTCAAATCAGAGATCAATCACTGAGAGCATAACCTGGAAAGCTATTTCTCCCATCCAAGATCCTAGCTTCGCTCTCTGCTTCCTGATAGCCATGATATGAACCATTTTTCTGCACTTTCATAGTTATCTTGACTTGGGGAAGAGTCAGAAGTTGCATGATGCCATATCTGGTGAATAAAGGAGATGAAGACAGACTATAATGTCTTATAACTCTCTTCCCATGGTGTGATTCTCAGTGGCATTTTTTGCCACATTTTTATTTACACCACATGAAAAACTCATAAAAGAGGACTTCCAGAACTGCTTTAAAAAGTGGAAAGAATTATGGGATAAGTGTTTCTGAAGTGAGAAGTATTCTGAGAAACATTAATAGCAATGTGTCTTTTACTATAATCAATATTTAAAATTTATATATTCATTCTGTACATATTGCAATAATACCTCATATTTAATATTAATGGATAATGGGAGGAAATCACATTTTTTGAACAAAAATTCACACATGCAATTTGAAGAATGTTATCATTGTCAAGTAATGTGTACATTTCAAATTTACATTAGTATTTTATGAACAAAGTGGTGTTTTAGAAAAAACACAACTATGCTGGGCCTGAGAAGACCTAACAAGAAGCCAATGAGCCAGCCTTTGATAAACCATGCAAGCAGCATGGGTTCCAAGAAGAGAAAAGTCAGTGCCTCCCGAGAATCAGCCATGCTGGGACTGGGAAGACCAACAGTAATAGTTATTATAGTATATCTTGTTATCTTCACAATAGTTGTCCAGTCAACGAGGTATAGCGAAATCAAACCAAAAAAAAGAACGTTATAAAACCAACTGAAAGAGAGTATTGAATAGAGCAAAACAAACATAACAAACAAAACAGTAAAAACAACCTTCATCTTCAAACAGAAGATAGAAGGAAATCCTCATATTTCCTATATTGCATATGGTCATCCTCCCAAGAGATTCTGAGCCATCTATCCCCAGTTGCTGCAGGGTGGGGACGTGTTTGACTCTCAGCCCATGCACTGGTAGGCTCACAGGAGCCTCTGGTTCTCCTCCTGGTCCATGCCAGGAGCACCTACCAAGAGGGCAGACGAATAAGCTGCCTAAGCTCCACCATGGCCGGATCTTGGGGGCGCTGGTTCTCTTCCTGGCCCTTAATTGGTTCTTATTCTATTTTGTTTTTGGTTTGATTTTGCTATACTTGATGGCATGGACAACTACTGTGAAGATAATACAATGGTAGCTATTGTTGTTCATTTAGTATCATTTTGAAGTTATATACCAATTTTGCTGCTTTGTTTTGATTGGCTTTGTTCTGTTTTATTTTGTTAGATTTTACTTTCTTTAAAAAAATTTTAATTAAAAAAGAAAAAGCACAGACTACGAAATCATATTGACCTCTGCACATTCTATATTTGTACTATTGATCAAAATAGTTATTGGTCATCTAATGAAATAATAGATGTCTTCAAGTAGAAAAGAATAAAAGCTAGTGTAGATTTCAAAACTCCCCTTACTTTTCCTAACATGTGCTCCTCAAAAAAAAAGTGAATAATTGTTTCTAAAATGTGAATATATCTGTTTAGTAGACATATGGCAAGAATAGCAAATGAGCAGACCAAGTTAAAAATCCCAATTTGTCAAAAATAAGCACGTTAGTATTACCAATCTGTTAATGTTGACAGGAAGACTCATCTTGACTGTTCCTTTTGTATCAATCAATGAATGGATTTCAAATACTCTAAATATAAATACTAAAAGTATCTCTTCTAAAAGTAGCTATGAACCTGAAATTTTGGGGGTGCTACTTCAGTATATCTTAAAACATTTGCCAGACAGCAACTCAGAAGGGGGAAAAAATGTCTTAAGCCCTTGAGGTTGTACTGAATGCTAATGTATTTGTATATGATGGATTTAATACAGAACTGAGGATAAATGACTTTCAGCAGCTGCACTCTAGACCTATAAATTGCTCTGCGTACTACAAAATCCATACAGAGAAAGAACAGCTGGATAATTTACACCACCAGTATTTGTCAAGAAAAAGCTGAAAATACAGAACCTGATTTCTCCTTTTTTCACTTCTACAAAAATTAAAAATTATCCTTCTAGAATCTCTATGGACAGGAACATCTATTCACATCTTGACATGTTGCTGCTTTGAAATACAGAAGCTTTAATTCTCTTCACTTTAAGGAACATTTTTTAAAGTACAAAAACCTCAAATAAAAAACTTTTCCTTATAACCAAACACAAGCACAAAGAAAAGTCTGTTAATGTTTATTTTCTGTTCCAATTGCTATGCTCTGGTAAAATCCTACAAAACGAAACACATTAACCAGATGACTTGCAGAGCACAGTGATACCAAAAATAGTACTTAAGTTAATACACTAATTGCAAAGTTGCAAAGATTAAGTTCATCATTCTAGTTCTTGGATAAACTTTGGAGAGAGAGAATTTAAAGTTTAATATAAGGGCTGTCGTAAGCTTCCTAAAGAATAACACAAGCAGTAAAAATGTGCTCTGTACAAGTGAACTCTAGAAATAGAAAGCTATAGTCACTAAAGGAATATTAGGTCTTGTATAAGCAACCAAATTATTCTCTTGTAATTTCCATTAGTATCAATACAACAGAGTACCTAGGGGATGATCTTGCTCACAATCTACCATTGTTTGGGGTTTTATACATCATTCTGCTTCACATATGACCCTGACAATTCTAACCAAAGAAAACTCAAAAGCCCCATCTAGAGCCAAAATTCTAAACATCCCTGAAAAGCCTACTCATTATATTTAAGGCCTGGTTGCTAGTCGGTGGGCTTTTGAGAAGTGACTGGATCCAGGGCTCTACCTCCATCAAGTGTACTAAGTTTACTACCTGAATGGGCTGTTTTTAGCTTGGAGGAAGTAGGTGCATAGGGACACATTTGTGAAAGTTAAAGCTGGTCCTCAGCCCTTTCCTCATTGCTTTTTTCCTGCTCACTCTGCTTCCTGGCCATCATGAAGTGAGCAATTCTGCTACACCAAATCTTCTCCACCATGATGTATCTTACCATGGCTGCAACAGAGTCAAGCAGCCATGGACCATTAAACCAGACTAAAACTACGACCCACAGTAAGCCCTTCCTCTTCCTCAAAAAACTTTGTATTTTTATTACTACATATTTGAAGTTCATGTTTATATTCATTGTGAGGACTTGATAAAGGTATATAATGCACCTTAATTCTTAATTTACACCTGCTTTCCAACTCCTCTCACGCATACCCCCTTCACCTCTTGGTCCCATTCCCATTGTATGGATTTTTTTATGCATTTTGTCACAGTAATTGAATGCTAACTAACACAAACCTGAATGAATGTAGAAATTTCACCATGTATAAACATTGGGGCCTGCTTTCAAATGGACTGTCAGGATCAGAAATCTAAATTCCCTGAAAACAGTGATAATAAGAAATTCAATCAATTGGCTTTATTCTCCAAATCATGCAATCTAGTGAACTATAATTTTATTATTATATAAGTGCTATGACAGGATATGCACAAAGCGACAAAAGAACAGACAGTTTTATGTGCCTGCCAATTTCACGTCAGCTGGAAACAAAAGAAATGAGTAAGGTTATTCTTAAGTCATGCCTGAAACTCTTTCTTCCCTTATACTGCACTCCTGTAATCACTTTATTTTAAGATCAGATAGCTCAGAGTCCTAACAGGGCTTCCTCTCTGACAGCTGTCCTAAGCTGACGCTGTTCTAAGCACACTTGCAGCCTCACTGGATAAGAAATCGTGTAGCAAAATAAAAGAGAAAAACCAAAGGAACAAAACAGTGGGAGTAGGCATGGACTGACAACCCTTAAAGTGTCAGAAAGGGTTGAAAAACTTAAAAGGACACACTAATTTATGTGAAATTCGTGTCATTCAGATAAACAGGGTGCAGTTGCCGCTGTCTCGTTATACTGCCTACTAGTTCACAACGTAAACTACCAGCCAGAGAGGTAACTGCACAGCAGAACTACCACAGGAGAAATCTTTACAGTGCAGCAGGCTAGTAGTAAGGGTCTAATGCTATATTTATGCATACTTTTAATAAGCCAATAAGTCCAGAAAACTTCATACATTTATATGATTCTCTTCCCTATGCTGTATCAGGACTTTGGATTTTTTTTATGGACTCACTCGGGAACTCATCTACTAAACTAGTGTAACTATAATTGCTCTACAATGCTTAACTGTTCTGTAACTCTAAAGTTAAAATAGCCTGTGGTTCCAAACTTGACCCAACCTATTTTAAGAACAGTAGTATGCAACTTTTTAAAATGTCCATTAAATAAGTCTTAAGCAAAATCAATACTCTATTAATTCACAGTTGTAGAAGCCAAACTATTACAGAGGTAGAGAAAATTTAAAGAATAAAGAAGAAAATTATATTTCTCATAGTTTCTAATGTGCTGAACCATCTTCATTACTGATTAAAGTTTCCAGCCTCAAATAATTTTGTAACTTTAAGATACCATTCAGTGTCATTACTTCATGTAAGTATGTTACTATCCTTTACATGAAAGTATTTTTTATAAACATCTATATCCCACACCATACCACCACTGTTTGATAAACAACTAACCTCTGGTCATTCATCAACATCTACCATTTCTACTTATTATTTTTAAACATTAAACTTCTCTCCCAAATGAAATCCTGTAAAGCTTATTATTTGTAGTGTATTATAGCAGTAAAAAGGGTTTTGATGATAGATACTCTATATCAATTACTATCATTTATTACTCATTAAAGTATGGGGAAATCACCTAACTGGATTATTCATTATACCTAAAATGAAAATAAAACTTAATTCACAAAATTTTTTCAGACATGAATAAAAAATGAAAGTGTTTATGATTCAATAGAAGTCAGAAAAAGATAAAAATGGTAAGTTTTAAAGAATACAATTCAATAATAAAAAATAATCTGATTTGAAAATGAACAAAGTATTTTAACACACAAGGAAAGATATATGAATGAAAAGATATTCAAAACTATAGTTAGTGGGGAAATGCAAATTAAACTACCATCAGATCCTGATACACATCCCTCAAAGGCTGATATTCCAGAAATTGCAAACTCTCATATATTTGTCTGTAAAAGGGTAAAATGAAGAAACTTTAGAAAAAAAGTGATCGTTTATTATAAACTAAAACTATATCTACACTTTGACCAAATAATGCCATTCTTAGATACTTAAGAAAAATAAAAGTACATACCACAGAAAGTCTTGCATACACTGCAAATAGCAGATTAATTTTAATAACCAAAACCTGGCAACAGTCCGGATGTTAATAAATAGAAAGATGTACACACAAACTGTGGTATATACAGCTACAAGTATACACCATAGTTTGTGGATACATCTTTCTATTCATAATGATATAAAAGAGTAGTTCTACATACCACAGTTTGAGTATGCACATATATATATATATATATATATATATATATAGAGAGAGAGAGAGAGAGAGAGAGAGTAGTTGTATATACCACAGTTTGTAAACATATCCATATATATTACTGTACCCCATAAATAAAAATTTTATTAAAGGAAAAACAAGACAATAAAACTACTGGTATGCTCAATATAGATGAATATCAAAAACATCACACTGAGTAAAAGAAGTTTTATACAAAAGGGAATACTATGTGATTCCATTAATATGAAGCAATAAAAATAGGAAAAATTGGGGAATGATTAGAAATGTGAAAATTTGTGATTGTCGTGAGTCAGGTGGACAGGACTGGCAAGCCTTTAAACTATGCAAGATTATAGATTACATAGATGCATGTGATCATCAAAATTCAGGATCTGTACCCTCAAGATTTATGCATTTAAGTGAAAGTGTTGCTGTAAACTTACTACAAAGTAAAAAATGAAAATAACTATTAGTAACAGAGAACAGAAGTAAATTTAAATATTTAATAAGGAAGGCAGAGTAAAATAAGCTGAGTAGACCAAAGAAATCTTTACGATTTTTTTCCTTAATTACCTTTATGCTATTCTAAGAGAAAACTATAAAATATAAGGAGCACAAAACGGTCCCAGGAAGAGAAGAACTGGAAGGCCAGACATGACACTGTACGCCTGCAGCCCCAGCTCTCTGCAGGCAGAGGTAGAGGGTAGCCTGAGCCCAGAAACTCAAAACCAGTCTGGGCAACACAACAAGACTACATCTCAAAGCCAAAATGAAAACAATGGAAGAACACTTACAAATCGAGGACTAACTAAAAGAATGGTGCATAAATTAATAATAAAGGGAGCCAGCGAATTAATTCAGTGGCTCAAGCACTTGCCTGGTAGGCACAAGGTCATGAGTTCAATCCCCAACACAAAAAAATGAATAAAGAAAAATGCTATTTATTAAATCAAGCTAAAAAGATGTTAAACTTTGGGAGAGTGTTTAATCCTTAAATTTAACTTATTAATACCTAAGAATTCTAAATGAATAACTTTTTCAAAGTCACCCAGCTAGTTTCAGTTATAGCAAAAATAAAATCGTTTTTTTTTTTGTAGCTGTTCACTTTTTATGTTTTTATTAGTATATGTTTGCAGTACACAATGTTTACATTCCATGTAGAGGAGTTGGTAAGCGTAAATAACACATTTTAATTCTTTTTCCATTCCGTTTCCCTGTCCTCCCTCCTCTTCCTCCACCTTCTGATTCCCTTCCCATTTGAGAAAGATCTATGTGTGCACTTTCTAGTATCTTTTAAAACATTTGCTCTTTATTTATATTTTGAGTTTCTCATGTAAGACAAACTATGTGGTATTTAAGCTTGTGTGTCTGGCTTATCTCACATAACACATGGTATCAAGTTTATTTTTCTTTATGGCAGAGCAGTACTCCATTGTGTGTAAATACAAAATTTCCCTTATTCATCTGTTGACAGACACATAGGCCATTTTAAAAATTTAGATATTATGAAATGTGAGTCTATAAACATGGGTATAACAGGGCTCTTTCAGTGACTCCAAGGTGAGAAAGTATATTGAGATAGGAGAAAAAAAATAGAGAAAATAAAGTGAATGTTAAAAGAGAGGCACAGAGACGCTTTAATTTATTGACAATGACAAACAATATTTATCATTTCTTCATAAAAATTCTCAAAATTGTAAGAATTATACAACTATACAAACATTAAATAAAGCCACATTATAGAAATATAGCAATCTTTGCACATCTTTACCTTTGACTTTTCATCATTATCCTTTTATTTTTATCAATTTTTCTCTATTTCTCCCATTGCAGATTTTAATTCATCATCTTTATCCTTTTAGAAGAAAATGGGAAGCCAGCCAAATATTTTTCACTACATAAAATGATTTAATCACATAGTAAGGCTGAGCTGAATAAATAAGGCCAATTAAAGAATTGTTTTGCACTTAAAATTTTTTTCTGACAAAAATGTTCATTTAGGCATTCTCTCTGTCCAATGAGTTATTATCTCATCTACATAATTTGTTACATTTGATCACTGATTCAGTTGAAAGTCCTTTTGTTCCTTGTGTACCGTCTCACTAAATGTAAGGCATACAAGTACCTTGAGTGCTTTTTATATACAGTTCTAAGTAACCGAGAAATTTGTTTGATAGCAAAGCCTAAAGAACAAACCAATACACCAGGGAAAAAATGCATAGCATGGCTTCCACACTCATACTAATTTTTTCCTAATATCTGTAATGCTTTACAATTTGTAGATATCTTTAAATATTTATAGTTCAGGAGGGACCCTTTATTAGTAAACCTTATTTCAAATTAAATTACTTTTTGATATACTTCAATTTCATAGATTGTTACTGTCATTCATGTAATAGAGCATGAAAAATGTCCAATGGGACAATTACTATTAAATAGTTAATCATGAATAATTGATACATAATCAGCTCACTTTAGTTCTGAATATATGTATATATCTCACTAGTGAAATGAACCAAATTCAATATATCCTATTTTTTAGAGGATAATTTCAAAGAATAATGATTTGTACTTTTGAATACTCTTTCATAGTGTGCACTACTTCATTGATCAATCAAGCAAACAAATATTGACCATTCACTCAATGCATGTAAGACCTTATACTAGGCCCATATGATAATGGAGAGTTGCCCATTGTCTTGGTTGCTATTTACTTGTCACTGAGACAAAATAATGGATGCCTGAGGTTAGGGAAGGAAAGATTTATCTCTGACAGTTCTTGGAGGTTTCAATCCATACTCAGTTGGCTCCAAGGCAAGGTGGCATGGCAGGGCCGCAGTTCATGGCAGCTGCAAACAGCAAGGCCGAAACTGGCAAGAGAGAGAGACATCCTCTTCTTGCCATTACAACAGGTCCTGGCTCCACACCTAGATGAGTGTAGCACTCACACCACCAATCCAAGCACTAGACAATGAACCAATCACAAACATATAATTGCATGAGGCTTGGGGGCTACCAACATAAACCATGACACCCATCATTGTGACTAATAGTAAAGTTCAATTTAATGACATCATCAGTGCTCTTTATTACATACTAACATTATTTTACATTACTAACATCTAAAGAGAGAATGAGACCTTCATTAAAAATATTAGCATCTAGTTTCTATTAGAAATAATTTTGCTAGACTTGGTGGTACAAATCTGTAACCCCAGACTTGGGAGACTGAGGCAGTAGGATCACTATGAATTTGAGGCCAACCTTGTCTATATAGTTAGTGAGTTCAAGGCCAGCCTGAACTACATAGTGTCTCAAAAAAACCCAAAAATAAATATTAAAAAATTAAAAATTCTATCATATTTCTTAAGTAACTTTGTCTAAAATTTATTTTAAACTAAAACTTTCTAACTACATATTGAATCTATACTATATGTCAGATACTTCTAATCTTGACCACACAAAACTTTCCGTTATGTTCAAGGAGACCAAAGCCTGTCTCTGGAGAGAGTTCCAAAGTCACTAATGTCACAATGAATATTTCCCTGCGGGTACACAGTCATAATAACACAAATCCAGGTAGGACACAGGGGATACAATCTTCAGAAAAGACTTCAAGAGAAATGACACACTGCCTTAGGAGAGGAGTATGTTAAGCCAATCACTGCAGTTTTAAAACCTTTACTCTAGGCAGTTGTCTCAGGGAAACTTACTAGGCAAATTCTGTTTTTTTCCAGTAACTACTAAGTATCTGATTTCGTGATTGTGTGCACCACTTCAAGGCTACTATGTATCTAGGGAGAAGGAAATAGAAAAAGGGCAAGTTAAGATACCCTAAAAATCAATCATTTTCAGAGAAGTGATATTTGGGTGTCTTCTCATAAGATCAAACCAAAGGACCACTCACACAAGAGATGTGATTTCTTGCAATAATACCCAACAACTTCAAATCCAAAATATGGTATAAGTTAATTCAATAGCAAGTTAGAAAAAAAGTGGTTGCTTATGCCCTATTTTCAAATATGGCATTACTTTTGATGTTTATAAACAGAAATTAAAGTTGTATTTCTCCAGATTCGGATGAAATGTTGCCGGAGTCAAATAGTGAATGTTCAAAAGACAAGTTTATGTAGTACTAAATGTGTACGGTATGAATTTGAAACATGAAATTAAAAAATAAATTTTTTTCTCCCCACCAAAAAGCAAAACAATCAATCATTTTTACATTTTTTTCTTGTTATAACCCTTTGCTTAATTTTTAAAGTTTTGAAAAACTTATTATGACCATTTTTTCCTAATGTTTTCACTGTTTTTGAGAAAAAGGTTTTAACAGGTCCTCACTGTCATTTTAAAATGATTTCCTAAGGCTATATTTTTAAATTATATTTAGTAGTGAATTGATTTAGTGGAGAACAAAGATATATTTTTAAAGTAATTGACTTTTCAACAAAGACAACAGAACTTATATGACCAAATTAATATTATTTTATTCAAAAGCATCTTCCTAGATAGAAGTACCACTTATTCTATGGTAGTTCAATAACTAAGCATATGAATTTTTAAAAAATTTTCATTACCTTTATGTAACTTTAAAAGAATATCAATGTTTTAATAAGGGCCCATCAGCATCCTTTGAAATTAGTAACTTATAGATGGTATTCTTTGGGTTCTATTTTTCCTTTTCACTTATACTAATATACTAGATAAAAACATTATTTATTCAAACTATTAATCATAGTAGAAGCATGAATGCCTTCTAATCTACAAACACACCAACAAAAATTGTATAAGATGTTACTGTAACAAGATAGGGGTTCCTCATGCCTAAAGCAATGGCTCTTCACATAGATCTGCAGCTGTCCAATGGGAGGCTAAAACCATGATAAAATTTGGCATCTCTGCCTTCATGTGACTTACTGTGCTTTATTATCTTAAGTTCTGGTCCAGATTCCTGTTCAGTTCTGTACACAAGCATGTTAATCACTTAAAGAATGTCCAAAAATAAATAGCAATATAAAGTTTATTAGTCTTAAGCTTAATTAACTCTATCTCATCCCCTTTCAAGAATGAGGATGGCAAACTAAGAGTAACTATGGTACTGTCAAGATATTTTAGGGCATTTAACTACCAGCTTTTAAGGGCTATTCTAGCTGCCCCACTCCCCTTAAGTGGTGCTTAGAATTCTCCAGTCATTGCTCTAAATCTGTAGTCACAATCTGACCAGGACAATTTAATTACCTATAGCTCTCGTCCTTCCCACTGCAGAAATTCTTTCTCTATTTAAACGTAAGGCTCATGTCAGTATC
The DNA here is from genome assembly GCF_034190915.1 of Cavia porcellus. NCBI lineage: Eukaryota > Metazoa > Chordata > Mammalia > Rodentia > Caviidae > Cavia > Cavia porcellus. The sequence goes on from NW_026947511.1 coordinate 26,232,611, forward strand.
TCCAAAGATAGTTAAGGGTAGATGTTTCCCCTTATCTTCCCAATGAAGCTACACTGATTAAATTGCTTTCTGATTCCACTATTATTTATTTCATTTTCTTTTTGAGGGTTAAGGACCAGATCTGGTTTGTTGGGACCTACAAGTCTGATGACATTAGGAAAAAATGAAAAAGAATTATATGTCATGACATCTGTGCTTGAAAACTTTATAATCTAGTTGGTGAGGCAACATACAATTTTATTGCCAGAAAATATAATTATTGGAAGTATGATAAATATAAGAAATATAGAAAACTTAAAAGTGAGAGATCAGAATGATCTAGAAATTTCAGAAAAGCGTTAATATAAAAAGGAAGGTTGAGATATTTAAAATGCTTTGAAGGTTAATTTTGAAATTCATTTTATTTTATCATTTATTCTTTTAACCTTGTATATAGTACATATTTAATGAAGATTTTGCTGGATAGATATGCATAGGTAGTAAAACAGAAGAGACACTCCTGATAAGAAAAACTATGATTAAAGGCATAGAGAAAGGAATAAGCATAACATTTTAAGGAGCTAGACCCTAGTTTTATGGAACAAATGTTTCATATCATTATCAAGAAATGATGGCATTCATAAGGCTAAAGACACACTTGTCCCAAAGTGTGCCTGTTCAGTTTAAAAATCATTTTTAGCTAATGGCTTGAGAAATTAGACACAGAGTGCTGAAAAGTTACTCTCTTGTAAAAGAAATTTAAATCTATTGTATATAGAAAATTTGTAAATATGTTTCTTCTGCACCAGGAATAAAGGGACAAGTAGGCATCACTAGGAAAGGCACCGACTTAAATCTACATAACAACTTTACTCTTGTTCTATGTTTGGTTTGGTTAGGTTTGGTTTGGTTTTTGTTGTGCTAAGGATTCCTTTAGAGCCTCATGAGCTCTTCCGTGGAACTCCATCCCCAGCCCTGCCCATCTCCTCTTAACTGTTCCTTTCCAACGTGCTTCTGTCTTAGAATCAAGGCTTCTTTGATGGCTACAGTCATTCCTCCTTATCTTCAGGCTCTGCATCCACAGATTCCATTAACCTCATAACAAATATATTGAAGAAAAATTCTCTCTGTACTAATAAGAAATCTAGAAATGATTTAAACTGTATGGGAGAAGATGTTTTAGCTTACCACTTTTTATACAAGAGACTTGAGCACAAAGATTTTTGTCATCCGTGAAAGCACTACAATCAATCCTTTGCAGATACCATTGTACTCATTTTTTTGTACTGTCTCCCAGCTACCTAGAAGGTATACATATTATTAAATGTCTCAGATCTTTTTTTCTTATACTAATAAGCTTTTTGTGAGAGGTAATTCCAGCCAAGAACGCATAAAGGCTGAAAGAAAAAATTATTTCCTGCTTACAGCATTATAGAATGACTGAATATCTTACAAATCATCTATAAGCCACACATTTTTTAAAATAAATTGAGACCTACAGAACAGCTCAAGATCATTCAGCTAGCAGAGACAAAACAAAAAAAAATCAGTGCATGTCTAAAAAGAGATTTTAACATACCAGTCATTGGACTAAACATTTCTTTCACAAAATAAAAATGTGAGTTAAGCAGCATATGTTCTACTGATTTTTGTTCAAATTCACAGTGCATCAATGAATTATTTTTCAAACAGGCATCAAAAAATGAAATATCTAAGGGAGATAGTCTAAAGAACTATAATTTTTTTCAAATTACACTTGTTTTATAAAGAGTAGAAAAGAACATTCCATAAAAATGCAAAATGTTTTTATTAACTCAATTATTAAAATTAATTATTACTGGCCTATGAACATGTTTTTAAGTTAATGTTTGTTTAAACAAGGACTCTTGCAGGTAGGAAATATATTTGATTTTTGTGCACACTTGGATATTCATGATAACTGTACTGTAATGTAGGACTCAATACAAAATTTTTAAAATGCCAGACAATCAACTTTAGTGCCTTTTGTACTGACAAATCTTGTTAAGAAAAGAACAGTTTTATTTTTTATAAATAAGGATAGTATTTTACTGTCTATTTTAGAATAGCAGGTAGTACTCTAGCTGCTTGGGGCTGCCTTGGGCACCAGGCATTTAAAATTAATGGATCGGGCCAAACAAAGGGCATATTTTCATTCCGACTCAAATGTACATGCTGGTTTCTAACAGATACAGCATGTTTGTGCAGGTTTGCATACATTTATTATTCCAGGTAGTAAATGAAAACATTTGGCTTCTTCTAGAGACTTGAGTCAATTGAAAGAAACCAGGAAATAAACCTTCAGGGATTCCCAAATCCACACAGAAAGTTTATTTCTACCCAAAACAATTTCTTATGAGGGCTGTATTCAACCTATGGTTAAATGTTATTTTAATGCTTATCTGTGTGAAGTCAGTACTCTGAAAGGTACATGGGCTTTGGAGTCTGAGTGGTCATTGATTCAAATCACAGTTCTGCCATTTACTAGTTTTGTGCTATTTAGAAAATCTCCCCTTTTCTCTGGACCCCTTCTTCCTTGTCTGTAAAATGGAGTAATATCTCATACCTCATAGGATTAATATGAATATTGCATTATTTGGGTTATGTAAAGCAACTTGGCAAAAACAATTGCCGTAAACAATGATTTTATTATCTGTTCCCTCTGCAATTTAAAGTTAGCTACTTTTTAAACATTTTCCAGTGCTTAAGATCTCAACAAACTTTATGTTGGTATTTTTTAAAAATCACCTAAGTTTTCTCCTATTGTATTTAGTAATAAAAGAAAAACATTCAAGAAATAGGAAGGCCTGCAAGATAAAGTTCTTTACATCTATAAAATTAACTCTGTGTTAACTCATGATTTAAAATAGTACAACACAGAACCACAAAATTTTAAAAGGACAAAGTATTAATCTACAGTACATATAAAATGCTAGTTCTTGACCTAAAATATTTCATAGACTTGGGCACTATTTTTGTTTTGATTTTGTAATTCTGTTGCACATCACTCTCTAGTTTCTGACCAAACTAAATAGATGCATGAGCACAATTTCATGGCATTTTCTCTGAGAACAGTGCCCCCCAAGAGCAAAAGCATCCATTAAGTTACCCATAATAACTGGCACGTGAAAATATTCCTTTATATACTGTCTCTTTGATATTCAAACCAGACAAACAATCAACAGTTTTTCCATTGCTTTCAATCAAATATTTTCTGAATATGTTTGCATATACTGTACCGTGATATAAATATAGGAAAAACACTATTCTGAATTACGTTCCATGCACTCCATAAAACACATCCCTTCTGTACGTACAGCTAACATTGATAGAATAGTATGTTCCTGACTTTGTTGGATCTTCTTCTTGTATCCCTTCATAACCAGCTCACAGCCACAGAAACTTCCAAATGTAATCGGGCATTGTGATCAGACTTCTCATACCACCAACAGTTGACAGTGTTTCAAGGATTACAGAAAAACATGTGGCTATAATCATTCTAGGACTCTTCTTGATTATATAATTAAAAGTACAGTTTTAGTCATAAAAAGGTACCAAATTGGATTGCAATCAGTAAAAGAACAAATTTTACTAAGCGTAGTAGAGCATCTTGGCCACCACAGTATAAGCTTTTGCAGTCAAACTGCATTTGGATCTAGTTAATATTTGACATTGCTTGTAAAAAAACATTTGAAGTCATTTAATTTATTATTACTATACAAAATTTCAAAATTATTAAATAATCAATAAAAAGTGATACAGTGACTTCTGAAGACTGCAATCCACTCAAAAGAAGGTATTTTCCCTGGTGCAAACGAAACTGTATTATGAAATGTCTTTGAAATCCAACAGGACTATAGATTTCTACTATGGGTCAGTTTTGGGGATATAGTGAGCTTCCAGAATATAATAGTTAAGGTTACTTGGGAGGCAGTTTTCATTGCCAGTGTGACCTATGGTACAGGGACAGAAGAAAAGTAATTGACCTGAGTAACCAACATTGTGTTTTGGAATGAAAGAAGAGTAATACAGCACAGGTTGATAGATTATCTGTAATCACCCACAGTCCTTGTTCATGTATTCATTTATAAAGTGTTTCTCTTCTCCTTAGTGCTCCTCATTGTTGCCCCAATCAGTGATTTAATTTTTCCTTATTTTTTGTGACCTATTCAAAACCTTTTAGATCTACCCTGATGAGCACTCAAATAGTTGGTTGTCCCCTAGCACAGTAGTTTATGTTCCTGGTAACCTGTGATCCAACTCACTGTGTAACAATCTACAATAATTATCTAAAGTTTTTTAAAGATCGCATCCCCCAAAAAGTTTATATATTATCTTAGATACTCCACATGATTTACCTATATGAGGACAGCTTCCTGTGAAAAATAAAAGTAAAATTGGAATCCAGATGGTTTTCCATAATTCAGTATAAAGTAGTAAACACAATGACTCTAATAATACTGCATCTGTTTCAATTTTGGAATGAAATAACAACATAATGTCATACTTTTTAAGGTTCTATAAGTAGTCTCTTTTACATTCATAAGCTAATTGTTTCTTTTCTTTGAAGAGCTACAATGCAACCTAAGAGAACACTCTCACTAAAATTTGTTATAGCAAAAACTTAAATTTTAGTTTTATTTAGCACAGTAATCACTTAAAGGAATACTATTATGCTTCTAATATGCTTTAGATTAAAATGAAAACAGTATGGCTACCATAGAGCAGCATTTCTGAATGGCAATATGTAATGTCAACAGATCATTGTGAATGAAATTGGGTCTAACATTGATAGTTCTATATGACCATCATATACTACAGTTAATGTTTCAAAGTAATTCTGATGTGTTCATTAAAGAATGGTGCTCTAGTAACTATGAGTACCTGCTGAAACTTTTTCCTCTTTATTCAATATAAAGAGGATATGAATTGATATGAATTCCTATAGAGAATTACTAAGTTAGGAATAGTTCATAGACCCCAGACAATTCTCTAAATTGAGAAGAGCTTAAATACTTAGGCTTGTTGATTATATTAACTTAAATGAAATAATTATACCTAAAAATAAAGTGCTAAGTCTTATCAAGTAAATTTTCTTTTCTACGAGTAGATTAGATTTTGCCAGCATAACATTTTAAGAAAAACTCCTTCAAAGGTCCTCCTAGAAGGTGATTGGAATGAACCCCAGTAAAGGTAAAAGCTATAAAACTTAAAGAATGTCAATTTTTATTACAGGACAGAATTTAATTAATTTTGTTTCATTTAATAAATATTCTTTTATAATGTAACTTCTTACTAGATATTATCTCATATTTCTAAGTAGATCAAAGTTTCAATCATTATTTATGACTAGAACAAGTTACAAATGAATATATTAAATTTCCTTCTCCTGCTAAATTACACATCTTAAAAGCTTTCAGTCCAATTGGCCCTGAACATGGCAAATGCAGTGCACTAAAGAATCCCCTGGGACTTATCTTACTCCATCAACGTTATAAATTCTATCTGAAAGGCTGTACTGTTATACAAAGATGAGGTCTTATTCATCTGCCCATATATGTCCCTCTCCCAGTGTTACAAAAGTCTTTGACCACTCAGTGGGCAGCCAAAGTTTACTGAAAAATAAATCAGTGAGTTTTAGAAATTCAAATATGCTTAATGAAATATAACAGAGTAAATATATCAACAAACACAAGTGACAACTACAGGCACAATTCCAGGATAATTGCACATATATATACTGTCTTATATCTAATCCCCAGACCTTGAAATCTACCAATCTACACTAAATTAATTCTCACAATAATATCTGTATGTGTGCCTTTCTGCTTCCTAAATTCTCTTTATTCAATTTTTAGATGACATCAGAAATTTAGGAGACATTTTTAATAAATAAAATGTTTTGATTTTATTTTTAAGAATATTAATGAATATAATACAGCTGTACATGTCAGATCAAATATACAAATTTATCAAACATCTGAAATTTTCACCAAGAGGAAAAAAGTTACACAAAGGTAGCACCTAGTTTTGCCAATGAGGTAGTTGCTAAACGGATTTATGACAGTGACATTTAAATCTTAGTGGTCTCTTATTAGAGGGAATCTCTTCTATTTGATTTATAAAAGTCTGATCTCAAAGTGGTCATTATATCCCTTATCAAACATTATTTTATTACATATTGTAGGAAGATAAGTAGATTTAGTCATCTGTCTAAGTATTATTTATAGCTTAATTTTTGTTCAGTAATTGGTAAGTGCAGTTCTTATTCTGCTTGCTAATGACAGCCATACATTGCTCAGGCAAATTAGAAAAATAGCATGTTCTGTTATTTTAGCTAAAAAGTGATACAATATGAAGAGTTTAATTAGAATTAAGTACCTTCACTAATATCATAATTCACCCCAAATATCCTAACATGAAAAACATACCACCCATGAAATGAAATTGAATCTAATGGAATTTTTGTGTATTTTGGCATTTGGCCTCTATCACCTTACTTAAATTGCCAGTATTGAATGATCACCATCTAAATGCCTGTTTCCTATCAGAAAATATATATTAAAAGTATGTTCTCAAATTCAGAATGAAAATATTCCAAAGAAAATTTTTTTTAAAAATCTACGGGAAAAAATGGACTTTTTAAAAATTGATTCACTGTAAGAGACAGATTAAAAGCTGTGAAATTATACAGCTCTTTTTACATAAAGAGAGGAACATTAGCATCTGAAGAAACTCAGTTACTGGCATCATAATATGGACATGCATGTTATAAGCTAGCTTCAATTAATAAGTCACATGGGAATTTGAAATTGAATCATATGAAGCTAAATCAGTGATGATTTTAATTGGATGAGTTTCTCAAGGATAATAACTGAGGCTTGCTTATACATAAGCCAAGATGTAGCTATTGAAAGTAAATAAAGCGAGGGATGTGGTCAGTGGTAGAGTTCTTGCCTTGTATGCACAAGGTCCTGGGTGCCACAGGTTGAGCGCCAGTGCCACAACCATGAAGTAAAATAAAATAAAAGTGAATAAAATCTTCAATTCCCGTAGTAGCACATTCCGTCAAAATTTAATATAACCAGGCCTTCATTGCTGAAACCACAAACAAAATTAACATCAAGCAGTCAAACCAAAATCTGGGGTTGCTTCATTGCCTAAATGCTTCAATGTGTGTTTTGGTCTTATGAAAATAAACTAAAAGTTAAATAAAATCAGTTTAAATTAGAAGTGATAAACCTGTGACTATATTTTATTCTCTTGTATTACTTATAAATATCCACCTCAGACATTAGTAAACAATGCATACCATAGGGCTTTGAAAATTGTAATGCACCCTCCACACACAGGACTACCACTGTGGTTGCCCAGGATGTGCTGTTCAGAGCAACATCACATGTAACAGAGGGTCCAGAGAGATCAAAGTGAAATGCCTTTTTAACAGAAATTTTTCATGAAGGTAAATTTTGGGTAACTAATGATGTGTAAGATTATTTATATCCCAGAAATTTTATTATCATAATAAAGAAGTTCCTGTAACAAAAATAGCTACCTATAGCATTCAGAGTTCGGTCCATTGGAAGATTTCCCTTCCCACTGTTTCATGGCATAAACCTACTCTCTACAGCTCATTTCAATATATCATGCAGATCCCTTCAAAAGTCAAGACCATGCATCATCCTTCTCTATTAACATATCATAGGAAATTCTCAAGGAAACAAACATGAGTTGAAAGATAAGTAATAGGATTAAATAACATGGGCATGTGAATAACCTGCTAATGCAGTTCACATGTGTCTTCTGGCCTGCTCAGTCCTGTTCTTTATACCCCATATCTGATTATAATGAAAGCTACTGGACACATACAGTTTTATGACTTACTAGATTCAGTAATACCTAACTCATAATGAGCCACGCAGGTTCCATACTCACCCTGTATTCTGTGATCATGTGGGCATGTTTCCAATTATTGGGGTCCAGAAACAAGCCAGAAGAACTTTTCAAATGGGAAAAAATCATTGGCAAAAAAAGAGTCTGTGTCATAATGTTCTTCTGGCATTTGCCAGAAACTCCAAATAGTATCTATCACAGCACTTCCAATACATTGAGTCTGATGGATCATAAAATTCTTGAGATAAAAAAGTCTGTTCTACAGACAGGACCTCCTTTTCTGATTTCACTCAAAGTGGCACTTTTAAGAGTTCATCTAAAAAACAGGCAGCAACAGTCCACCCAAAGATGATACATGTTGCTTTCAAATCCAAAGTGTCTCACCAGGCATAATGTATCATTCTTGTTGGTGGAGAGGGGAGATCCAAGGTATAGATTGAAATAACTTGAAGTACCCTAACAACTTCACTAAAGTTCAAAACTTCCTAAAAACGTCACAGATAAGCCAGACTAGAACTTTTACAGGATGTATACACCATATTCCAACACACATATCTTTCTAAGGTAACTAGGATGCCTCCCAGTTTCCATCTATTAGATTGTTAGGTTATTACTATCAGTATAATAGACATATTTGACATTTTATTTGATCAAATAAGGTCAAAGTCCTTCTGAATTATATGGTGACAGTTATCAGTTGAGTATTACTTAGAGTAAGTCTGTAAATATATATTGTTTTACCTGCAATGTAAAAGTCAACTGCTTGTGATTTTTCTTCACCAGTGAAAATGGGAAAATAAAATACCTTTCAGAGAGTTACACTTGTTTACTCCCAAATATTTACTACAAATAGCACAACTGGAACCACATGGGCAATTAGCATCACCACCTGATTAAGTCTGAAAAAGTTTTCATTCTTCATAAGCCATATGACTTTGTGCTAACCACACTTGGTGTTACATTTAGAATATGATCATATATATATATATATATATATATATATATATATATATATATCAACATTTCAACTCTGACTAGTACACCATGGCAGCATTTAAGGTCTCTGGGTATCAGTCTAAATTTAAAGTCAAAATCAAATAACTCAGAAAATCCGATTATTCCTTTGAAGACTGCAGGTTTTTTTAATATAATCAACAACATTTTTCTTTCTCACTGTCTTTCAGCATCATTCCTGAATAGTCAATAGTGCAGTATCTATCTGATTACAGTTGCTCTTACTATACAGTTAAGATCCATTTATAAGTCAGGACCAAATGTTTTCTTCTTCTATTAACATATCATAAGAATATGTTTAGATGTAACTTGGAAGAAAATGCAAAATATTCACCAATGGCTGCACTGCAGGTCCTTTACAAAAGGAGCTGGCATCTCCCTCAATTGACAGAATCTGAAACATGAACTGAAAAACACTAATGTGATGTATTTCTACCTACAAGACCTGCTAGATGGCAAAATTTTTATATCTATACATCAGGCAGTACTTTGGAAAATGGGAAATATATTTAATTCTTATAATATTGTCATAGATTAAAAATGTGTGGCTCCTACAACAGCTGCATCAGCATTACTTAAGAAATGAATTAGAAATGGAAATTTTTAGACCCTGCTTTATCCTGTTGACTTGGAAATTCTGTATATGGCCAAGAGACCTGAGTTTTAATAATCCTTTCAATTGAGTCTGGCATGTGTGGTTTGAAAAGCATTCTGTTTAACGCTACTGTCCTCCCAGCAAAAAAGGGAGAAAGGAAATAAGGAATCTCATGGATCCTTCTAAGCAAAAAATAAATCCCATTTTGTAGTATGTTGTAATTTTAAACAACTTCTTTGTGATAATTTAGGCCCATCAACTGGCAGCTTTCTCTAAAATCCTCAATGATCCTACTAGATCAGGGAATCCAATTCCATTAAGTAACATCCATAGTCATCTTCTTCTTATAGAGGACAACAACCAGAAAAGTATAAAAATACTAAATCATATTCCCATGCTTTAACAAAAAGAGCAATCCCCAGCCTTTCCAAAACTATGGTTAGCAGTTGGCTGATCCATCCCAGCATATTCATTTCCCTGCAGCTTTGAATTCTTTTCTCTATAGCAGGTCAAGTAATCACAAACATTTCTCTCATTAACTATAAATCATCATTGAGTCTAGGCTTCAATTAATGCAGTTATAGATCACTAATGCCTCTCCCACATGTTCAAGTCAATGTACTAAATCCCAAATCCCAGACGCGTACATCAGTGTCAATGAATTCAGTCTAATATCCCTTAGCATTCACTCCCACATACACCAATATGGACTGAAGAATTCTTAAACTCTTTCTGTGTATCAGCTCTTCCTCTTGCACCTCTATCATGGCTTTGTTGAGTCAATAGGAAAGAGCAAAGGCCCTGATGTAATCAGAATTAGTGTGTGAGGTGAATTAAACATTTCTTAACTACAATGATTTTTTAGTTATTTTAAGACAATTTTTATTGTGTATATATAAAGTATACAATATAATGTTATGGTATGTTTTATGCCAAAAATAAAATATATTTATGCACTAAGTGCTAGATCCTTTAGTGGACCAGGAAGAGTTAGGTTTAAGACTACAAGTTCTTCAGCCATATTTGTCCTGAAACCACAAGAGAAGGGAAAGTTTCTCAGGTCTGTGATGGATGCATGTTTAGCCATGTATACATGCACCTAAATGAACATTCACAGTTTTTAGTTACTCCTTTTTCTTATTAACTGCCTTAGGCACTTTTCCATAGGAAAGAGGCAGGGGCTCTGCAATCCTTAAATTTATTTCAAATCACAATGAGATATCACCTCACCCATATTAGAAAGGCTATTACCTTAAAGACTAAAGATAGTGAGTGTTAAAGAGGATGTAGAAATATAGTCCTGTACAGTGTTGGTGGGAAGATAAATTAGTACTGCTGTTATGGAAAATACGATGATGGATGACTTTTAAAATATTAAAAATAGAAGTACCTTATGACCTCACAATTTCACTACCTAGTAATCTAGCCAAAGGATATGAAAACAGTATGATGAAGAGGTATATGTTTCCCATGCTGACTTAGCATTATTTACAATTATCAAGATATCAAATCAAGCTAAATAATTATCAACAGATAAATTCATAAAGGAAAAGTGGCCTACATTCACAGAGAAATGCTGTTTAGCATATTAAAAGAAGGCAATCTGCAAGGTGGCACTTGCCTATAATCCTAGTCATATAGCAAGCTGAGGCAAAAGGATCACCTATCTGAGGCCAGTTTAGTGAGAACCTATCACAAAAATAAATTTTTCTTATGTAGAGAGCACTTGCCTAGCATATGTGAAGTACTGAGTTCAGCTACCACTAACATACACACATACACACACACACACACACACACACACACACACACACATACGCACACACACGCAAAGGAGGAGAAGAGGAAGAAGATGGAAATTTCATCACCTGCAGCATTATGTATAAACCTAGAACATATTATGTTAAGTAAAATACAAAAATACTTCATGATCTCATTATTTTTAGAACTTAAAAAATTGAATTCATAGAGGTAATTTAACAATGGTTTTCAGGGGTAAAAGAAGTGAAGATTGGAGAGGAAGATATCGATCAAAGGGTACAAATTTTTTTTTAAATCTCTAAAACAAAAAGGAGGTGGGAAGTAAGAACACAGTAGCAGAGTACATGTTTAACATGAATAAGGCCCTGGGTTCAGTCCTTAGCAACTCCACAAAAATTAAATTTCCGTTACATAGAAGGAATAAGTCCAAGTTATATATTGTGTAATATAACAACTTGAGTTACTATCAGTGTGTTATATTTCAAAAGATAACAATGAATTTTAAATCCTCTGACCACAAAACTGAAGAAATGCATACATTGATTAGCTACTTTACACCATTTCACAGTCGTATTGCACATGATACAGTTTATCAATTCAAATAAGACAAAGTATTAATATAAAAATCAATGTGTTACTATTGACATAAAACTAGTGCCACAGTCACTTAATCTCTAGTAGTCATCTCTAAATAACTATGTTACCATAAATCATCTATACCCCATTTTTCTCCACTGTATTCTTTGAATATATGACAAGAATATTCCAAAATTTAGTTTTTGTCTTCTGAAACCATTTTTGATACAGTGAGAAAGATTACTAGTCAAGTACCAGTATTAAGCAGATGGTACACCCAAATTAGAAGAAAAAGCACTAAGAAAGGATTTCATAAAGACACAACGTTAAAAGCTGAAGGCAGATAGAAGGAAATCATAAGACTAAGGGTGGCCTCTGCAAAAGCAGAATCAGTGTCACCTAGGAACTTGTTAGAAATGTAAATGTGAAGTTTCAGCCTTGACCTACTAAAATCCAAAATGCAGGATGTAAAGCCTACCAGTTTTAACAATTCCTCCAGTTTCCAGAAACAGGAACATAATGCAAGAAACAGGAACTGATAACAATGGCGCTGTCACCAACCTCAATCCCAAAGGAACAAGAGAACAGATTTAGGAATCAGAACCCAGAGGTCACGTAGAGAAAACTATCTTGAAAGAACCAGAGATCTTTTGCCAAGTGACTCAGCTTAAGAAACCCCTTAACCAGGGCAATAAGATAATACCCCAGCTTTGTTATCTGCCGTTCTCCAGTTGAGAAATAAGGTACTCAAATGATGAAATTCAATGAGAATGCAGAAGGGAAAGAAACTTGATGATTTTGTACATTCAGGGTTGCCTTCCAGGGCAGACACGGATTGGAGGAAGGAGGTTGTATTTAGAGGGGCAGATACAAGAGGATCTGCAAGCAAGCCTAACCTTCTTTTGTGTACACACCCAAATTTTAACCAAACTCCAAAATATTTACTTGAGGAAGTTTGAGATTTAAAACAGTTTATAATTTTCATGGTAATAATGGTTTCTTAAGAATGATCATTTACCCTGATTGACATATTTTAAAATTTTCTTGTAGGTTTTTTCTTTTTTCTTTTTTTCCTTTTTATCCTTGAAACGAAATGGATTTGAACACAAACAAAACAGCCCAAGGGATTCTTGGAGAGCATTTAGATATAAACACCACTTGCAACCACAGCAGTCCCAATTGACTAGACTGCAATCCTAACGCCAAAAGAGGGAGAAAAAAAGAAAGCATGCCTTATTGTTCCAAGCACAAAAAGAAAAAGGAAAAAAGGGGTTATCATTTACTATTTAATCTAATAATTAGATCCAGTAAGAAAATTCTGTGTTCACTTGTGAATAAACGTTTGCCTTAGATTAAATGGTTTAATACAGTGACAGGCGTATTGTAGGCATATTGCTACTAAATTCATTTTAGAATCACCAACTTTCTCGTGTTTCCATAATGCATCCATGGAGCTGAAGATCTAATCTGCCACTGAACTCTAGTACTTAGCTAGATATGGACCTCTTAACATTGTCTTGACATTGAGTTATAAATATACGTAATATGAAATTAGAATAAATTAAATAACTGAACTGTCTGCACCCTGACTATTGACTTCCCAACTTCATTAGTTCACTGTACCAATATTTGGATCTGGTCTCACTGTATAATGTTTTCATCCATATATTCAGACTTTATTTCAATTTAAAGTCTCAGCCACTGTCCCAGCATGGTGGTGCACTCCTATAATCCTAGCACTTAGGAGGCTGAGGCAGGAGGATTGTTGTAAGTTCAAGACCAGCCTAGGCCACAAAGTGAGCCCAAGGCCAGCCTGCACTGCAGAGCAAAACCCTGTCTAATAAATAAATAAATAAACAAATAAATAAAGTCATCACCATCCCTTTATCAACCTTTCCACTAGTTAAAAAAAAGCACAAATAGAATAAAAAGAAATCATGTTCATAATCCTAGGCCTTCACATACATTCTTATCAATGTTTCCATTATACATAAATTGAATTAGAAATGATCCTGGACAGTCAGTCTATAATCATTTCAAATTGAGTTTTTTAGATAAATAAGAATAAGACTGCACTGAATATTATCTGATTTTTGTGAATGTTTCTCTCAAATATTTCTTGCAATTCTGCCTCTTGGCTTTCTCTTTAAAAAAAGGAATATATTTATGATTACTTTTATTAATGCTTTGCCAAGTAATAAAAGATATATCTTTTAAAGGTTATGAGAATCAGCAAACCAGATTCACCCAGTCCTTTTTGGCATCCACTATGTGCCCAACATTTGCTAGCTGCCAATAACTCAAAAAGAAAGAAACACAGACTCTTTAAAGGGGAATAATAAACAGGTAACTACAGTGATTAGTATTACACAAAAGTATGTCCAAAGTAACGTTTTTTAAACTGTGTGATCCATATTCTGTAATCAGAGGAAATTCTCTTGCAGGAGATATTCCAGAACTGGTTTCTAAAAGAAGAACAGAGTTACCTAAGAAAAAGTGAGGAAAGAGGAAGGGTCAATAATTTTGTATATTCAAAGGTGCAAGAACATGAGAAAACTATGATGTCTTAAAAATAAAGAGATGTCAGGATATATACGTAGAGAGAAAATAAAAAGGGTCATGTACTTTATAGTAAAAGCCACACTAAAAGCTGCAGAGAGTATTAAAGAATTTTGAATTGGAGAATTAAATAGTAACATTTTCCTTCATAAAAAATCATTTTGTTACTTGTTTACAAAAAGGGTATATTTCGGGATCAAGAATCAGTGCAGAGAGATCTTGTCTGTCATTATAGTTTAAAGAAAAAGATGAACCTGGGATATTGAAGTAAAAGAAAAACATTAATTTGAGAAACATTGAACAGGTAGATGCAGAGGTCCTAGTGACTATCTGGTTTGTAGAGCCTGGATAAGTATTCAGAGACAAAAAATAGCTATTTTCCTTTAGATACACTGAAACACGATTGAGCTCAGAAAGAGGAATTAGCAAAAGTAACCGAAACAGCACAATCAGAAAATACAAAGAAAGATATATCATGGCACTTAACACAAAAAAACAAGGGTTTGAGGAGAGATTAGTTTATGCTAAAAGTTAAGTAAATGGGGTCTAAGTGTAGTCGGTGAATTTGATAATTACTGTTTGGTGAAACCTTCCAGAGGAGTTTCAGCAGTGAGATGGAGGGAAGTCAGATCAGTAATGTGATTAGGAAATGTGAAATAAATAAGAAACAGTAGATCTTCCCTTTTATAATCACTAGCTGCCATTCTGTCTTCAAGGTATGGAAGTCTGCTTCAGTTTCTTTCAAGCAGCATTGCCAGTTTTCCATGGAGTTGTTAATTTCCTGGATTTCTCTTTGAGTCTGTTTCACATATTAGAATTCTTCTCTATACTGTTCATTCAAGGTTTCCCCCGTTCTCCTATGCTCCTGTTTTTTCTCTGTCTTCTTTAGATACGCTCAGCAACACTTTTGTTATGTTTATCATTTCTTCTTTTACCTAAGATATCATTTCTCATCTGATTTCTTGTACAGCCTCATGAAATAGTTTTTGTTGTGGTGGTGGTATTGGTGGTTGTTTATCGGTACTGGGGATCAAACTCACAACTGCCTGCTTGCAAGGCAGGTGCTTATGCCACTAAGCTAAATCCCCAAACCCGAAATAGTTTCTTTCCTTTAGTTGCCATCACTGCAGAAATTTCAGATGTGCACCTTGCACTTTCTTCATGTCTGAATCTCTTGGACTTGTTCTGTGGCACTTGTGCTCCAGCCAGCGATTGCCTTTTACTCCACCATCCTGACATTTTCCTGGGTTCCTCCAGACACGCGGCCTGTGGGGTCTCAGGCACTGCCCATGTTGGCTACCTGTCCACAGGGCAGGCGGGGTGGGCTAGGCACCTGGGTTCCTCCTAACCCAAGTTGCTGAGGAGGCAGTAGGGTGCAGAGCAGGCTTCTCTAGATACTTGCAGCTTGGTAGCCATTTTTGATTTCCTATTATCTTGTTTTGAAACCATGTATTATTTTCAATGTTTTCTTTTGATTGATATTATTCTGTTTTATTTGGTTGGATTTTAATACAACTGATGCTATGGAGAGCTATTTTGAAGATAACAAGAGGCACTGTGGCAGCTGTTTCCAATTATCCAGTTTTGAAGTCCTGTATCACCTTTACTGTTTAGTTTTGATTGGATTTACTGTTTTATTTTGTTTGGTTTTATCCTCTTAAAAATAAAAAGAATAAATAAAAAAGATAAATCAATTTTCTCCTTTTAGAAAGTTTAATCGTAATAGAAATAGAAAAAACTGGAACTATATGGACTGTGTAAATATTGATAAGTAAGAGCTCAGAGAAAGGATGATGGAACTTTCCTCCATCAGACACTGAGATGTAGAGAGTAATAGGCACTCTTAGTAACAATGTGCTTTAATATGTCAGAATACCCAAAGGTTGTAAGATAGGTGGTTAAAGAAACAAAAGACAAATTCTTCATTAATCTAGGAATCACAAGTACTTCCTGGCTAACATCTTTAATGGTGAAACCTACTAAATGAGAAGGATACTATTTCATGAAACTGCACCATAAAGCTCAGCAACTGGAGATGGTAGGGTTTTACAGAGGAAGTTTCAAAAATGGCAACAAATGCTCATAAAAAGAGAAAAATGTTAGCACGTCTGTGCTTATGGTACTTTATAAGCTAGCAGATCCTCAAGACTTCTCCTCCATTAGTCCCCTACAATCTCACTCTGTCCATTGCACCATACAGGACCATCACCTTGATAGCTTTGTCTCTGGATCTCTCTGGAATCTTCTGCTAGAATCCCAAAGAATACACAAATATTAAGGGTTTATCTGACTTCGGGTTCTAGGCTATTCAAGGTAAAACTGAAACCAGCCTTGTATCTGGCTTTCCTAGAAAAAGTGCTCCAGAGGAAAACATATCCATTTTAATGTAAATGTATATGAGAAGTACAACTAAACATTTTGAATACAGAGAGAAAATTATCAAAGACTCAATAAAGGAGACAGAAAGGAGGGAAGATATTGACCTGTAAACAATTTAGAGAATGTATGTACTGTGACCATAGGTTATGGAGACAAATTATCTGAACTAAAATTCTGGTTTCATGCATTAGTAGCTGCATAGCCTTAGGTAAGTTTTTTTTTATTATTTGCATACTTCATTCTCCTCATCAGGAAGTATGGAAAATATTCCTTTCTAATTATTGTATTGGCCAAATGATTTAATAAAACCAAATGCAACAATGGTTTCTGTCTAGTCTTATTAACTACAGCTTTCTCCTCAGTAACCTTCTAATGGAAAAAAGCAAAGGAAATAAACTTATCAGCTAATAGAAAGTCATATCTACTAAATGATTAAGTTACACTAATAGTATATGCAAACTGATAAACACTAATTGATTAGAAATCATAACATATATACATCCACTGAGTTACAGCAGATAGCATGAATGTCTTTCCCAGTCTTGACTCCTTCCTTGCACATAAATCCTACGACTCAATCCCTTGTGACCTCACCAACTGAGTATAGTACCCCCTCATACAAGCCACAACACTGGAGACCCATTTGGTCATGTAATTTCACACAGGAAAACATTACACTTACCTCAAATAGCACTTACAAATTACAATAGTTAAAGCTCATCATTCTAGAAATGTCGATTTTAGAAAACGGGTCCTGCTCTGCCTCCTGCCTCTTTCTCAAGGCAAACACACAATTGGTAGCCTCAAATCTCAGACCATGCCTTAAGCACCTCAAGATGATACAGTATGTAATGTTCTATACAATAGAATATGAAAACTAATAGGCAAGAACACCAAATTTCACCACCTTGTAACTACAAAGGAAAAAAATAGACAAAATCAAATTAGAAATCAACATAACAGTCACATTAATGTTAGGTTAATAGAGTGAGAGCCACAGAACTTGTGTCACTGAAGAGACAATACTATCTGCTTTCTCTCCCTAAAAAGGCTATGTGTGAATCTGCTACTCTTCCCTACATGTGTTCTCACAACTATTCCATTATGCATGTTCTATGTAACTGGAAACTGTCAAACTAACACAATGGCATTTCATTGTTATTATTTCTCCTAGTTTGACCTCTTTACTGCTGGATCAAACCCTTTCAACACAAGAGACTAGGTTACAAAGTCACATCTTTAAGCCTGCTTTTCTGTCCTAAAAGTTAACTGTATATGTATAATGAGTATTGAAAAATTTGTATTTAAGTAAGACTGCCAGGTAAGAGGACTAAGCATAATGTTCAGAAGAAAGAAAGAATTTTAGGATTGAATCAAACTGAGTAGTTAGCTTAGAAACTCAATTAGTCCAACTCTTCATTTGAGAGTAAGGAAATCGGGAGCTAGGAAATAAGCTCTAGGGGCTGAGAGACTTGCCAAGATGACATAGCTATTTACAGGCAGCGGAGAAACAGGAACCAGAGCTATATATTTCTGTTCCAAAACTTTTTTTTCCTATTACATTAGGGAACTTTAATTCTCAAAAAAGCTGACTTCTTCTCCTGGCCTGAATTGACTCCTTCTATTCTATTTACGTTAATTCCAACATCTTTGAAATGTGCTAATATAATTGTGAAGAGAGGAAGAGTGTTATTTCATTTCATGAATAAATGTGAAGATAAATAACACCATTACAATTATGACTCATTTCTAAAAGTTTAACGTTTCAACCTTTGCTTCTTATTGTCTTTTTATGTGATGTGATTAGCACACTCTATTGCTTGAGTCTGTCACAAGAGTTACAAAATATCTCACTTTCTTTGTTAAGTTTGGTTTGGAAAAATACACTGTGCCATGATAACATTTTTTTGTCAGACATGGTGGCATATGCCTATAATTCCAGTTATTTGGGTGGTCAAGGCAGAGGATCATAAGTTCAAAGTCAGCCAAACAATATAAAAAAACTCTTCTTCGAAAAAAAATGAATTTGAAAGAGTTGGAGAAGTAATCACTGATAGAAGACCCCTGAATTTAGTTGCCAGTACAGGGGAGTATCTTTTCTTGAGCATTCATTTACATAAATATACCAAATAGAAACTTTACACTAATCATTCACCATCATCAAGTGAAACACTATGTCACCTTAGAACATCTTCTGATTGAATATTTATGGTAAATATATAGAGCTTCATAAACATCCTCTATTTGCACTCTGTAGAAAAGCAGGAGGTGGCAATATGAGAATAAGAAAAAAATGGGGAATGAAAGCAGGGGTAGGTGGAAAGTAGATATAAATAAGGAGACCTCAAGAAGACTGGAAGCAATATAAAACACACAAAGAAATGTGGGCTTCATGTATATGTGTGTGTTGTGTGTGCATCTGTGTTTGTGTGCAGCAGATCACACCGATACAGAGAGAAAAATATCAGCATCACAGTGTTTTGACTGGTCCACTGAAGAACAGAAACTATCATAAAAACAGCAGCAAACAAGGTCAACATAAAATATTAATCAGTGACTAGAGTAAGTACTTGTGTATCAATCCATGACTTCTTTAGGTCTCAAATAGATTGATAAGAAACCAAAAATTGCTAACCGACTAATCATACTGTTGTTGGCCTAACGTAGCAACGTAAAATGCTGAGACTATTCCAAAAATGTCAGTGCAACTTTGTTCCTTACCAAGAAGTCTTAATAGCCTTAAATTAATAGCGTTAAAATCCAGCCTTAATAGCCTGAAAATTTACCACCAAAGGTAAAATTAAACAAATAAGTAGATGTTTCTGATTACCCACACAAGGTCCAAAGGAACTTATGCGAGTTTACCATGTAGTATGAAACTATATTTTGCTCAGAATGAATACATAAACAAAAGTGATTTCTCTTGCTGCTTAGAGAATGACAGAAAGGTTGAACAAATAGGTGGGGGTGAAAAGAAAAAAACCTCAGTTTTCACCTTGAATGATAGGAAAACACATTGTAACGTTCACAAGATTGTTCTTATAGTATATTTTACTATAATAAAACCACTAATTAAATATCTAGTGCTATGTAGCTTTCAACATCTAAATCCAATTAAATGCCAACTGAAATAGCATTAAATTACTACCCCTAAGTAATTTCCTCCTACTTCCATAAATAAAGCATGGCAAGTACACGGCACTAAAAACAGTTGTGATGTCTTTTACACACATACACTCACAAAAACTCTTTAAAACCAAAGTTTTCTGTGACATTGTCTGTAAGAGATGAAAGAATCAATATAAATCCATTCTGATAATCACTCAAATGTACTCATAATTTTTAAATTTCATAACTATTACTTAATTCATTATTACTACTGGTTAGGGAATTTTATAAGTAATAATTTTGGAAAATAATCTAACTACCATCTACTGTCTCACTTTTCCCTCATTTGATATATATTACACAGATGTCATAGATTTTACCATTTTATAATTTGAGAAGCTTCTTCAACAACTTCCAATGGGCTTCAAAAGAAGTGATGTTATTGAAATTTGGCAATGAAAAGATTTTTTTTTTACTTCAGAAGATGCAGAAGCTTCTCGTGCAATGATTTGCAGCCAGACTCCTTCCTATACTTATATAATAGAAAATGAATTAACTATAATAGCTGAGGAAGAACAAGACAGACAGAGTAGGAATTTTCAGGAAAGAGGAAAAAATTGAGACTGCAAAGGAAAAATAAGCCTTCCAGGCTTCATTACAGGACCACGGAGGGAGGGGTTTGGAGAATAGATGACAGGTAAAGAGGAAACACAGCATTAAAATCAACTGCCTGATAAAACTGATAGGGGCCAAAACAGACCTGTTGTTTCCCATGGCTGGGATGGGAAAAGTTGTTAACTGTAAAGAGGCACAGTGAACTTGCTGGGATGAAACAAATGTTTATGTTTTGATTGTGCTTGTGAGTACATGAGTAGTTTACATTTCTCAACATTTATTCAACCATTAAAATGAATGTATTGGGGCTGGGGATTTAGCTCAATGGCATAAGCACCTGCCTTGCAAGCGTGCAGTCATGAGTTCAATCTCTGGTACCAAAAGAAAAAAAAATTAAATTAAAAAGTCCTAGTCAAAATAATAAAAAAAAATAAATAAAATGAATGTATTTTATTGCATGTAAAATGTACCTTAATAAAGTTGATTTTAAAAAATATCAAGTGCTCAGAATAGAACTCAGTAATATATCTAAGTATATACAAAGAGAAGAACAACAAAAAGGCTGCAAAGAGACTTTAACAAATAGACCAAGGAAGGCATAAAACTGTCCCATAATCTTAAGGATCAATATGTTCTAGAAGAATAAACTTTATAAGCCACTGAAGCTTATGCTTTTTAAAGCCTCCTATTTTTCCGACTCATTTCCCTTGGTATCCCAGCCTCAATATTTTTTCTATGCCGATTTGTGACCAAACCCATTAATCATACCAACTTTACAGTCGCACATAGCAACATACTACCTTACTTGCACATACCACACTTCCCTCTACTGTTCCCTGTAATTGAATTTTGAGAAATTATTTTTAAAGTGTTTTATCTAAAGGGCTTAGGGAGAAGATGCTGAACTTTAATCTAAAACCCATATTTTAACCATTCATGGTAACATATGACTATTACTGAAGAACGTTGCCAACTATTTGTTTGCAATTAGTGTCAAAGTACCTTTACCTACTAATGATTTAAAGTACAAGATTTGTGATCTAGATTGTACATAGACTATTATCATTTTGTTCATAAACCTTCTTAATCAAGAGAATAAAGGATGGAGTTATAGATAGTTCTTTGCAAATGCAGATGACCTACACTTTTCCTATTCTGAGCTATGATTCTTAGTATATCATCGCTGCCGAACTATCAATAATCATGGAAATTTTAAATTATTGAATTCTATGTTTCTTCAAATCTGTGGTGTTTCTGTCAAATATTAGTGAACTAATTACATTGTATCAGACATGTCAAAATCATTTGTTAATATGACTGTATTAAAGGAAACAGTCATTGATTTATTTTAAAAATAAGATTGATATTATATAACTTGTGCTACAGAGAATCACCTTGTAGCAAAGCAGAGTAGGACAGTATGTGAAACTTAAAGCAGGAGACCATCACAAAATCACAGGTGAGAGGGGGAAATCTGAAATAAAATAATAGCAATATAGAATTTTAAAAAGACAATATTTAAGAAACCAATAGCTATTTGATAAATAGGTAATCAGCTTAGAAAAATCAGAAAAGTAATACCATCCATACTAGCCTCAAAAAATAAAAATACTTAGGGATCAGTCTAACTAAGGGGTGAAAGACCTCTACAATTAAAATTTCATAGCCCTAAAGAAAAAACTTGTTTTGAATTGATTTCAGATATCAAGGCAGCCACCACCGTGCATCTAAAGATAATCATGAAAGAGGACTTCCAGAGCTGCTTCAGAAAGTGGCAAAAATGATGAGATAAGTATGTTTCAAGCAAAGTGGGTATTTTGAAGGGGACTAATGTGCATATGTCTTTTACTGTAATAAAAATTTTAAAATATTAAATATTCACTATATTTTTCAATAATACCACATAGACTCCAAAGGAAGGACTCCCACAAGAATTGAGTAATGGTAAGATCATGGGCTAAGGAAGAAATAAAAAAATTAAATAAATTCTTGGTATTTAAAATGCCATGTAAACTGTGATCCCAGTTTTCTAAAATTATACGCAGCTATATTTTTTCAATACAGACACATTCAGAGATGTCTGGAAAAATGTTCAAATGTTGAGAATGATTATTTCTGGAAAAAGAAATTTGGAGAGATTATCTGCTTTCTTATTTTTATGTGAAGTTTAAATTCTTATAATCATATCATTTTTATAGTAAAAGTTATTGAAATTTTGTCTACAACCTTATTAAAGCAGAACACCTCTAATAGGTATTTAGTTCTCATCACGTCCACCTGACCAGCAACAACAGTCAGGCCTTTGGCTGTTCCGAACATATGAAAGGAATCAAAACTAAGATGGATACATTTCAAGATCTTCCTTTTGTGTGTGTCACACTTATGTTTCTTTAAAAATAATAAATATTTTGTATTTATACAGGTTTATGTTAGCGGGTTTGTGGCAAAGATATTCACTGCATCAATGGTTGAAATAATGCAACATAAAATATTCAACAACATCCCAAAGGATTGAAATATAGAAACACCTCTATACAGAGATTTTTTTTATCTCTGAAATAATATTTTACCTCCTCATATTCAGAGGAGGTAGTTGGTGATTATCCTCCTTGAAAATGAAAAAGCATTTTTAAAATGTCTGTATTTCCAAATCCACATAATTAAGTAGCACTGAACTTAACCTTTTAAAATTTACTCTAAAGGATTCCTTTTATTTTTGTTTTGCTTTTCAAAACAACAAAAAGCATTATTACATTGCCTTTCAGAGCTGTCACGAAAATCACATCTTTAGCAAACACACACCACAGATCTATTTGCATTCAACATTCATTTCTTGTGCTTAAAAGCAGTAAATGTTTGAAAACCTGTCAATCTTCTTTTCAGTCTGATTTTCTTTTGAAAGAAAAAAATTGCATAGCAATTATCTGTTGACTTATAAGTAGTATATGTCATTTTTAGTTTAAAGGTCAAATATACTGATTTACAGGTCAAATATACTGTATATATAGTGTTCTTTGGCTACATTTTACTACTTTCCCGTTATTGTTAGTTCTAGGCATGATTGCTAAAGAAACTGCCAATGAGAGACGTTGGCTTTAAGTTAACTTTACTTTCTTTCTACAATGCCTGTGAAAAACTGGTGCTGATTTATTTAAAATCAGAGGACAGTTTATTAAAATATAATGACAAATACAGACAAAAATACAAAGGACCTGATCACCAAAGAAAGCAATTTTTCCAGAGCACATATATGGTATTAAGATATTTAATTGAATTATTAGTCTAATAAGAAAAACATACCGCAGCAGTTTCATCCCCCACTCACTCAGAGATTAAACATCCAGTTTCTCTTTATTCTATACAGAATCAAATAAGTAAACGTGATGCCTAAACACTCTGAAGAAGTCTGGCATTCATTTATTATAACCATGATAAATTATACTAAATTTAGTAAAATATAATGAAGTAAATTGCCAATATTCTCTTGGTGTTACATTCTATATACTATCTCCTTTCAATGAAGATTATGCTCTTAAATGAACACTTTGGATTACTTAGAAGTTAGTTTGCAACCTGTAAGAGAAGAAAGATACTTTAAATCTGAAATTTTGCAATGTTGAGGGCTCACAGAATCTAAAGAAATAAAAACTGCTGGACCCTCATCCCCCGTAAACACATATGAACCAAAGAACTAATAATTTTCTAAACTTCTACATACCAGCTCCTTCTCTTACCCTTCACTCTCTACAACAACTTCATCTCATGTTTGCTTTGCTGTAGCTACAATGACCTCTTTGTTCTTTCTCTCTCAAACATGACAAGCAAGCTCTTGCCTTTAGAGTCATTGTATTGGTTGTTCTTCACCTGCAGTGTTCTTTTATCTCCAAAGCTTCTCTAGAATGCTGCTTTCTTAAGTGAAATTTACTTTAATAACCTTATTTACAGCTGTAATATACACCCCTTTCCAGTCCTTGACTGTTGTTCAGATTTTTCCCCTAAACGCGTCCCAATCTGTGCACAAAAGACAACATAGCAGGTCTGACTGCTCCCCTTTCAATGGGTACAGTCAAAGTCACAAAACTGGAGTTTTCCTGGCATCTAGGAATTTGAATTCCAGGAGAGTTTCCATATTCCCATAACTGACAAAAATGGTTCACTACACCTAAACATTTGTGCCAACCATATGGTTTATGCTGAACAACTGTTTTCTATTCATAAGTATACAAATTTGATATTTTCCAGACTCAGAGTACTGTAAGACCAGTCCCCAGTAAAAAAACTTAGGAAACTCTGTAATAACCTACACTGATTAAAAGAAATCATTGCAAATACGTTGTCACATCTTGTTCCTAAAGGGAAAAAGTAGCTCCTGAAGTACCTAAGTTACTTTATTAGGTGAGGACTCTGCAAGTGTGTGTCTGGTCTTTACTAGAACTTACCAATTGTGTCACCTTTCTTTGGTGATCTTGCTCTGTACCCTCTTATTGTAATACGTCTTAACTGTGAGAACTGCATGCTAAGTTCTCCTGCCAAGTCACTGAAACTAAGTATGACTTTGGGAACCCCTGACACATTAGCAGCTTATAAAATTTTCTTGCAAATTATGCTGCTGCCTCTAACCATCTATAAGATACATGACCATGAGAAATTTTGTGACTGTTACTGATAGATCCCAAGAAACGAAGACACAGCCTAACCTATAGTAGGTGCTTTATAAATATTAAATAAATACACAATTTTTTTCAATTGCTTTAAGAAAGTTAATCTTTCTTTAAGAAAATCTTAATCATTAATGTTGGTAAGAATTCCTTGCCAACATAGTATCTCTACCATTTAATATTCAAAATTCTAAGCATGATCTGTCTATGAACTAGTTTTATTTCAATTCCCTGAAAATGCCTAAATTTAAGAAGCAATACAGCAAGTGTTTTCAGAATTAAGTGTGAAAGCATATTATAAATCTTGAAAACCATTCCTTCTACACAAAACCTTGGTGGAAATATGATCCTTTAATGTTTCTAGAATATCAGTCTTTCAAAATTAGACTTGGGAGATCCTCGTTAGGTCAGACTTATGAAGTGCAGTAATTTTCTTCCCCACGTTAAACCAGTGGGAGTTTCACAGCCTCCTTTACCATGAAAACCACAAAACATTAAAGGAAATTGGAAAAAGCCAAATATGAAAACAGAACCATGAATATGTGCAGAACATAGTGGGGAGGGAGCAAGGAAGTGAGAGTTATAATTAATATTAACTGAATCCTCTAGGAATCAAAAAAGTGTGCAAAGCACTCTAGGGTCAGCAGTACTACATGGGAAATAACTTTCAACTTGGGTGCAATACCACATTTCAGAATATTTAGTCTATTCCTGCTAGGAAAGAAATATTGGATAATGTGTTTATTTAGGCAAGAAAGTGACCATCACAGACATAAATGTTCACAAGACAAAATTCCAAGCTGAGTTTTCAAAGGAATCCTATGAATAGGTTTTGTTAGTGGGACATGGTAGGAGTTTAATAAATGCTTATGAAATTAATAAATACCCCAGCAACTTTCAATAAATGTTAGTGAAATTCATAAATGTGCAAAACAATTGGGCTACATACTACAAATAGCTTGAGTCCAACCTATCTAGGTCTCAGTTATTCTCTGTAGTAAACCTAGGCATACTACCAGATTTGAAGTATTTAAAAGGAGTTTCTTAGTCGGCGAATTCAAAAAGCAGGATTCAGATTGAAAAGAGAAATCTCTGCTGGTTTTAATAAACCAAACTACAATGTAATTATTTTAGGTATAAATAGATACTAATTCTTTATTTGATTTTATAATTTTTATCATTGTTACTTAGCAACAGCTTCCCTAAACCTCTCCCCACACAAACACTCATCCTTACCTTTAAATTATTTAAAAATCGTGAGGAATCTCAAATTTCTTTACAGAAAAGATCTTTGCAGCTCATCTCTAAGGGGCCAAGGTCTAAGAGTATTATGAAATTATTATGAAGTATAAAGCCTCAAAAGTAGTCAATTTCAAAAACAAAACATGAATGGTAATTATTAAGTCACTAATCTCTGTGTTATATCACAAAGTGCAAAACTAATTTTTAAACTAGTCCCATGGAATCTAAGAGAAGACCAAGAGACATTAAGAGTGCAGAAAAAAACATGCTAAATTCCTCAGGCATTGAATTGTATGCACCTATAGGAATAATCTTAGGAATCGACACATCATCAGTTACCAGTTTTTTATGGTAATTTCATCTTCATTGCTATAGTACAGCTCTCCGAATATAACTATGTATGGGGAGAGAAAGAGAGAGAGAGAGAGAGAGAGAGAGAGAGAGAGAGAGAGAGAGAGAGAGAGAGAGAGGAGAAAAAGAAAGGGCAGGAAGAGGAGGGGAGGGGAAGCAGGGAGAAATCCACACTAGATTCTACTACCAGTCATAGACTTTAACTATAACATGAAAGTTTCTTACTTAATCCATAGGCTGATTTCAAAATCCTCTTACCTTATTCTACTATTTCTTGCCGGAAATCTCAAATATTCCCACGACTTTAAATATCATCCATAATGTGACTTCAGATTTTAAATTTTGAGTCTAAACCTCTCCTTTAAAATGGAAATTTAATATATATTTGACTTGATTCATGGATATTTCACAGACACTGCAAAAGTAATGTATGTGAAATGAAACCACTGGTTTCCTTCCTTCCTACTGTTACACACTTTACATCTTCTTTGTCAAGTCCTTTCGTGTCTGATGAGCCTCTCTATGCACTCATTTGCTCATGTAGAAAATGTTTATTGTATCTGAATAATTCTTATCCTTAATCTCCCTTCATCTTCCCATACTTAGAATCCATAAGCCAAGCCTGGATCTATGCCACAGAGGTCATAAATATGTCCAGGATTTCCTTAGATCCTTTTTTTTATTTTATTTTAAAGAGGGTAAGATTAAACAGAACAAAACAGATCATAAGGAAACAATTTAAAGAAACACGGATTTCAAAGCAAGTCCACTGGAGATCTTCACTGTCTATCATATTGTCTCTAGTTTTCTTCCAAATAGATGCCCCATCTTCACACATAGTGAATACATACTGAACATTATAGTACTAATCTAATCAGAACAGGATGATGAAGGCTTTTTAGGTCTTCAAGACTTGACATTAGGGAAGTCAACAATGGCTGCCATAAGGTCTCTCATTCTCTTCGAAGTAGCTATCCATATTTTTATGTATGCTGAAATTAAACATAAGAGACTAGACTAACATCAGAGAATAATAGTATTGCTAGATTTTATATCATAATGCTACAGAATTAGCATTGGGTATCTTAATGTCTCTTCTTCAGAGTATCTGTTCATTACATCATGCATTGTATAATCTGTTTCCGTAAACTGTTTAGAAATTCTCCACATGTGTGAATCTCTACATGTATACCTATCCTTTCTGTATTATAGGGAAAAACAGATCAAAATAAGACTACAAAATAAATTCCCAGAAAAACATGAAATGAAAAAGACATGTAAAACTACAATATTAGGTGATCTACAGTAGTTACTATGCTTTCTCTTGTTATTTTCAACAGAATTGTCTACATCATCACACATAATATAATTGAACATAGCATTAAATAGCAATTTTAATAAATACACAACATTGCAGACATTGTAGGACTTCAAAAGCAGTTAGTAATCAAACCAGAATGGTCATCTTATCACATCTTGTCATCTTCAGAGTAGTTGCCTCTACTCTTAGACTTGATACTATCAAGCATACCAAATTTGAATAAAATCAGTCAAGACAAAACAGCAGTCCAACAAACCAGCTTCAAATAATATCAGTCATGGTAAGACAATGTAAGTAATACAGGGCTTCAGTTTAAGTTAATAGGGAATTAAGGATATTTACCATAGTATATCCTGCTATTTTTGGAATAGCTGTCTGCGCCCTCAAATCTAGTATGAGTAGACAGACCGAAACAAAATAAAATCAAACTAAACAGAGCAATAAGACTAATGTGGCTTTTAAATCCTGATACACTATTAACAATGTCTTGATAGACTATTTTAACAATGTCCTCCACCTTCCTTTTTTAGGCAATTCCTCCTCTTTCTCTTTCTCAGGGTGCTTTGTATATTTTGGGCCCCACTAACTCCTTTAATTTTTAGATTAGGAGGACAACCCGTTATCTTCTAAGTGGTGTTGAACCTTTCTACCCTTCAGCTTGATCTTGAGCTGTATTCCTTTACTTCCTTATCTCTGAGTAAGGTTTTCCTTCCTTATAGCTGAGTAGTTCTCCACTGTACAAAAGTGTCATGACTTTCCAAACCATCTGCAACTGCTTCATGAGTTGTCCCTATTTCTCTCTGGTTCCCTGTCATATAGAGCATTGTTTTCTCATCTTTGACTCTCAGTTTATTAACCCTCTTTCAGGCTGAATATATTTCCTATTCAGAACATCTGGATGGATCCTGCCTCCTCATCTACTCTGCCTGTGTTTCTTTTTGTTAGTTTATCAAGGCTATCTACATTAGAGATTATAGCCTACCTTCTCTGCCTCATCTCTATTATTCTATTTTTCTGCTATTATTTGTACACTTTTCTCCTTGATTCACTGTCTGTCCCATTCATTGCAGCCTCTCTGCCACTGTTGCTGGAATTCTGGTATTTTTTTTCTCTCTCTCTCTAGAATGTCCGTCAGTATTTTTTGTAGGATTGGAGTGGTGGCCACAAACTCCCACAGTTACTCCTTGTATTGGAAATATCTTGTTTCTCCTTTAATTTTGAGAGAGAGTTTTTCAGGATACATCAATCTGCATTAGAGGTTATTTTCTTTCAGGGCTTGGACTACTTCACTCCAGGCTCTTCTTGATTTGATAGTTTGTATTGAGAAGTCTGTCATTATTTTGATGGATTTTATTTTATAGGTGATCTGCTTCTTTCCTCTGACCACTTTTAATATTCTGTTTTTGTGGTGAATTTTTGGTATCTTGATTATTATATGTCTGGGTGTAGATCTGTTTTGGTTATAGTTGGTTTGGAGTTCTGTATGCCTCATTTATCTGGATATCATTTCTTTCTCCTATGCTTAGGGAGTTTTCCTTAATTATTTCTGTGAATAGCCTTTGTAATTCATTTGTGGTGCTTCTTCGCTCACATTTTTTATTATTAAGTTATAGATCCTCGTCGTCTTCTAGCCTTTGAATTGCTACTTCCTGGTTCCTTTTTATTTTTAAGAGGTCTTTTCTTTCACGATCACACATTGCAAATCTATCTTCAAGTTTTGAAAAGCTAACTTTAGTTTCTGTCAAGGCATTTTGCCAGCTTTCAATGGAGTTTTTAATTTCCTGGTAATCTCCTTGGATCTGTTTCATGTATTCTAGATTTTATTTATATTCTTCACCAAAGGTTCCTCTTCCTTTTCTGGGTTCCTCCATTCTTCCATCTGTGACTTATTAAGAGGAGCTTAGCATTTCTTTTATTAATCTTTTTACATCTTGCCTCACTTGGGTTAGTGAGCTTTAAGTTTGTCTATGAGAGGGGCTGGGGATTTAGCTCGGCGGCATAAGCACCTGCCTTCAAGCAGGCGGTCCTGAGTTCGATCCCCGGTGCTGATAAAAATGAAAAAGACAAAAAAAAAAAAAAAGAAGTTTGTCTATGAGGTCATGAAGGTGTTTCTTTATGTCCGCTGATGTTTTGGCCAATATTGCCTGATTGCTGCACTGGTTCTCTTCTGTATTTACCTCTCTTATTTTCCCAGGGTCAGTAGCTGGGGTTTTTTCCTTCTTTCTCTTGTCATGTTTCTGGTTTCTTTCAGACAGGTGTGTGGTAGAAGTCTCAGGCCCCCTCTGTATTGCTTATGGTTTTTCTGCAGTGTGCTGGCTAGGCGCTTGCTGCCTTCTTCAATTTACTGTTATCTGAAATGCACACAGGGACTGTGGGCTGGCCCCTCTCCTCTAAGCCAGTCAACCAGTGAGTGCCTTCAGCAACTTAGTCTGTGCTTTACCGATGTCACAGGTTCAGGATAGTTTTGTCCCTGGCTATTGGGTCCTGACCAGGGGCATGACTCAGCCCAAGCAGATCCCACCAGTCCTCTTTGGGCTAGGGGCAGCTGACTGATGCCACTGTGGTGCCAGACTCAGGCCTATCCTGCCCAACTCCAATATGTCCTCCAGCCGGCCACACCCACTGCGGGACCCAATTTCCAGCACTCACCACAAATTAATACAGTTCTCCATGTTGGCACTCCACGCTGCGCCACATCCTCCCGCCAAGGGCCCGGGACTCATCAACTCCTGTTACCAGGCTGCAGCTTCAGCACGACCTTGAATCATCCTACTCCACCACGTGCCCAGTGCAGTGCATCTGGCTCCAGCCCTCCACCCGCTTTTTCCTTCCTCTTATGGTTTTTCCTTTTGCTCAGTTTCCTCCTGGGTCATGAGAATCCCTCTCCCCATATCCGGCTCTCTCCATGTTGTCAAATTCCAGCATCTGAGCTGTTTTTCCCAGGGAGGCTCTCCACCCAGCTACTTATCAAGCCGCCATTTCTTGTCTCTTGGTTTCCTTATATCCTAACAAAGCGCTAGTCCAGTACACTATCATTTTTCACTTAGATTCCATCACCAGGAGAAAATATTATGCTTATAATTGATCAAAAGGGGACCTTCTATAAAATTATAATATTACAAAATTTTAAAAGACATTTTAAAAAATAAGCCCCATATATATGTTCAATGGAACATATTTTTCTTTTTATGAGTAATAAAACTTCTGAATTGGTGATTTTATATCTACATACATGTGAACACATGTATATTTCCATTATACAACAAATGTAGTATAATGTTAAATATCAGGATTCTGACTGGTATCATTTAGACAAATCTGCTTTTTATAACTGGCCATAAACTGTGCATTTAACTAGAAATGATAAGTGGTAGTAAACTGAAATATATTTAAAGTACCCTTGCCTCTGTGTGAGCATGACAGAGGAGTTTTATCTTGATATTTATAAGTTGTTTTTTACCTAATATTGGACGTTGTTCATTACTTTACAGAAAAAAAGAAAAAACTCAGCATCCATTCCTGTTCAATATTTCATATTTATAGCATGGTTTTGAGTGTAGGATACATTAATATATTTTCACTTCTATTATAACGAAACTCAAGAATATGGTTCTGAATATTAAAGTGGCAAACGATAGAAAAATAAACTCAACAAATATTTATTGTCTACTATGTAGAAACAGTGAAGCTGTGTACAATCCACATTGTCATATACGCATGAAGTGAATACTTAGCTGTTAAAGACATGCAAAATTATAGTGCTTTAAAGGAAACATAAGGTTATTTTGTTCTCAAAACATTTAAAAAGCCTGGAAGAAAAGGAGTCCAGGACTGGTGTCCTGGCTCTGCTCCATAAAGTACTCAGGCGTCTTTCAACTACTCACCCTACCTCTGTCTTCAGAGTCCAAGATGGCAACTGAAGTTTCAACCATGAGGTCTACGTTAAGGCAACAGGATGGAGACAAAGGGTGCATTTAGGTTAATTTTTAGGAAAGTTTATATAACCTTCCCAGGAAAGATTTAACTTATTTGTCATTAACTTTAATCGTATCTTCAGGAAAACCCAAAAAACTCTTTGGGGCAACGTCTCACTACCATATCACTCTCTTTCTTTTTTTCCCAAAACTCACATTTCTGAACATTCCATGCCTATTTTTCTCAACTGTGCTGTTGGAGGTAGCATGGAACAATTGCAGGTTCAGGAGTTAAACTGCTTGAATTTAAACTAAGTCTCCAAACTATCCTCATCTATACATAAGATAATAGTAATACCTACTTCAGCACTACTGTCAGAGATTGATCAGTTTGCACATTCAAAGCTCTTGGCACAGTGCTTGGTACATGGAAAGATAAATTTAATTTAGTATACATTAGTTTCAGCAGGTCTACTCAGGCTAGAGGATACATGATAACCTATCTCTAGGCTTAATATACCCCACTCAGTGTCACAGAAGGCAGTCATAAGAACACAAAGTTGCCATTACAGTTTCAACAGAAGTCTTGCTTCCAATCCACTACCATCCACAAATAAAGAGATATTGACTTGTATAAAGTACCAGTCTCTGCTCAAATCATTCCTGATTCATAACACTTTAACAAGGTTAGAAGAAAATCTAAATACACAGATTGTTCTAAAAGCCTTTCCCAGAAAATAACTGATATTTCACTCTGCCAAAAAAAAAGAAAAAAAAACTAAAATACATGTAAGTAGGAAACGTATAGGATGCGTATTTGTTGCAGTCATCCAGCACCAAAACTAGGATCTGAATTCAAGATCCCTCTCCTGGCCCAGGGGTGTTGGCACATGCTGCTAATCCTAGTATTTCACACTGGAGAGACTCAGCAGGAGAATTAGCATAAGCACAAGGCCAGCCTGTGATACATAGTGAGTTTCAGGCCAGCCTGCACTATAAAATGAGAAAACAAAAAAGATCCCTGTCCCCTAATCCTGAAAAATGATAGAATTCATCCATGCTAAAACCACCTTTACTTAAAGCTACTATGAAAATATCTTAAGCCACAAATCAAACAATAAAAATAAAAGATACACGAAGGAAAAAATTCATGTGGGTTTATTATTTTCTAACATATATTCAAAATTGCCTTTAATTTGAACTGACCAAAGTGACTTTTTTTTTAAACTAGGAATGGGAAAGTTGTCAGACCACTGTGTTGGCATAATGCTACTGGGGTATCACCTCTGTTTCATATTTTCCATTCTTCTATTGTTGATTTAATTTCCTGTTGACTGTTTTCCCTCTTTTATTTCCTTGTGGCTCAAAATGATTATTTTACTTCAACTGTAAGAGTCCAAGTTTGTTAAATGCAGGATAAAGAAAAATGAACAAACTGTTGTGCTTCATTTCCTAACATCATCTGCATGCAGCAGGAAGTCTTTAGCATAAACTGCAGGGAAATATAACAAAGAGAAAACAAGTCACTTAAGACCTTTTTTGAAGTATGTTAATTTATTTCATTTCCTAAATGCTATCTACACATAGAATTGTAATAATCGACAGATAATACTCTTTTGAGTTGGGAATGGGAAGAAGAACAGAATAGTTTAGTTCAGAATTAGCACAGCATGACCCAGAAAGCAGTTCTGTAACTCAATTATTCAGATGATATCACCAGTTGAATATTTCTCCTTCGTTGGTAGCACAGCGAGATGAATACATATGTATTAATACTCTTGAGACATCATACCATATCTTTTCTAGCTAAACATGACTTTACCAAAGTCAGTTTGTTCTGTGTGCCTTAGAGTAAAATGCATAATATTTTTAGAGATGTTGAGAGTTTCAAGACATTATTAGTAAAAGGTTCATGCAGTGAAGAGAAACCCTGGAAAAGTTTCCAATATGATATCTTCCAATGAATCTCATCTTTTCTCTTAGACCTGAGGCAATGAACTATTTTTCTCCCATGTTAAACATAAAGTAAAATAGTTACTTAATAAGAGACTCTATGTATTCTAAACAACAGCAACTGCGAGTTCATAAACTTCACCTTGTCATCACTAAATGAATGAGGTACCAAAATAAAAAGCAGTTTCTAAAGAATGAAAAATCTAATTGCTTAAAGAAATCTGTGTGATTCAGTCTTGGAAGAAAAAAATGCATGTTAGTTTAATGAGATGTAGATAAAATATTTAAAATCAGCCTAAAGTGTTCTGGTTGAATTATCTTGAATAATAAAGGATTAAATTTCCCAGAAAATCTTTTTCCCAAAGTAGAACAATTTTCTAGTTCATACTTTTGGTACTTTATAAAATGAAATGAAAGGCCATTTACTTACTTTAAAAAGAAAAAAAACTTTTGACAAAATTGAGCTTTAGTGGGACTGAGTTTGGAAACCTAAATGGTAAGCTCAAAAATTCACTGAAAGATAGTGACCTGGGAAATCATGCTTCTTGTTATGAATCTCTAATACTTGAGAAGAAAAGTATGAAACAAGTTGTCATGAACTATACAGATATATTTTTCTAGAATATCGAAGTCCTACATAAGTCATTGCTGGCCCACATTTTTAATAAGGACTCACGGTGTCTCTGATGCAGGTACTCCAGGAAAATGAAACCTATGTTTTGACAAACACTAATTTAAAAAAAAAAAAAGAAAAAAAAAAAAAAACCTTTCCTGTTTTTGAAGAGAATAAAATTAGCTGTACTCATACTAAGCTTCCACAATACCTATTCAACCTGTTTATCCTGTTAGCTTTGCTCTATTTTTTTTCTTTAAATGTGTTATGTACATGTTCCAACTTTCCATAATGAATGTAGCCATTATATACTGCAGATGTGAACTAATAAAATTTAAAAATAAATAAAAACTAAAAGTTTTATTAAAAATCAATTTTCATATGCTTTGACTTGAAGTAGATTGCCCACTCTCCATGAGGTTTTCCTCCAGTAGTTTTAATTCTAGAACTCTATTTTAAAAGTTCCAAATATTCAATAAGCATTAAGCTCTCCTCTGAAAGTTTTTCCTATCTTTAAACTACAGTTCATGACTTCTTAACATGCATTCTTAGCATGACTCTATGAGGATGCTACCCACTGGATTATGTAGAAGTCCTCAGTAATTCATAAATCAACCAAAATGTGGAGAATAAAAATAAGATGATAAAAAGTGATATGGCAATGAAATGCTTAAGGATAATTTCTTTAAAAGCAAAGATACCTAGTGGTTCTTTCCTTTGTGTTTCAAGCAATGGTGGGATTAAAGAAAGAGGAGAGAACAGTGGTGTGCTAGTGCTTCCTTTGCTCTACAAGGTCCCACAGCCATCAGCCTCTCATGACCAATCTAACTGAGACTACAAGGGCTGCAACTGATGAAACCCTACCGGTTGGCCCAGACAAGCTGGGAACAAGAGGAGCAACAGGGCAACACAGCCTTTTCTGCTAAGAAATTCTGTTGTTACTGTTAGATTTACTGCTGCAATGGGATGCTAAGATTGCTTGCTGTGTTTTTATGGTACTGTTCTTAGATGTACATAATATTTATCATTGACAGCTTATACACTCCGTGGGCTGGTTTTATATGGAATGGGGTTTAAATGTTCATTAGGGAACTGTACTTTTTTCTTCCCATTTTAAGAGAATACAATCAGGTCACATAGTAACTCAGAAACCTGAAAATTAGCAAACTGATGAAAGCGGATTCTAAAAGGGGTTGAAAATTTTATATCCACGCTGTTTTGTTTGTTTCCTGAGTAGAACGATGGAATAGAAAAACATAACGGACCTAAACACTAGGAACATCAGCTCTAATTCCAGTTATATCACTAGACTTTAAGATCTTTAGCCTCTTTTGGCCTCAGTTGCCTAATATGAAAAATCAAGGCCAGACTAATTATAAATAGCACTAGTTTCATCCCCCACATCAATCCACTCAGTGATTAATGGCTGACTGAAGCACTGTGGAGAAGGACAATGATGTTGATTCTGGACAAAAGTAAAACGCCGTGAATTACTAAATTGTCCATAAGCACAATGAGCAAGTAGCTATTAGTATACAATATATTTTATATGAGGCATAGCATCACTAGAATTTCTTTTCATTTTAGACCACAATGATTTTCTTATCACAAAATGTCCTAAGATCTCTTGTAGAAAATTGTTTGTAATATAGATTGTCTATAATGCAACTCCTACACTTAAAATTATCTCCCTACACAATACTTCCTGTGAGTGTATGGGTGTCTGTAGAGAGACAAAGAGACAGAGAGGGAGAGAGACAGATCTACAGAGATATAAATTTATTGATTCATTTTTTTCATCCTTAGGAGTGAGACTAATGCTATTTATAACAAAATGCTAATAAAGCCCAGAAGAAAAAATTACCAAATAATGGGGTGGAGGATGATAGCTAATGACAATCACAGATCAAGAATCATAAATGAATCTCAGAACCTCTTAAAATAGTCATGCAAACAACAGGAAAGTCAAAACAATCTTTATCCAATAAATGTCTCAAGAAGCAATTGAGTTCAGGCAAATTGCAATTGCCAGTAACAGCATCCCACTGAAGATGGCTGAGGAAAAAGAAAGTTCTCAGACCTTTCTGTGGCCACTATGAAGCATCTAAAATGTCAATCTCTTTAATGTTTTTTATCACATCTGGAAATGCGGATTTCCATGGAACAAGTGAGCCATTCACAAATTAATGAATAGAGCACTACATTGGGTTTTAAGATTTGTAGGTTACTCTCGTCTCCAGCATTATCACTGTGGTCTTCATGCTCCACCTAACCATCAGTGCTTCAATATAAGAGTTAAGGGAATTGCACTCTGTTTCCCTTCCAACTTATAAACAATAAAATCTTTTAGGATGGAGAAGTACAGTCAGGTATGGTGGCATTCTGGGAAGTCCAAGCAGGAGGATCCCAAGTTCAAGCGCAGACTAAGCAATTTAGGAAATTACCAGGATATTGTCTCAAAATAAAAAAGACTGGAAATGTAGCTTCTCTAACCAAAAGCCCTGATTCAATCTCTATTACAAGCCCACCCACCTTCACACATAGAAATAGTCAATTGTGTTGTAAAACTCTTTGGAAAAGCTCTAGGCCAGTTACTGGTTATCACCTATAAGTAGAAATGGTTGGTTTCTTTTAACCATTCATTTCTCAGTACAAATTGTGGCCCCCAATAAAGCAAGTAAACTATTGTCCTTTTTAAAAACAAACTTTTGAGATTAGACTCTGTTCTGTTCGGGATGATAGTATCAAGTTGAGGATATAGGCAACTACTTAGAAGGCAATAAGATTCACTAAGATGCCCATTCTGGTTTGACTATTGTCTCCTTTGGAAGTCCTGTAATGTTTACAATGTTTCGGTTTTATTGGTCTTATTCTCTACTGTTTAGTTCAACTTTATAATACCTAATGAGATAGACAATTCTTTTTAAGGAAGCAAGAGGCATTATGATAACCATTGTTGATAACCTTGTACTCTGTTTTTACATCATGAGCTATGTCTATTCTTGGTTTTGACTGACAGCTTTGTTTTGCCATATTTGACTTTATTCTCTTCCAAAAAAAAAGTAATAAGAACTAAGGAGTAATAAAACCCAAAATGTATAAATTTTGTTGTAAAAAAGAGAGGGAAAAAAAGTGCTCTAAAGGATACAACTGCAAGTGTGTTTAGGGGTGTTAAATAGCTGACCATATTAATGTTTTTGGTTGGGTCATTGAACACAACTGTTTGCAGTCTCACTGTTTGAATGTCCACTTTGTATGCTTTGATACTGTGACTTGAGCAACTATCTCTTAAGATGATAATGTGTAATCTATTAACTAGTGATTTCTTATTGTTTCTTTTTTGTAGTCTGTATTACTTGTACCCTTACACCGCTTTGTTTTGTTTTGTTTTTTCTCTTTTTCCTTTTAAATAAAATTTTTTTTAAAAAACACACTTTTTTGGATTGCCTCATTTTTTTCTCCATCACAGATGTAAAGCGTAACTTAATTATATATTAGTAAGATATACACAGTAAGAAAGTTTGTAAATGAGAAAATTTGGATAAAGCTAATAGCTAGTTGAAAACCATATGATGATTCAATAAAGAAGTTAAATTTCCCAGTTCTCAGATCTTGCACCAAATGAATAATGAGTAATATGGAACAGTTAGGACATGTGCTGTATATTTTAAGCATTATAGGAAAACAAAGGCAAAAGTATACTATGTTTAATTGTGGGAATTTGCCTAACAACCTGAAATAATGATGTTTACTCAACATCAGCATTCCATAAAATAACCCAGTTTCATCACAAATGAGTTATGCCTACAATACTTTTTTACTGCCAAGTGCTACAAAAAAAACCCCAAACTGAAAAGAGAATAAAAGAATTTTCTTGCTATCTTATGTTCCAGGCAATGATCACATTCCTAATATACAAAGTCTACCAAAAATGCATTATATTGAAATTGCTATTATTAAAAGTGAGCTTTGAGTGAAAATAGGTCAGATGTGATAAATTCCTTAGCAATTCCTATTGTTCTACCCATCACATTGTGATGATGTGTCTTGTTTTGATTGATTCCAAGAACTGTAATAAACAAAAGCTGTTCAGTTTGAGTATGATGTTTATTCTCTTTTCCAATATAAGACCAAAAAATTTCTCACTTCAGACTAAGAAATGCTTTATTTATCTTCAATCAGACATGTGGAGATGAGTGATTTTTCAGTTCCTTTTTATTCTCCAGTTATTTAAATGCCTAATAAAATACAATCGTATTTATCTGGTTTTAATTATACTTCCAATATTCAACTATAGTCATTTCAAATTGAAGAAATACTAAGTACTACTTGGAATCTTTGCTAAGATCAAAGTCTCTATAGAAACTAAACATTGTCTAAATGGCCTTGTGCATTTGGAATGTGGTATCTAACAGGAAGTGGGTTATGGGTTTGATTGCTGCATTTTTAAAAAGTCAAATTCCATTGAAAACTAAGTGATATTGTCAGAATATTCCAAGATGAAAATCACAGAAAAGAAAAGTAAGTTTAAATCTCATCAAATTTATCTATTCTTCCCTGAAGTTCTTTGTTATCTCCAAAAGCTTGATCTGAATGGAAAAATCTGGCCAGGCAGTACTCATGCTGAGAGCAACTTCAAAATGAACAGCATACCAATATGTCAACTTCTAAAGTGATTTAATAATTGTTTTTCTTAAGGCTATTCAGGCAAAGACTACCTCTGCATTTGCTGTTTTGCTGTGTTTTTACAGCACCAGCTCTCAGCTGCAGCTTGGCTTGTAAAGGGCATCATCTGCCTCAGGCGGGCCAGTGAAAAAAACAGGCTTTTAACTCTACTGCAACTGGTCAGATTCACTGACTGCTGCTGCTCCTCTCCAATCTCTAAGGGAATGAAGCATATCAAATCATTAAGCAATTCTGCACAAAGTGTAGTTTTAAGTTAGTAGCCTTTAAATAGAATGAAATAGTATAATGAATATATTTCACTAAGGAAAGAAAGAAAAACATTTAGTAGATATTGTCCTGGGAACATTCTCTTTTAGGTGTCAATGGAAACTAAATGGTACATTACCTCCAGCATCGTTAAATGATCATCACATTTATTTAGCAACCTATTGCAAAGAGAGAATTTTCAGAAATCAGTGCCTCAAATCCTAGAGTTAAATTTCAATTAGCAGTTCTCCATCCTATTATACATACATGAAAGGGACAGAAGGAGCAAAAGAGTAGAGTCCAAGCAGAGGTGACAAAACAAGAGTTCAAATCCTAATGGATTATCTGATCTATTGAGGTAAAATATACAGATTTTAAAAAGCATAAATTAAATGAATAGAATTAATGAATTAATGGACCTTATTTGGATTTTAAAGGGCACACAGTACATAGAAAGGTAGAAAACACAGAGCAATTTCTACTTATAATCTGAGTCTTTCCAGGTCTTACTTGTAGAAAGAGATGACAGCTCATTAATAGAAATAACCCAAATACTTTGTCCACAATCACTTAATTTCGAATTTAAAGGTAGGAACCTTTAAATAATCAAAGAAAGTCAAGCTCATTCTTTAATGGATTTGTATTTCATAATCCTTCTCTGGTATCAGTGTTATATCATTGTTGAGCACTCCTCTTGTACTCAGGATAAAGACTTCAGAAATGTGGGACTCTCAGGGCTGCCTGCTCCCAAAAAACCAAAAACCTGTATCGCATTGTACTCTTCAGAGTCCTCCTAACCAAAAGCACACTAATGAGTCAAACTATGATGGAGCTTCCTTTTCTGTACTCTGTGGCACCTTATTTCAACCAAGCACCAACATTATACTTAAGAAAACAATTCCTTCACTTATACCTGTGCCTCTCTTCACAAAGCCAGGAATGTCAACATAAAAGATAATCAACACATCTTCAACAAAATGGCCAAAATTAAATAATGGAGGAAGTTAGGTTTCAATAGGAAATATCCCTTGAAAGTTCCTTGTTGAATGAAGGTTCAGTTCAGTTCTCAATGCAGTAATGTTCAGAGGTGGGGCTTTTGACTCATGCGGACTATGGTCTGTCTCATCAGTGGATAGATCCACTAATTGAATGGACTGTTGGGAACTAGTGGAAACAGTGGGTAAGGAGTCTAGTAGGAGGAAGTGAGTCACTAGACATAGTATATGTATGGCCCCTTCCTATTCTTCTCTCTCCCTTCTTCTTCTCCCCTGCCCTTCCTCCTGTTTTTCTTGTGGAGAGCATCTCTGCTCTCCTACAACCTCTCCACTAAAAATGCTTTACCTCATCAAACTCCCAGAAGTAACAGAGCCAGTGACCACAAATGAAAACTCCTGAAACTGTGAGCCAAAAATCAATCTTTCCTCCTTTACACTGATGTCTTATTTTTTCACAGCAACAGAAAGCTTACTAGCATGAGAAAAAAATAGTCTCTTCAATAAATGACATTGTGAAAACTGAATATCCACATATAAGAGAATAAAATTAGACTTATACAAAAAATCAACTCAAAATGAATTAAAAATATAAGTCTCAAACTATTAAAACTTACAGAAGGCAATAGGAGAAAAGCTTCCTGACATTGGTTATGGCAATGATTTTTTGGATAAGATACCCAAGCACAGATAAAAAAAAGCAAAAAATAGACTACATCAAAATTAAAAAGCTTCTATGCAGCAAGGAAAACAATAAACTGAGTGAAAAGGCAACACATAGAACTAGAGAAAATATTTTCAAATCATATATCTAGTAAGAGGTTAATTTCCAAACTCCTATAACTCAATAGCAAAAAGAAAAAAAAAAAAAAAAAAACTAACAATTTAATTTTAAAATAGGCAAAGGATCTGAATAGACATTTTTGCAAAGATCTACAAATGACTCAAAGTCACTATGGGAAATGATGTCTAATATCACTGAATCATTCAGAAAATTCAAATAAAACCACAATGAACTGTCACCTCACGTCTGTTAGGATGGCCACTGTGTTAGTAAGTTTTCTGTTACTATACCAAAAATCTGAGGTAATCAATTTATAAAAAGTTCACAGGCTTTATTTCAGGTCACAGTTTTAGAGGTTTCAGTGCATGATTAATTGGCCTGGTAAGTTTTGGGCCTGCAGCAGCACATCATATGATTGTGTACAATGGAACAAAATTGTTCACCTCATGGCTAGAAAGCGAAAGAAAAATAAAGAGGCCCTATTATCCCCTCCTAAGGTCACTCCCTGAATGACTCAAAACCTACCATACCTCACCTTTTAGAATTCCATCACCTCTCAATATTCCCATGGGCTGCAACCAAGATTTTAACATACAGGTCTTTAACACATGGGTGTTAAAGACATGGGTCTTTAACATATTGTAACCCATGGATATTTGAAATCCAATTTTCAAAAAGATGAAAAATAAGTTTTGTCAAGGACATGGAGAAATTGGAACTTGGTACACAGTCAATGGAAATGCAATAGGATACAGCTGCTATGAAAAACATTATGGGGGTTTCTCAAAACTTTAACAATAAAACTTCCACATTCCAATAAATATCTCTTGGGATATTTATTCAAAAGAAATAAAACCTAGACCTCAAAAGCTATTTGTACTTCTGTGTTCATTGCAGCAGGATTTACAATAGCTAAAATATGGGGAAAATGTTAATGTCCATCAATAGATTAATGGGTAAAGAAAATGTATATAGGTATAACAGAACATAATTCAGCCTTTAACAAGGAGTATTGGAGGTACAGTTCAGAGGTAGGGTGGATACTTTAGAATATAAAATCACCTGGGCTCAATCCCTACTTCCAAAACAGAAAGTGAATTCTTCAATAAACACCAACATAGATAAACCTTGAGGACATTACACTAAATTGAATAAGTTCACAAAAGCACAATTATTGAAATTCCACTTTCATGAGGTGTCTAAAGTACTTAAGTTTATAAAATCAGGGCGTGAAATAGTAGGTTTCAGGGAATAGGAAAAGATGGAAATATGGAGTTGGAATCAAGTCACATAAAGCAAAATGAATTGTTTCCAAGATCTGCTATATAATACCGAACCTATAGTTAATCACACTACATTGCACATTTAATAATTTGCTAAGATGGCAGATTTCCTATAGAGTGTTCTGTATGAAAAATAGAAAGCAGCATGCCATAACGGCCATCCCAAGCTATGTCTAATAGGCTTTACTAACTACGCTCTTTTGGTCTCACCCTAGAGTTACTAGGCAAAACCTTTCTCTATGATTTACCCACTTGGTCGTCATCCATGCTCAGACATAGATTAATTATACTCATATGGGAACTTCTACACAAAAGAATTCAACAAGAGTATATAGCAGACCAGTTTACTATGTCAGAAAATGTGTAATGATTAATTGTGGCAGACAACTCTGTCAGGTAAGATAAGTTCTGTTGCAGATGGGTATTTAGTAACTCATTTCTGATACATTAAGCCCCAAGCACGTGTGCAAAATGCTTTATGCAGGACCTATCATTATCTACTGTAAAATGCAATACTGAAGTTTGTATACATGAAGTTGCATAAAGGTCACTCAGTTGGTGCATGGCAGTGATGAAAATATGACCACAAAGATCTTAGTGTTACGATTAGCAAAAAGGAATTTGGAAAATACATCTATTTACATAAAAAATACCACCACCCCTAAAGAAAGCTAGCATGAGATAACTGGAGAAATATTTCTAAACTCCTTAATAAAATAGCTACAATGAAACAAAAATACTAAGTTGCTGATGAGGATGTAAAATGGAGTAAGTTCTATGAAAAAATAATTTGCCAGTTTTTATAAAATTAAACACGCATTCAGCATATCATCCAACATTCTTACTCCTGTTTCATTTTAATGAAATTAAAATAACTGTTCATAAAATATTGTACATTTATATCAGCTTTATTATCACCAAATACTCAACAATTTACATGTCTCTCAAATGGAGACAAAAACAAGTAATATATCTATAGACTGAAACACCCAACAATAAAGAATAA
Organism: Cavia porcellus; assembly: GCF_034190915.1. Classification (NCBI taxonomy): domain Eukaryota; kingdom Metazoa; phylum Chordata; class Mammalia; order Rodentia; family Caviidae; genus Cavia; species Cavia porcellus. The sequence continues at coordinate 26,276,157 of NW_026947511.1, forward strand.
ACTAACACATCAAGAAATGAGTGGGCCTCAAATTTTTATGTTAAGATAAACAAGTCAGACTCAATAGGGTAATCCTGCAATATTCAATTCATTTATATAACACTCTGGACAATGCAGAACAGATCAGTGTTTCAGGTACCATTGTATTCAAGGGCAAGGGAATGATTTGATTTCAAAGGGAAAGCTAAAGGAAATCTCAGAGGAGAACTGTTGAAACTGTGATGTATGTTAATAGGTTACACAACTCTATTCATTTGCTAGAATTCATAGAGTTTTATACCAAAAGGTGAATTTTACTGTAAGTTATTCATAGAATTTTGTACCAAAAAGTGAATTTTACTGTATGTAAGTTAAAATAAGTTTTTATAAAAAGATCATCTCTTCCATGACTAAGCTTAAAGCAAAAGCTTCACATTTTCTGAATGTTATAAACCACTAAAAACATCATTTCACAGAGCATCATCTACAAACAAGATAATGTACATGAGTATTTAAACCACAAACTAGGCTATAATTTTTCAAAAATTATATGCAAAGTATAAAACTATGCTTATTAAAAGCATAAGAGATTGGCCAGAATGTATTTACCACCTCTGAATACCTATAAAATGTTTATAGATTTTTATAACTTTCATGAACAAAGTAAGTAAATTAATGCAAAGTTACCTTTCTGGGAGCTGTTAAACTTTGCACTTTTGGGCCAAAAGCAAATTTGCAACTTCCTGTTATTTGGTACTAAAGCATTGATGAACCACTCTAAATGGGCTATTTACTATGATAAATACTGTTTCCTAACAAGAGGGAAAGAGGTGGCCTGGGAAGATAACTGCTGGGATTTTAATGCACTCTGAAACACTCTGACATACTCTGCTAGAGAGAATAATTTAATATCAACCAGAATTCAGGCTCAAAATTCCATTTCCCAGAAAATAACATCAAAGACAAATGCAATTTAATTCACTGCACACGCATTAGTACATGTCAAGCACTATGCTAGGCACCAACTAAACCAGTTTTAAAACACCATATTTTCCTTTTGAAAGTACAAACTAGCAAAGGAGAGACCTACTTACAAACTGTGCAAATATACTTTTACACAAGAATTTCAGTGTAGCCATAGAAGTGTCATGAGGGTATAGGGATAACTAAAGGGAAAAAAAGTGATTGAATACTTAGCAAAAGGATATCGACCAGATCTGAATCTTCCCTAAAAACTTCCTTGAATGATGATTAAAATGTTAAGAGAAAGAAAAAGCAAGCTGCATGGTTTGAGGAACCATTCCTTAAAATTTTAAGAGTACTGAGCAAGAAACACTCATACTAGTGTATTATTTCTTAACTTGGGACAGTCTTCAAGTGATAAAATTCTCACATGACAAAGGAATAATACCCAAAGTCTTCCATTCTAGCAAGTGAAAAAGTTCCAAGCAACTACTTCTTGTCATAAGACCCCTTTATTCAAAATGAAAGAAAAACCAAACAAAGGTTTTACAGCTCATGGCGAGGCACTCTAAGCTAACCATATTTCTAAGAATTAAGACTGACAGATACAAAAACATTTCCTCTGTATTACATCTAACATATAATTCCAAGCCACTATTTCTACAATTTCCTATTTCTCAGTATTCTAGCAATAGATTAAAGGAATAAAAATAAACATTCTTAAATAAAAGAACTATTTCCTCCCTTGAAGTCTCTTCTCAAAACTACCAGCCCTAATAAGGAAGCACCTGGTGGATGTTCTTTACTCCATCTTCCACAGACATTAATTAAATGGCTAGTCAACAGGAAAGAAATATTAAATGCTTCTTAATTTAGCTAAATTGGAACATTAATTAATATTTTATTAGAAGACATGTAAAACAATGTTGGGGAAAACATAATTACCAAGTTTGAATGGCACAATTAAAATACACAATATTTGAACAGCAGCACAATGTTTGGAAGTGGAAAACCTTTTATGACTAGAAGAGGTATCGCTTCTTTTGAACCTTCCACTCTACATCCACACTATTTGGCCTGGGCACCCATATCGACTCTATCACTGTAAAACCAGGATGCAAGGTATCACTAACGAAGCAATATGTGCTATTCTGGCTCATAGTGGTGGAGTTAGTACTGGCACCTAAGCTTAATAATGCATCTGGATGCAAACTAGTAGACCAAGAGAAGTCTAGAATTTTTGCTATTCTTTTTTTATTATTTTATTTATTTATTTATTTTTGTACCAGGGATTGAATTCATGACCTCACACTTGCCAGGCAGGCACTTAATGCTGCTGAGATAAATCCCTGTCCCTGCGATTCTTGTTTAATAATACAAAATATAATGCTGAACTTAGGGATGTGGACATAGAATCTCTGTCATTGAATATATTCAAGTGAACAAATCACTCAAGATGAACTGTTACGAAATAACATGAAGATGACCCTCACTGAAAAGGAACAACTTGTTCCTAAACCAGAAGAATAGGGTTCACAGAAGAAAGATAACCCCCCAAAACTAAAAGAACAAAAATTGACAGCACGGGAAGAAATTCAGCATAAAATGAATACAAATAAAAATTTTAAACTATTTTACCTCCAAGAACAGTGCATGAAACTGAATAAATATTTAAGTACATAAATACATGGAGAAAGTAAATTAATTAATGAGATAGACAAACCATTTCCAGAAGAATTTTCCAAGAGGGCTATTGCCAAAAATTGGAATGTAGAGGAAAGTATTTTTATTTGAAAAATTAGTTTCAGTAAGCAGCTCATAAATGAGGCTTTCACAAAGACCCTATAATAAAAACACCTGAATATCAGCTTTGAAGGGTAAATTAAACAACTCATGCATTTTCAGGTAAATCTCTCAACCAGTGGTCCACTCTGTCTCCATTCTCGCTCCAATACTGACTTTCCTCTAAACATTACATTAGGAATTAACTGGTCAGCCTTTTAAAAAAAAACTTCCCATTACTAGTAATACTGCAAAACTTCCATTTCATGAGCATTGTATATCTGATTAAAATCTAATGAATTCACAGTGTAAATAAAAAAAAAACCCACACGTATATCTACCTAAGTCAGCCACTAGGTCTGAGAGATGAATGGACTGACAGCCTATATTCTCTAAAATAGCCCTATAATTTTGTAGAATATAGATTAAGAAAAATTTGTTGCTGAGTGTATTATTTTCTAGCATTTTTCTCTGAGTACCTTGTAACTAATGTGATAAATACCTTCAAATTCAAAAAGATAAATACTGCAACTACCTCGGCTGAATTATCCGTTTGTATATTTGGAACTTGAATTATTCATTTACATATTTTGTATTTTTAAAGAGGAGAATAAACAAAACTACAAACAGGGTAATAAAAATTTCATTGCAATAAATTTGGAGATTTTCAAGGTAATAAGCCAAAGGCGTCTTCAGCAATAAACAATAGATTTATTCTATAAGCTAATTAATATTCACTAGGTTACTTATAATACAAAACAGTACATCTAGGGAATACAATTGCATACAAGCAAAATATGCATATTAAAAGTAAAAAATTTTATAAAATTAGGCTAAGAAAGTACATACAGCAAAAAATCTATTGGTTTCATTAAAAATTATACTCAAATATTAAGAATGAGGGTAATGGGTAAGTCACAATTAATTGCTGATTTTACAAGAAAGTAAACGTTTAAACTAGGATGACAGTGTGACCCTTCCATGAGACCTCTGCTAATAACAACTTAGTATACCAATTTCTCATTCAAAAAGAAATGAAACACTTCTTACATAAAACCATGAAAATTCTTGACCCATAAGCCTATTATAGAAAATCTTTTAATCTCTAACCAAATTAATAATTGATTCTTTCAAAATGATATCTTAAGAATAGCCTTGATTTATTTATTCTTGTTTTCTTATTTTTAATAGCAAACACCAGCTTGTCAGTGTTCACCAAAGTGGTGTATGCCCCTAGGATGTGAGAAGAAAATATCAGAACATCTTTATAGTTATTTTTATCAAGAATAGAAAAATTGGGTTTATTGATTTTTAACAGAGATCACACCACTCTCTTCACTGTCCCAATGTAACTGTAAAAATGATGGGCAAATTTCAAAAAATATGCAGAAAGAAGTGGGAGGGATGGAAGATGAAATACTCATCTCCTAACTTTTATCATGATAGCATGCATAATTATAAATGGATTTATGGATTATATTAATAGTTTTATCTAAACTAATTCTGCAAAATAGAAAAATATTCTTGTAAAGAAATACTTGGTTTATGATAATAAAAATAATTGATGACATTCATGATTATATAATTAATATAAGCACAGGAAAATCAGAGCTATCATCTCTGTTCCTATATTAAATTTTTCAACATCCATGAGTGAATTAGACCTGACAAGAATGCAAGCCAAACAAAATTTTAATAGCACTAAAACATGAATATTTACCCACCATCATCAAAAGTAAAGATTACCTTAAGTATGTAGACTTCCTTGAGCTATTATGTAATAATATAATGTAACTGGAGTTAGCCAACCTCTTTTAAATGTTTCTTGATTTTATTTCCTTTGAGAAATGATATATCTCCCTACATCCTGTAGACAAGGGATGAAAAAAAATAAATAGGGATGTGTTATGTGCATGTATCAATTCCACAAAAGAAATATAACCATTATGTCCTGCAAACCTGTACAAAAAAGAAAGTGATGAAAGGATTGGTGGAAGGAGGAGGAAAGGAAGAGAAAAGGAATGGAGAAGGGAATTAAAATGTGTTATTTACAAGTACCAGTTCCCACAAGGAATGTAAATATTATCTACTATATACTTGTACCAGTAAACTAAAGTTTTTTAAAAATGTTTAATCCTTGTTTATATACATTGTAGCACATATTATCCATACGAAGTATACTCATATAATCCATAAAAAAGGAACTGCGACCCTCATATTTCCAAGCCACACTGTCACTCTCCAGCCTCTATTCCTCATTTGAATGGCTCTAAAGATCTGTATGCTCTCTCTCTCTAATGCTCAGCATTACAACATAAGAGACCATTAAGAATAATTCCATCAAGGTCTTTATGACCACAGGAAAGCCCACATTGCTGCCCATCACTAGATTTCCCTGGACTTGCCTCTCTTAATCTCAACCTATCTTTCCGAGCAGAACTCATTATACTATGTATGTTCTGGAGATAATAAAATTCCTCATGTTTCATCTCCTCCTGAAAATCACTTTTTTCTCCCATATTTCAACCATCACAATCCTTCTTCCTCATTCTACAACACTGTTCTATCTTGTTCCAAACACCCCGAATTACAGCTCATACCACCAGACCACACAACCAAACACTCCTATTTTTGCATTTATCCTCAGATCAATAATTCCTACAAGATTTTAATTATTATCTCACTATCTTCTTTCCTTGTCAATTTAATATAAGTGAGTCTCCTGACATCTTCAGTCCCTTAAACTCATCCTTCAATATGTTTGTCTTTCAGTCATTGCAAGGTCATCTAGTTCTCTTTACTACCAGTAACAGCAATACCTCCATGCCTGCACCTAAACTATCTAGCTCCTATTTTTTGTAGCTAATCCCCTCTCACTTCTGATTCCAAAATGCGTAAGACATATTTAACTAAGCTGGAAGGAGTTTTATTTCTTTGTGTCCTAGTTTCCTTACCTAGCTAAGATTCTATGGTTCATCATTATAGTCAGCAACCTAATGGCCCTACAGGTTGTTTTGGAATCACTGTAACTTCCAACATCTATGAACTCAAGTAGCTAAACATGTGCTGACAGTACACTGTGCTGACAGGTTTTCCTTTAAACTCATGATGATTAATCCCCACTGAAGTTGAGATTCAGTGTTTTCCAGTGATGCTGTAATACCAAAAGGTATTAAAGTGTGATACCAAAGGTATTACCAAAAAAGTGTAATACCAAAAGGTATTACATGTCTAACAATTGCAAGATAATGAAAAATACTAATAACAATGTGAGAATTCAATAAAGTAGTGATAATATTTTAATTTAGGAAAAGAACTAAGCTTTATATACAAAATATAACTAAATTGAAGGCATATGTCCTACCAGCAAAAAAGTGGGTAAAATTCTAGGGTAAATTTAACAAAATTTGTGCAAAGTCCATACACATAAAACCTAGTAATACAATTGAAAACACAAAATAAGATTTCAGAAAATGGAATTACCTTGGCTAGAAAATCTCAGCATAATTAATATGTCAGTGCTACTTAAGATAATATAAAACATGACACCATCAAAATAAAAATATTGCAACTAGTTTGAAGGAATTTGTTGTTGATAAAATTATTTTTTAATTAAAGTAGCTGAGTGAAGCTTCTTATGAATAATAAACATACCAGGATAGCAAGCAAACTCATTTTGAAAAGAATAATAAAGGAATAAGTAAGTGGGAATTCATGTACATTAAGAAAAAAAGACTATTAAAAACACATTTTTAAAATAATTTTAAAAGTTCAATGGTTTGGATGTCTGAATTAACAAAAGATGTATTTTTAAAACTTACTTAATTAAAATACTAACATTATAGGGTGAATAAGAACAAAAAAAAAATTCCAAATACATAACAAAATACATTGTAGGAAAGTATTGTACTATAAAAGTGACATCTTGAATGAGTTGGACAAGATTTTTGCAAGTTAGCATATTGAAAAAACTGGACAGCCATCTGGAAAAAAATTAAATAAAATTAGGTCCAATGTCTCACATTTTATGAATATGTATAGCCATGTGAGAATTTCTTTTCAGTCCTAGGATGAGTAAGTCAATAAAACACAGAATTATAAATCGTACTAAAATAAAAATGGAAAAAGGCACCAAAACAAATTGAATAAAACTAGAAAAAGAGTAACTTCAAGTAATATTACAATCAGTTAATCTCCCCAATATATAAAAAGTTCCCAAGTACCCTAACCCTAATGTAGGGAGCGGCTCAGAATGGCAGCTGCTGCCCTGCCCCCCCCCCCACCTGAGGGTATTTTGTGTGTCAGCCTACATTTCCCATGACCCTCCCCTTGCCTACAATGTGCATGGGGTAAGCAACTTCCTGCTTCAGCCTACATTTCCCGTGATCCTCATGTCTGCCTACATTACCCATAATCCTCTCCTGCTTATGTCATATATCCGGATGTGACGATGACCTATCAGATCACACTCCGTGCCCTCTTCCTGCCCCATTGGCCCGATTCCACCCTATATAAGTTGTAGCCATTTTAAAAATAAACGAGGCATGAATGGAATCCCACCAAGTCTTGGTCTCTCTTTTCTCTTGCCCTGCCCTTCATCCCCGTCCTTTCTCCAGGCAAAGGCCCAGGGACTGATCCATGGGATGGATCACCCTAACTCTAACTGCCATTTTTCTGGAGTGAGGTGAAATCTCAGTGTCATTTTAATTTGCAACTCTGAATGATGAGTGATGTTGAAAATGTTTACATATATTTAGTTGCCATTTGTGCTTCATCTAAGATCTATTCATTTCAGATGCCCAATTTTGAATTGATTCTTTAACTTTGGGGATCTGATTTTTTTTTTAGCTCTTTGTATATTTTACATGTTAATCCTTTGAGGAACAGCTGGCATAAATTTTTTTCCCACACTCTATGTTGTCTCTTTGCTCTGTTGGTGATTTCTTTTGCTGTGGCAGAGCTCATTTCATTTGTTGATTCTTTGTATTATTTCCCATGACTTTGAGATTTTGTTTATAAAGTATTTCTCTACACTTATGTCTTCAAGGGTTCTACCTTTTACTTTCAAATACATTTTGGGTTTCTGTTTTAATATTTAGTTTATGGTGAAAGATGTGGGTCTAGGTTTAATCTTTGACCTGTGGGAAGCCAGTCTTTCCAGAATTATTTATTAAAGAGGCTATCAAAATGAAGATTCCAGTGAAGGTGCTTGGCACCTTTGCCAAAGATATGGTGGCCAAGTGTACTTGGAGTTGTGTCTGAATCTTATAATCTGTTCCACTGCTCTTCAGGTCTGTTTTTCTTCAACTACCATGCTGTTTTTATCCTAGTAGCTTTGTAGTATAATTTCAAGTCAGATATTGGGATGCCCCTGCCTTGGCCTTTGTTACTCAGAATTGCATTTGACATTCTAGGTGCCTTCTGTTTCCAAATGGATTTTAGGATTGTTTTCTCTAATTCTGTGAGGTATGCTGCTAGTATTTTGTTTTTGTCTTCATTTATGTTTTAAGATAGTAGAATCCAACAAAGCAAAACAGAACCAAACCAATCAAAGCAATGCAGCAAAATTGGTACAGAACTTCAAAGCAGGATACTAGGAAAATAACAATAGCTACCATTGTTGTCCTTATAATAGTTGTCCATTCCATCAGGCTTAGCAAAATCAAACCAAAAACAAAACAGAATAAAATCAATCAAAACAGAATATTGAATAAAGCAAAAACAATTAATCAGAATAAAGCAAAACAGTGAGAACAATATTGGACTTCAAAGACAAGACAGAAGGAAAACACCTTATTTACTATATTGCACACTGTCATCCTCCCTCAGACTCTTAACCCCATCCTGAAAAACCAATCAAACAATACAGTCATTTAGTTGCTTTATGTACCTTGGTTGCTATGTACTCAGCCTGTTCTCCAAACTAACCAGTTCCTTGGGAGTGGGGACCATTGTGGTTGACTCTCAACCTGCATGCTGGTAGGCTCACAGAAGGCACTATCTGAGGGAACCCACGTGGCTTGTGCACCTTACCAGAAAGGCTGGCCAGTTGATTTCTTGGTAGATTCTCCCAGTCCCAGCATGGCTGATTCTCCTGATGCTGCTATTTTGATAGGAACTGCATTAAATCTGTATTACAGTTTTGGAAATCGGTCATTTTCACTACATTGTTTTCACCTATCCAAGAACAAGAATCTAATATCTTCTCTGATCTGTTTTTTCAGAGTACTGTAACTTTCAATGTAAAGGTCTTTTACTTCCATAATTAAATTGATTTTTAAGTATTTTTTGCTCCTATTGTGAAAGGTGTGATTTTCTTAAGTTCTCATTCAGTGAGTTTGTATCCAGCTATACTACTGAATTTGGTTATCAAATCTAGAATTCTATAAATTCAAGATATTCTTCTTTTCCCTGCCCAATTTACTAAAATTATTTGTGTATATTTGATTCTACAACTGTATGCGCAGACAAGACTTTAAAAGATCTAGTTTATAATTATAACTCTAACACCAACTAGCTGTGTGACAAATTTTATTTTTCATGGCAAAACAGAAGTTATACTAGATGAAGTAAAGTTCTTTTATATTAACATTTGGCAACAGCTGAAGATCTTTTTGGTTGTCACATCTAGTCATTATTACTGTCATGTAGGCCAGGGATGCTCCTAATATCCTACAATACAGATAACAATATTTACAATATTGTACAACACTACATGTCAATAAGATCAAGGGTGAGAAACACACTTCTAATGAAAAAGAAACATATCTACTTGATGGAAGATAACCAATGACTATAGTTTAGATCTAAAATGTCACCCAAAAGTCTCATGTGTTCAAAGATATGGCTCTTGGAAGGTGACTGGATCATCATGGGGATATAATCATTAGTGGATTAATCCACTGAAGAAGTCATAATTTAATGTACTGTTTAGGAGGTAGGACCTGGAAGAGGTAGAATACTGGGTATGTGACCAGAAGAATGTACTATTATCTCTGGCTACTCCTTTCTCTCTATGCTTTCTGGCTGCCATTGTTTGCAAAATTCTCATCAGCCATGCTAATTCTGCCATGGAACCTCTAAAACTATGAACAAAATTAAACCTCTCCTTTAAGTTGCAGTGTCTGATACACTGTCTCAGAAATAGTAAAGTAAGTAATACAGTGTCTATCCTCTATTAATTTGGAATACTTCTTGCTAAAAAAAATCCAAAATAAATAGTAGCTCATTTTCCTACAAATAAATTCATAATGGAGATTGCCCACCATTCATACCTCATAGTCTCAAGGTTACCACCAAATTTATGGAAAAAAGAGAGAAACGGATGAGTGCTACAGCATAAATGTTTATGTATCTGAAAAATGTATATAAGATCCTAATTGCAAAGGTATATTAGTGAAGGGTCAGTGATTGGGGGAGGTGATTACATCATGAGGGTAGAGCCCTTCTGAATATCTGTACTGTAATAAATAAAATCCTAGGAAGCTCATTCACTTCTTCATGTAGGGAGAGACCAAGAAAGTACCATCTATGAGAAAATGAACTTTTATAAAACCTCAAGTTTGCTAGTATCTTGATCTTGGACTTTTAAGCCTCCAGAGTTGTGAGGAACACAGTTCTATTGTATATAAATCGTTTGGTATTTTTTTATAACAGTCTAAATGGACTAACAGAGAAAGCAGCATTAGCTACATCATTGCCTTTTATCAAGAAACCAAAATCTAACCAGAACTACCTTTAGGGAAGGTTGGTAAGGGCATTTAGCCCTTGCTTCCTACAAAGGAGGCAAAACTGATAAGCTTTTAGATTTTTTACACTTTAGAGGGGAGGCTAGCAAGAGAAGAGGATGGGAAATTGATCTGAGGTTATTCAGTTAATAAGGCCTAGGATATAGACAGTCAATATCCTCTCATCTAAATTAAGATGAATACTAAGTAATAAATAAAGCTTCATACAGTTGTTTTATAGACATCTTCCTTGTTAGAGATGAAAGAATACATACATCAGGACTTGGAATCTAGTTCATTCAGCTCTCATGGTATTATATCATAGCCAACATAATATAAAAAGTGGCTCTCACTTCAATGACTCATTGGTCACACATCTAACTTTATATTATATGTTATGGTTAGATATTAAGTTAGGGACTAAACCAAAGAAACTGGTAAGCCAATTGTCCTTATTTTCAATACAGAGTGACAAACTAAACAGAGTGGCAAACTAAAATATTCAATACAGAGTGACAAACTAAAAAGCTATTGACCAGAGACTAACACAGTGAAAAATCTTGAAAACTTTCCCCTGGGAACACTTGGAAAAACAGTTTAATCACAGAGAACAATCTCAATTTCTGGCAAAAAAAAAAAAAGCCATTCCTGACTAATCTGCTGGGGTCCTCCAGAAATATTATAGCCTTGACAAGGGAAACTCAATATGTGTCAAAGCTCAGAGATATATATTAGAGCTCATTGGTATGATGCCTTTTGAATTTGTAGAGTTGTCCAATCCAGTGGTATAAATTCAAGACAGTTTGTCTTGGATTTAAAATGTAAGAGGCACGTTTGCAAACCAGTACCCATACAAAAGACCCTTCTTCCTCTAGAGATGCATATATCTTCAGTTTTCTAACAAAAATTTGAATTCCTGTTTAGTACATAAACAATGTGGACCCTGCTGAATTTTATATGAGCCCCTGAAGATGTAATATATTCAGATTTCTCAAATCCATCTAAAGTACCCTAAGATTACATCTGAAATGGAAAATTTACAGACTAAAATGTAAAATATATCCTAGCTGCAAAAAGAGATAGGAAAGAATGTATCTTTCATTGAGAAGGAGATACATAATGATAAGTCAGAAAAAGGGAAATTTGTCCGGTTTAAGAGTCAGAACTAGTTGTAGCCTCCCAGCTCTTTTCAGTTTTGAGTGTCTACAGGGACGTGGTTAAAGTAATTTCACAGTATAGTCCTGAATGTCTTATCTAATATTTTTCAACGGGAATTTCCTTTATGCTGACATTCAACAACTGATTAAAGTACAGGTTCTGGAAACTTGGTATAAATTTTATCTAATTTTTCAACAGTGGTTGAATTCTGACATACAAGGTTTTGGTTCAAATATTTCTTTCTGCAATAAAAAAAGTCTTCAGTAATAGATCTATCCTTAAAGGCAATTTCTTAGGGGCATTTTGACCTTTGAGTAGATAACTGAGCAATTATGAGACACATGTCAGGTAAAGATGCGGATGCATTTCTGATACCTTCTCCCACACTCAGTTCCCATTTGTCTACAATGCTAAAACAGAGCTTCTTCAGTGAGCTCATGAGTCCAACAGTATAGCAACCACTGAAAGGGGACCTAAAAATATCTATATCTAGAGCATCTGAATATAAAATTCAACCTTTTGTAGGAAACACTAATTACTTAAATTTTAAAATATTTGTCAAATATGCTTAAAATTGTAGTATAATATTACATATTTGCAAAGTCACTACTAGCATAATTTTCTTATTTTTTAGGAATCATGCAAAGACCATACAGGCTAATGAAGAAAGCACAGAAGGGAGAGTCAGAACACTAGAACATTTTTCTTCACTACTAGTATCCAGTTTGAGCAAGTAACTTAAAACCCTCAAGTCTCAGCCTCAGTATCTGCAAAACAGAGATTATATTACTTGCCTGCCTCATTCACAGGGCACTGGTGATAATCATGAGCTACAGTCCCCACAAAAGTGTCTAGAAAGTGGAAGTCATCATTTAAATGTATGACTAAAAATTAGAATGTGGCACATAACCTTTGGTAGACAGAAACAATTGAAAACACAGAAAGTATCCCCTGAAAAGGATAAATACCATGTTTCTCTCCTGAAAGATAAAGTAGGAAACAAGTTCAGATTTTAAAGGCTCATGGTCACCTTTTTAATAGAGACAATGGGTAACAAGTACAAATTTAATACACGTCATTTTATGAAATAAGAAAGCCAAGACTCTAGAGTACAATGAAATGAAAATCCTAAATTGTAAAGAAGCATAGAATTAAGCTCCTAACCAAACATAATAAGACACCAAGTGCTAAAGATAAAATGTACAGGAATCTGAGAGATTTACTAACTATTTTTTAGGACTAATTTTCATTTGAAATAAACTAAAGTTCTCTAGCCTAAGAAAATCTAATTAACAATGTAACAAATATGAAAGTTTAAACCTACTTCAATATTCTGAAAAGAGAGAACATATCAAAACCTCCAAAATAAAAATGAAAATGGTCAAGTAAAACATTTCCACAAGAGATTATTCAATGAATAAAAGAAAATATTGGAGATTATTTGTAATCACTCAAGGAGCAGAGGTGAAAAAATGTATTCTTTCATGGACAACATGCAAAAGTTAATTCAGCAAATATTCTTTGGATCATTGCCGAGGTACAGTAATGAGTGGTTAAGAGTATAAGGCACTATTCCTATTATACAGTATTCATAAAATATCAAAATATCAGTATCTAGGAAAATCTTTATACACTCATGTCTAAATGGATGATTTATACGTTATACCCAAAGATGCTCCAACATTACATTTGCCAGTGAGTGCCAAGGGAATCTGAAAGCCGTTAGGAAAATACAAGAATCACTTCATTAAGAAGTAAAAATCAAAGACTAATCTTATAGAATTGATATTATTTGGTAAATGGGAAAATATCAACAGTCAGAGGTTCCTTGGTATCCATGTGTTCTAAATCTTCAGATTCTACTAACCACAGAATAAAAATATTAAGGAAAGAAAAATTTCCAAAAGTCTGGAAACAAAGCTTGAATTTTCCATGCTCTACGTACTGCACAAAATCTGTGCAAATGAAGTGATATTGTTATGGTTTAGTTCTAAAGTGGCCCCTGAAGCCTCATGTGTCTGAGAGATGAATGAATTCTGTGGGCATTATAACTGACTGGCTTTCAGGATGTGAGCTTTGGTCCTAAGAGGCAAGTCACTATGGGTGTGACCAAAGGGAAAATCTTTCTTACCAACTCCTCCCTCAACTCTGCTTCTTGGCTCTCATGAGGTGAGCAGCTTTCCTCCTCCAGACCACCATTCCTGGAGCCAGCCAACCAGGCAAACATGAACCAAAATAAACATCTTCTTTAAGTCATGGATGTAGGTATTGTTGCTCAGCAACCAAAAAGTGATTATATAGACATTGTATCCAGGTATGATATTGTAGAATTGATTTAAAATATATGAGAGAATGTACACAGATTATATAAAAATAGCAACATTTCATATGAAACTTTTATCATACAACTTTTATACAAAACTCCATTTCCATGGACTTTAGAGTTGATGGGGTTGACAGGGGAAGGAGTCTTGGCACAAATCTACTGTGAATGCTAAAGTGACTTCTGTAGAACAAGAGACAATTCCTTATTCACAATCTTGGAATAAAATCTTTAACAAATTTCTTTAATGTTTATCTCTGTCTTTCCTTTGTGACTTTTTAGCTTTCTAACTCAAATAGAAGTCAGTAAGACGATTAATACCAAAAACTAGAATCCTAAAACCCGAAGGACTCATTATATCAAGTAAACAAATCAATGAACAAACCCTCAGCCCCACTGTCATTGTTCTGAGAGTGTTTCTCCTCTGTTAAACATCACCTAGAACCAAGAACTTGTAGTTTGTGAAGCTGTTAATTCTGTTTCACAATATTTCATAGATATAAGCTAGAGTTCTCCAAAATATGTTAAGTATACAGATTAATATTTCAATTTTCTGTTTATAAAAATGCTGAAATTGTGTAGAAAACATTTGCATAGTAACATTAAAGAATGTCATATAATTTTTATTAAACCCAGACCATGTATAAAACTAAAACCTGAACTTGCCTAGGACCAGAAAACAATTTAGTGATAGAACCTGGTCTAGAAATTCAATCTCCTGCCACTTAAAATCTTTCCAGTACACAATGCTATACTATATACTATATACTCTGATCCAAAGATTACATTGTACTCCATAGCAAGAAGTATATACTTTATTTCTAAGCCTTCTGAAAATAAAATATTTAGTGATCTCTTGAGATATATGTCCTTGCCTCCATGCACTGTCCTTTCCAATAAAGTGAAGTCAACAGTTACTTTATATAGCTCTCAAAAATATAAGCTTAATTGGAAGATCTGACACAAATCTTAGCTAAATATACATTTCCTCCACATACCGCCACCCAACTCCCTGCTCTCTTTCATATAAAAAATAGTACATTATAACTATAAAGAAGTACCTGTTATCCAGGCATTTCTACTCATGGAAATTACATGTGTAATATCATGTGGAGAGTCCACAGGTTCATCTTTTTCATAGAAGTACTCTCAAAAGACAGCTAAGGTAATAAGTATTTTCTAGAATTGAAAATACCCACACAAAAATGGTATCTCTAGTCTTTTAGACTGTCCTATTACCTTTTCTCTTTTTTTAAAGTGGTAGGATCAATTGAAACGTCATGATCTAGCTGCTTATTAATCTCTTCTATATGTTCATTGAAATTTCTTCAGTGATAACTTTATTACATTAGTTTACTTAAACAATGTCCAGTGAAAAATAATCAAAAATCCTTTGTCCACAGAAATTTTTCAATTCACAGTTCATAAGAATGGATGTCAATTTCTTTCATGGCAATTTTTTAATTATTTTGACCTGAACAAAGTTAAGAAATGAAGGTGTTTATCAGTTTCTCAGGTCTCTCAAAATTCCAGGATGTTTTATCTAGTTAATTATTAAAATGTGAACTAAAAACAGTGAAATAACTTCCATAATAAAAAGACACCTGTCAATGCATAATTCAAAGCATTAAACCCTTCTACAAAGTACTCTCAGCATACTAAACCAAAAACTATTAAACTGCACTCATTTTTAACAATTTATAATTGATCCTATCAATTTTTAAAAACTTGAAAGCAATGTAGCATAAATTCATACAATAAAAGTTAAAATAATAAAACAGAAATCAACTAACAAAGTTATGAGACAAAAAATCAAAATAGATAAACTTTAGCTTATAAGAACTACCAAAAATTAATCTCAAAGCTTTGTTAATTAATGGTGATGAATTTCACTTGCTAAAAGTGGACCATTATTTCTTGCTGTATATACATTTATATGTATACGCCTCCAATAAGGAGACAATGCAGTTAAAAGCAGAAGTACAAATTGCTAATATGTCTAAAAATTGTATACTTTCCTTAGTCATAATATCACACCAAAGATTACATAACACATATGACATTGTATTTATAAATTTAACCTCTTATTGGAATCATCCCTAATTTTTTATTTTATGTTAGGGCATAACGTAGGTTTCTAAGTAGAAAGTATAGTCTTTTAATTTCTTCCTTCATTTACTCAACAGAGAGTTAGAAAAGACTAATTAGAAAAGACTAATTTGTTCAGGACCTAACCTCAATCAAGCAATGTGAATAATATTTAACATACACTATATAATTTACTGTTCTCAATAGTCCAGGAAAAGAAATTGCAATATGCATCTTATGGCTGAGGAAAGGTTATGTCATTCAGAGTACAGTCGGGACTTGAACTCATTTGCCTAATTTCATATTTTGATTCTCACCACTATAGTGATATAATCTTAAATCAGTTACTATCATTTATTTGGTGCTAAAATCTAACTTAAAAGATGATATAAACTCATTATCAAAACTAGAACATGATCTTTGACTTTTAAGGAGTTTATACTCTACTAACTTAACTAGAGTTATGCCAATTATATCTTACAATTCAATGACTATATAACAATAAATTCAAATATAAAGGCTTCCTGTAGATATGTACTGCACTCCAACTTAATGTCAGGTGTATGGCAAACATTATATGTGATAAAGTAAGATCAAACTGTTTATAAAACTGAACAATGACATTCATTAAAATCTGAAACACAGGTAAAATGGAAGTAAAAATAATCTGTAGTTTTTCTAATTCTTTCTTCCAGATGACTAAAGAATTTCTATTTGACCAGATATCAGACAGCTTTCTTTTTATTTGTTTCATATTTAATGCACTTATACTGCAGACCAATAACTGATCCCTTACCATTATTGCAATAGAATTAAGATAAATCTGCACTTGCATAAAAGCATTACTGTTTTGTACCACATCACATATGTTTATACACCATTTAGACCAACAAAGGAGATAGAATGGTTTATGGGATACATAAAATACAAATTAGCATAATTTAAAAGTTGGTTGAAAAACAAAATTAAAGGCAAAGCAAACTAGCTATACTTCACTGTGGTGGCCACAGATTTGGCTCTTTTTTTTTTAGTAGCCAACCTGAAAAAAGAAAACCCATCGCTTATAGAATTTACAGTTTCAAATGGAATGTTTTCCACTGCTTAAGAGAAATGCAATTATCCTTGATAGTACAATGTCTTAATTTTGCCAAAACTTCTTTTGAAAAATGTTAGAATGTAAACATTCTTCATCCATATAATGTGTAGAGCAATCTCTTTGCATATCTAGCTTTTATCAAACCAAGAATAAAAGGAAAAGTATCGAGTTATATGTTTACAATCTTCTGGATCCCCACTGTTCACACACACACCACCCACTAGGAGAGAAGATTCTCTGTCTTCCACAGCAAGCTCAGAGTATCAGAGTAGCAGGATTCTGAAACAGGTCCCTAAGCTAACTTCATCTATTTAATAAAAGTTCAAACCAGAGAAAAATGGGGAGATATTTCAGAAGCCAGTATTACCTGAGCTTCCTGCAAGCTTACAGTGGAATGAGAGAGAACTTTCCCAGCTGCTGTATGTAGGTGATTGGGAAAATGAGAGAAAAATACTTATCAAAGCTTTATTTTGTTATGCAATTATTGGTTGTTCAATAAGTAAACACAGTAAAAGTTTACATTTCTATTTAGTTATTTTGGATTACAATTTGTTGTTACTTTGAATGTGAAATATACCAAAACAGGGCCTGAGATGGCTAGCTTTATGCCACTTATATTCTAATGACCTCAGTATAGAATAATGGCATCCCAGAGCCACCTGTGGTTCCAACCATCTGCGCACTGTCTCACAGTGGACAAGAAGGGACTTCTCCATCTGTCCAGAATTCACTTATGCAAAAATAAGATGTTTAATTTTTTTAGATCCCAGAAATCTTCTTTCAGAAACTACAAAAAATATAATCAGGATATTTGAAACCAAAAGAGCACTTTCAGTAAATATAAAGTTTGTGATGCCACAAAGCTATGCGGAGATCCCAAATTCTCAGTGATCACATACTGGTTAAATAATGGTTTCCAATCTTCATAAACTCAAATAAAATTTGCATTATTTTTATCTTTTGGTTATAAAAATTCAGATATGTGCATGGTTAGCAACACCGGTTTAAAGGAAAAAGGAGTCAAATGTAAGATAACTGAAGAACTCACTATCCTTCCTTCCCTCTTCCTCATCTCATTCTCTTTGAACAAAGCTACAAACATTCTGAGCTCAAAGAAGCAATAGCTGTTCAGGGACTGCGTTCCCACAGAGGCATCCTCTGTGAGGCAGCAGATGTGTCATCAGGTCCCTGGTGAGGACACTCCCTGAAGTGTATCAAAAAAAAGAGCAGAGTTGGGGTAATGTTTGAGGACAGCAAAACTCTCTGTCATGCAGGTGGAAGTCACGGGCCTTTGCAGCTGACCTTTAAATTAATGTGGCCTCCTAGGTATACTCCAGACTACAAAGAGATTTAAATCATACACAAAATTGAAATAATATCACCTGACATGCAAGCACTCAGAAACTGTAGTATACAATACAAGCACATGGTAATATTATAGCTAAATTCAAAATTCAAATATCACATATAAATTTGTGGGTAGTGTTAGACCTGACTTTGAATATCTAAATTGCCAGGCACCATAGGGAAAGACGCTTCTAAAAATACACAACTTACTTGCAGACTCTGAACTAAAGTATAAAGAGATCTTACTTTTTTATAACCAGATAGAGAATTTCATTTTATTTATTTATATTCAATCCTATTTCCTGGTGTTTGAAATTCTCTGGGCAGAAGTCTTTCCTTGCACAGCTCTCACACAAGTATCAGGGTCCACACCCACATCCTTCTCTTTCTGTCCTTGCAACACACCTCCCTTCTCGTCCTCTCTCCAAATGGTAAAATAGACCATTCTTGTGTTCCTTTACCTAAAATCTGGCTTCAAATACTTATTTGAAACAAGCCTCATTAAATATCAGCTACCACACTGAGATAAAAGAACACTGGGCTAAATGAACAAAAGGGAGAGGAAAGCAGAGCACTGGCAAACATCGTCTTACAGGAAAAGGTAGAAAACTGAACTTTTGGTTTAAATAAATGGCCTTGGTACATGTTCTGAGAACTGTAATGCTAAGTGAAATATGAGTTTCTAGTAACCTATGACTTTCATACTGAAAGTGATAAATGTAGAAAATAGTACCCATTACTTAATGATTACATGACTGATACTAATTACCGTCAGGCACTGGCATCAATTGAGTTTCAAATAATATTAATCTCAAAGTAAATCATAAATTCCTTTTAATTCACCCAAATCTGATCAAAAGCATAGAAAAACACATTTGCTCCTCACAAAATTTAAGTATTTGGTCAGATTTTATTCCCAAACCTCTACCCTACCTACCTTTCTTTAAACTAATATTCTGATCTGCAACAGGAAGCTTATTAGCTAAATTACTATGGGGAGCAGACAGTATTACCAAACTGCAGCTCATATCAGTGTTATAAAATATAGAAAATCTTTTATGCAATGGAATATACCCTAGATATCTGTAAGAGTCACATTTGTTTTTGCAACATTCCCTAGGATTCTTAGGTCTAGGGAGTATCAGTCAGTTACCTTTTTGCAAGGCAAGAATAATTCTCCAAAACATTAAAATATTCCTGTACAATACTAGCTGTGATCATTTGACCCAGTATGACCCAAACAATTGTTGCTTTATAACAGATGCCTTAGAATGATTCTTCCCTTTACGATGTAAGTCAAACAACAATCTGATTACTAATTCAAATAAAAATACAGGGAGGAAGCCTCAAGTATCCATAAAAATTGTTTATAGCAACTACGGATATTTAAGTTATTTCTAGAGGAAGCCTATCCCCTCGGCCAATGTCTGTAGCTTTTTTTTTAACTACACAGCTCAAAAGTGTCTTTCATGTTCAGCAGGCACATTATAGGCAAAGAACTGATAAACTGAAAAGCTATCATAAGAAAATAAATCAAAACTTCGGTAAAATTTGGCTTATATACCCAAATACGTCGAAAACAAGATATATGATATCACCACCAGCAAGAAAAAACTTCAAAAGTGCCATATTTTAATTCTGATTTTTGCCCTTGTAGATTCTCCCCCACAAATTGATCTACTTATGTATACCTTCTCCTCAAACATATATTTTATGAAACTCTAGTCATTCAACATGAAAGACAAATCATAGCAAGTTTCGGCAAACCTAATCAACTTGTTCAGTAAAAAAATATGATCAATTAAAATTTCATCTTTAAAGCAAATCTAACTCTTATCTGTAGATTAATGATGCTTAAAGGAAGTGCTCTGCAGCTTGACCACCAGATGGGACATCTCTGCTAGGCTGCAATACAAGGAGAAACTGATGAGAAAAAAATCTAAAAATCTCTGTGTTAGGAGAAGAAGTCTGAGGAACACCACAGGAAGAACCATTTATAATCATTTTCTGCTTCACATAATTTAAATCTGTGCTCCAGGTGCCAAATAATAGCAGGGGATATACCTTCTACTGGGCAAGGATTGAGATAACAAGCTCTAATATAACCAACATACACTAATTATTCTCATAAATATGCTTCACAGGCTAATACAAAACATTAGCACTCTGGTACTAACAGCAGCAGACCAGAAGTAGTAGAAAACTTAGAAACAGCACTTTCCTTAAAGTACCATATCATAGCAATAGAAAGAGAGGAAAGTTGCAATCAAAACTAGATGGAACCATGATGGAAAATTTACAGGATCTATAAATAGGAAGAAGCATTTTTAGATTGTAATAACATGGATTCTAAATGATGAAATTGTCTAAGGACAGTATCTAAGACTTTTTTAAACACTTACATTAATCCCATTGTCTAAATTAATCCCTCAACAACCTGTGTGGACAGAATTATTTTCTTATTTTACAAGCACAGAAGTAGGGGGTTTCAGGGTGACCTTAACATGACAAATAGTTCAGTGAAAGGACTGCAAATCTTGATTTCTATTTCATAGTTCTTTCTATATATCAAGTACCATAGATATAGATATAAACAATAAATATAAATAACATGTATAAATGAAAATAGTACACATAAATAACAACATATAAATGAAAAAAATATATTAGCAGTTTAAAATACCACCTCAAAAGTACCTTTATAAAATAAAAGCAAAATATTTTTTTTTAATTTTAAAGAGAAAAAAGTAACAATAAAACAGTTTCAAAAGTGTAATAGGACAGTAACAATAATTAATACATTGTGTATCATTGTATTCATAATAGTTATTCAGAGTACAAGATATAGGTATGAAATATTGTCCAAACAGTATAAGTCTTTCTTTTCAATGAACTCAGAGATACTAACTGTGTAACTATTTTAACAATCTTGTGTATGCATATATATTTTTTTCTTTTCCCTTACTTCCTTTTCCCATAATCCCTTCACAATCTTTCTTTTGTTTTGGACAGTTTCTTCCCTATTCCCCCAATATCTATTTTAAACTTTGAATCTTATTTACTCATTCAGTTTCTCACATTAATGAAACAATACAATGTGTACACATGTGGCTCTGATTATTTCACATACGAATATGGTCTCAAGTTGAATCCATTTACCAATAAAAATCTCAAGTTTATCCTTCTTTATGGCTGAGTAATATCTCATTATATTAAAAAAACACATCTTTTCATATCCATTCCTTAGTTAATGGGCATTTCAATTGTTTACAAGATTTAGATATTAGAAATTGTGCTGCTATAAAACATGGATGCACATGTGGTATGCTGTTTTAATTTTTCTAAAAGGCAGAAGAGGAGGATCAAATGGAAACTCTGTCAGTTTTTTGAGGAATTTTCACACTGCTTTCCACAGTGGTTGCACAAGTCTACACTCTCACCCACAGTGGAGAAGAAGTGTTCCTTTCTCCCAAGTTCCACTAGCGTTCGTTACTGGCTGGTTACTTGATAATAGGCATTCTTTCTGGAGTGTTGTTTTAATTTGCATCTCTCAAGTGACCAGTCATATTGAACATTTTTTCACATATCTATTTGCCATTTGTATTTCGTCATCTGAAAAGTGTGTATTCATCTTAGATTCTGATTTTTTGACTGAGTCTTTGAATTTGGAGGGCCTAAAGCAAAATATAGTTAAAGAATTATATTTGAAATTTTTAAATTACATAGAAAAGTTTTCAGGCTGTTAATATGATCAAAAAGAAATATCAGAAAAATATCTAAAGAAATGCAACAACATTAACTAAAAACACTGATTATTCAGAATGGAAATAAAATATAGAAGAGACAAAGTTCAAACTTAATTTGAACCTAGAAAAGTATGGTTACATATTTAAAATTATGATACATTTGATGATGAGACTTCTCAAGACAACATCTAAACTAAAATGTTAAATGGTATTTTTCCAACATTTGGATTTTATAGATGTAATCTTTAGTAAGAGTATTATCCTTCTCTTTAAAAAATTATTCTACCATCTATAAAACTTTATATTTTATTATGAATATGCAAATCAATAGTGACAGATAAGCACCATTATGTTTAAATTTTAAAATCATTACTAATTTCATATAACTTCAGCAGAGTTTTTCATTAGGTGAAACAGGACACAATTATCACAGGAAATTCTCGACATTCTGATCAAAAGTTTGAATCATATTATTGATAATCAAATAAAATTCACTGATCTTGGCTAAGGCATTGAAGGCTTTCTATGCTCTGGCTCATCCTAACTTTTCCAACACTATGTCCTGTTTGATGATACAAACATGTTAAACATTTTATGCTTCCCACTTTTACACTTTCTCCCCGAAACTTTTTTCCCACTGGAATATCTTCCATTTCCCCTTGTTAAAATACCTTATGTTTAGTCTTCAGGGATGGAAGACTTAGTAATTCAATGTTAGACCACGTGCTTAGCATGCACAAACCCCTGTGTTCAATCCCAAAACAAAACAAAAGCTAAATCAAACAAAGCAAAACAAACACTCTTGAACTTTATCTTACATCCTGTTTTGTTAGTAATTGATTTCCTGGCCTTCTCAACTGAAGAAGGTCTCTTCCTTATTAGGGTGCTTATTAGGTTGTCTTATGTTCTGATAATTGTCATAAATCCTAAATATTTATAAATATAGTACCAGAGATTGTCTCAAACTTCAATATTTCAAATGAAATTATTTTAGCACCTTAGATTAAGTGTGTAATCATGTATTTATTCCGCATGTACTACAGAGTCCAAAAAGTGGAAGAATTTTTATATTTTTATCTTATTTAGCAGTCTTCTGAATTAAACTCAAATACATAAGACAAAACTTTCAAGATGCCAATAGTTTTAATTCTTTTGTGTTTGTCACTTATAGCTATTTTGCTCCCATATCTAATGATCTACTTTATTACCCATAAATCTTTTTTCTGGGCCACTAGAAAGTATGAAAAGTAATTCTCACATAATTTTAATATATTTACATTTACAAATAACTAAAGAAGAAAAAGACATAAGATTTAAACATACCTATTTGGATTATGAGAATAATAAAAGTGGAATTTACCCCAGGTATTAAATCTTGCTTCCTTAAAAATGGGCATCCTATCACCACTATGAAATGAATACTTGAGAAGAAAGATTACAATGAAATCACATCCCTTCCCTGAGTTACCAAATAATTATATCTCAGACGGGAAACTTTTTGCCTCTAATAAATAGTACATTATAAACCACATGATTTTTTAACCACAAAATTATGTGCAAAAAAGCAAGTAACTTTAGTGCATGCATACAATTTTTATAGACAGTTATAATACTCTAAACACTATTTACTAAAATGGTGCTAATAGTAACAGTGGAATATAACATCTTATAAAGTTACTATAAGATTGTAACCTCATTGTCTTTTTTCTTGTAACAAACTAAATCATGCAGGCTAAATTTAAAACACCTTAGAAAAGAACTTTAAAGTTAAGTTATGGGGAAATTTACAACTAAATTAAAACTGTTACTTAAAATTTTTGCTGCCCCATCCTAAACTTGGAGAGCTCATTTAAGAACTTGACTAAGGGCTACTAAGTATTTATTTCAGATATAAAATGTTCATATAAACTATTTCTAGGCCAAAGTAAAAACAAAAAATAATAAAAATTAAGAGATAAATATGCATATTTATAGCTCTTAAGATTGTTGTTATACAATCTACTCTTAAATAAATAGGATGCCCATTTTTAAGGAAGCAAGATTTAATACCTGGGGTAAATTCCACTTTTATTATTCTCATAATCCAAGTAAGTATGTTTAAATCTTATGATTTAATCTACTCTTATTTACAGTTTTATTTTCCAAGGTTTCCGTTATCCATGGTCATCCACATTCTGAAAACGTTAAGTAGAAAACATTAGAAATAAATAGCTCAAAGACTCTAAATTACATCACATTCTAAATAGCTCAAGCAAATTTCCTGCCGTCTAGTTACATCCTGCCATGACATGGATAATCATTTTGTGGAGGGAGTCCCTACTATGTACACAACCTTTCCACTTGTTAGTCACTTAGTAACAACTGATCAAATATTGTAGTATTGCAGTGCTTGTGTTTAAGCAAACTTTGTTTTACTTAGTAACAATCCCAGAACACAAGAGATATGCAGATGGCACTTAAAATGTCAATGAGAAGCCACATAAAGTGATTCTATTAAATGAAAAGGTAAAAGTTCTTCACTTAATAAGGAAAGGAGAAAAATCATACTGAGGTATGAGTTTGCATAAATCTGTAGTACGTTACTGTTGTTAATCTCTTACTGTGCCTAATTTATAAATCAAACTTTATAATAGGTACATATGCATGTAAGTATGTATGTATATAAAGGAAAAAAGAGCAAAAGAAAGCAAGAATTATCACTATCTACAGCTCAAGATATCCACTCAGTGTATTTGAATATACACTCTACCACATAAATGTTGTTTAAATACTCTGTTGACTTTGCTCCCAGTTTGAGTTGTGGGATTTTGGATGGACAATCTCAGTAACAGGTGAATTCTTCCATCTCCACTAGAGTGACCAAATTAAACAAAATCCTCAAGTTATCCATGTATGAATTGAAGCCTGAGACATGCTTAAATAGTGGAACAAAATGGGAAGGAAACCTGAAGAGGGGAAGAGGAAAACAGAAAAGAAAAAGAAAAAAGAGAAGGAAAAAATGGAAACAAAGCTTTTATAAATATGGAGGGGGAAAGGTATTAAAGGAGGAGAAAGGAAACGGGAAAAAAGAAGGACCAATATATATCATGAACAGATGTAAATTCACTAGGATGAATATTATCATCATACATACCTAAAATATACCAATAAAATTAATTTTTCAAAAATGAAACAAATCTAATGAAATAAGTCTTAATGCATTATATAATTAGATAGCATAATACAGTAACATGCATCACCTTTTCCTTAAAACTAAAAGGAGATTTTTGTTTTGTTTTGTTTTTATCTTCTATGTATGTCTGTAGAGTACTGTAAATAAACGGAAGCACTTTCTTATTCAAGAAAGAATGTAAATGGATATCAGCAAGATAATTGGTCTTCAGAAAGTCAGAAATCAATGCTCATAATTTTAATCTTTCCTGTTCCAGATAATATATACCTCAAAATGAGTGAGATACCTCAGAGTTATGATTCAATTTTTATTCTTTTATAAAACAAAAATACGGTAGCTATCATCATAAAATTTCTTTTATTAAATGAATCACATATCTAATTTGCTAATATCCTTTTCAGGTTTAAAGAGGACACTTCATAAACTAGCACCAAGAAATAAGTTAGTACTATGTTATTTTTATTAATAAATATGTGTAAGTCTATTTGTCTAGTTTGTATTTTTAAGCCCCTAAAACAAATCTAAGAAACAATAACAAATGGTTATTATATAAATTATACATACTGGTATGTTTTTTCAGTTATAATTAAAATAGTACATTTTAATACCACTAAATTATAACTAATTTTAAAAATTTAATATAATATAAAAATTTAGGGCCCCAGTGGATCAGTAAGAAGGCTAGCAACTCCTCCGTCCCTTTGCAGGGCCCAGATGGCCAACAGGAATGCCAGCAACACTGTAGGGCCCTGGCTGGGGCACACATGCTGGGCAGGCCACAATAATGGCACAGAAAAGTCCAAAGTAGCAGTGGCAATATAAGCGAGCACTTGGTAAGTTCGGTGAATCTCCATTGTGATTGTGTTTGGGAACATAGAAGTAGAGCACAAGTGGATGAGTAGGGCTGTCTTTTTTTTTTTTTTTCTTTTTCCTACAGGGCTGGGGGAGAACTCCAGCAACAGAAGACTAATCCCATCATCCAAATCCAGAGACCAAGATCAGACCCATACCCAGCACAAAACCACCTGCAAACTTGGCTAGAGTATGTATTTCTGAGATCAGACTTTGACCTCTGACAGAACTGTAGACACCAGAGGAATTTTACTATTTTTATTTTTCTGTTTGTCTAATTGGCTTTCCTGTTTCTATTTTGGTTAGGTTTGTGTGTTTTTTAAAACTCTGTTTTCTGTCTCCTTTTTTTTTTTCCCTCTGTGTGTGTGGGGGGTTTTTTTCTGTCTTTTCTCTTTTTCTTTCATGATTTAGGTGTCTTTTTATTTTCCTCTATTCATCCTCTTCCTCTCATCAATTATCTTGATTGACTTTATGGTACCTTTATGCGAGTAAACATTGTCTCTTTCTGGTTCACTTAAATATACTGAGGCTTTCTCTTCCATTCCCTCCCTCTTGTACATTACAATTACCTAATTCATCTGAAAACAGAAGAGACCTAGAATGGTAGAGGAAATTCTGGGCAACAAAGGAAGGCAGGAGGCATCACAATCCCTGACTTGAAGTTACACTACAAATCTATTCTGATAAAATCAGCCTGGTACTAGAATAAAAACAGAGCTGAAGATCAATGGAATAGATTAGAGGATATGACCACAACTACAAACACACTCAGCCACCTTATCTTTGACAAAGGAGCCAAACATGTTCACTGGAAGAAAAATAGCCTCTTAGAGGTGCTGGAAAAACTGGCTTTCCATATGCCAAAAACTACTAGATCCATGCCTATTACCAAGCACTGAACTAAAGTCAAAATCAAAGATCTAAGTATTAAAACAGAAACATTAAATCTACTAGGAGACAAAATAGGTAAAAACCTTAAAGATATAGGTGTAGGCAGAAAATTCATGAGCAAAAATCAAACTGCATGGGAAATATTTCCCAGAATTAAGAACTGGGATCTCATTTTATTAAAAAGTTTTTTGCACATCAAAAAAAAATCTCCAAAAGATTGGAAAAGAACCTCATGAATAAGGAAAAAATCTTAGTCAACTGTCCCTCAGACAAAGGCCTTCTGTCTAGAACATATAAAGAATTTTTTAAAAACTCAGACCTCTAACATTCAAAGACCCAATGCAAAAATGGGTATCTGAGTTGAATACATGCTTCTCAGCTGAAGAAATACAGATGGCAAATAAACACATGAAAAAAAGTTCAGCATCATTGGTCATTAGAGAAATGCAAATTAAAGCAACACTGAGATTCCATCTCACCCCAGAAAGAATGACCAGGATCAAGAAAACCAATAACTAATGCTGGAGAGACTATGGGAAAAAAGGAGCACTTCTGCACTGTTGGTGGGTGTAGATTGGTACTACTGGTATAGACTGCTGCAGCCACTGTGGAAATCAGTTTGTGGAGGTTCCTCAAAACCTGGGATTGGAAGTCCCATTTGACCCAACTATCCCACTTCTGGACATACTCCCAGAAGAAGTGAAAACATCACACCACATTGATATCTGTGCACCCATGTTTATAGCATCACAATTTATAATAGCTAAATCTTGGAAACAACCCAAATGCCCATCAACTGAAGAATAGTATACAATGGAGTATTACCCATAAAGAAGGATAAATTTGAGACTTTTATAAGGAAATGGATGCAACTCAAGGCCATACTCATAAGTGAAATAAATCAGACTCACATGTGTAAACATCATATTGTCTCGCTATAGTGAAAATCTGAAAGTATAAATAACATCCAAAATGTACACTAGATATTGTAAAATGGGAATAAGCTGTTCAAAAGGAAATAGAAACTGGGATGAGGAAAAGCAGAAAACAAGAATGAGAAAAAATATGTATCTATATACAAGATAGTTATACTGCTAGTTTCTTAGTTCATTGAAAACAAAGGTTTGTATTAATACAGTTTAGACAACTTTTAAAGCCTGTATCTTATAATCTGAGTAACTACTTGAAGATTAAAATATGTATTGTATTAACTCTTATTATTCTCCTATTACCTTGTTTTGAAACTGTTTTATGTTTCTCTTTAAGCTGGTGTTATAGCTCAGTGACACAGGACCTGCCTGGCAAGTGAGAGGTTGTGAGTTCAATTCCTGGTACAAAAAAAAAAATAACAACTAATTTTCTCTTTAAAATAAAAAATAAATAAAAGTAGGGGTAAAGTGGGAGGCATAATAAAAAAGTGATTGGAAATCAATTTAAAGAGCAAAAATACAGACCATGTTCTAACTGTATACACCTGTAGAACTGGTCACATGTGAAGGTTTATTCCCAAGAAAGGATGAATTATCTCTACCGGTGAAGAACAAAAGCTATCTTTGTGTATTTAGGCATAATTCTCAAAAAGGAATTTAATGAATCTATATTAACCTCATCAAGGCAACCTTAAGTGAATCTAGAGATGCACAAAGTTAACATTGGCTTTCATAATCTTTGAACCAGCCCCAGTAACCAGAGAATTAGGGCAGAGTGTGACCAAGATGAAGATCGAGAATAAATCAAGCTGATCATTAAAGGTAAAGTAAAACCCATCACAGCAGCAGATAATGCGGATCTCAAGGCCAATTTATAATAAACAGTATATGAATTAACCTGAAGGATGATAAGTCCAGACCAAGGTAGAAAGAACTTTGAGAGAAATGGAAAGAACTTAGTGTCTAACTCATGGTATTTTTGTACTAAGTAGATAGAAAATTATATGAACACATAAACAAGCAAACAAAACTTCAAGAAAGACAAAATATCTTCAGAGAAAAAAGAATTATTATAAAATAGAGTACAGAGAATAATGGCATGGTATCTCATGTTGGTTTCTAAAATTACATTCATGCCTTGAAATATACAGAAAATGCCATTAATTTCTATGTGAATATTATTTCTGTATCATATGATATGCATTTTAGTAAATTTGCTATCAAAGCAAGCACTATATGATATGCATTTTAACTACTTGGCTTAATATAAAAAACAAGAGAGTGTATGAGACAAATACACATATAAGTAATACAAAATTCTCATTTTCTATGGTAAGAAACTAGCTGATTATCAAAAATTAATGTAAGTAAACTATTTACAGGGGCAAAGGTAAACATTAAGTAATTAAATTAAAGATTAAATTAAATATTAAAAAACCCTTTCAACAATAATTTAATTCACTTGATAGCTGAATAGAAGCAATTTGTTAGGACACTGGACTTACAAGAGAGAATCTCTAGATTCAAATCCCAGTTCTGCCTTTCCTACTTTTGTGACTGTGAAGAGTAATTTAACTTCTTCCTTATACACATTAGGAAACAAGAAGAATATTGTTGTTTAACTCAGAGATTTTAGGAAGATTAAATGAGTTAATACGTGTAACACACTTTGGTCAATATTTTCTGATACATAAGAAATACTATATGAATTAGCTCATATTATTATGTTTACTTATCTATTTTATTTGTTTTCCCAGAAGTTGACTGCAATTTTTTTCATTATCTTTATTCTGTTATTATTATATTTACTTTTCAGAGCACCAAGTAGTGTTGCATGATTCTAAGTCAAATAATTGTAAACCTCCCTTCTTATTACTAATGGAGTTAAAATGTTTATTCTTTGGGAGCTAATGACTTTACTCACTTAAAGATTGTCTTTGATCAAAGTTAGCTACTTCTGCTGTTGCTTTTCAAAAAACAACTTCCAGTTCATTTACTATAATGTAACAAAATATGTCACAAACACAGTGTACTGTAAACACCTCTGCTTCATAAATGAAGGAACATCATCTTCTCCTACGGTTTTAGAACACTGCCTACCAGTTCTTGTTCACTTAAAAAATGTTGATGGAGTAGAAAAGGAAGAAGTTAAATTCTCCTCAATCGTCTGAATCAAAAGCTATCAATAAAATCTGTGGTGCATGGGATAAGGATTGGCAAGAAAGAAGCGGTCTTTCACTAATCCTGAAGTGAAAGAATAAAAACATCAGAGATGGCTGCTACTTTGCAGAGTGAAGGATGTTACATTTAACTGTGAAAAATTTCAAGATAAAAGAAAAAGCATTCCATCAGAAATTCAGCCATGAAGATCTTCCCTATAATTATAATTCTATGAATAACTCAATTAGTTGCTTCGTTTCCTGCAACTTAGTATTTCAGGTATTTGTTTGCTGTCATTTGTTTTTGCTTTGTGTAGAGCCACCTGTACCTGCCCCACCATCCATATGAATCATGTAGGAAAATTTAACATGTCCCAAGTGCAACTGTCTATCAATAAAGTAAACACAAGGACACCTTTCTTAAAGTCACGTGGAAATCATGCACACCTTTACACACACTGATGGTGTTGTATTCTTAGGTGTGTTAAGCACTCAGTTTACATAAAAATCCTTAGTTGGGTTTCTTTAAAAATATACATGTTGATTTCTTCTTAGATTGCTTAAAAATCTTAATAAGTTATGTTTCCCCCACCAAACAAAAAGAAATCAATGATATTAATAAGAACTTTCTGATACAGATATTTTTGCCCTCTTTCTAAATTCTCCATAGTAGTAATACGGTCTTCTGCATGTTGTATAAACTTCAAATACACTAAACCAATGTATTTGTATCAGTGACATAAAATAAACTCATAGTATTTAAATATACATAAAGATTCAAGTGTATGTATGTTTGTGTGTAACATCACTATTGTTCGGACAAACCAACATATACATAATAACAGGAACAAGACAATACTCCTGTACTACATTTATGAAAAATACATAGCCTAAATTTAATCATGAAATCACCTTGCCCAAATTAAATTACATTCTTCCAAATAACTGGTGTATACTCCAAAAATACAATGTCAAGAAATAAAAACTGAAAAAAATCTTCCTGGTTAAAGAAGAATGAAGAAATAAAATAACACTATAATGCATGATTGTGGATAGGATCCTCAAAACCAAAATTTTGAAACAATTGAATTTTTATATATAGATAGGAGTCCTATAACTAATTTTGACTATATTAAAGATACTCAAACTATTGTCCTTATTTCTAGAAAATATACAGTGAAATTATTTTTGTACTGGGGATTGAACTTAAGACTTTATGTTTGCCAAGCAAGCACTTAACACTAGCACAAAGAAATATTTAAAAATAAAGAGGCATAGTATCTTTAGCTTATTCTCTAAAAGCTCTGAAAAAGTGGTAAATAATGCACAATACAAAATTTAATAAATTTAGATAAAATTTATATAGCCAAACAAAATGTCATTAAATTATTCTCTAATTAAATTTGAAGTTTCTCTAAATTTGCAATTTTTCAATCAAATAAAAATTATAAGTTGACAAAAATACAACTTTTGAAGAGAAGTACAGTATCGTTGCTAAAAGATCTCATCATTCAACAATAAAAAAGGCATTTGATCTTGTGAGTAGATGTGATTTCTAATATAACTTTAAAATTGCCTCATTTCACACTCTTTGGCCTAATTTATTTTACAAAGTGATATAACATTTTATATTACTTTTAATATATTCAGGATATTCTGCAGATAAGTCAAAATCAGTTAGGTTATATATTTGTGGTAAACATCTGTTATTTTGGCCTGCTCACATCTGTTAGTACTTCAGAAAACAGCAAATCTCCACCCCATATGCGTGTGCACACACATACACACACACACACACACTCAGACATGTACATGCACACACACAAGCACATTTGCCCTTCTATACTTTCATGGGATTCTGAAACACTTTTTCCCTGATAATCTTATCTTTCCCACCTAAGAGTGCGCATATGAATGAGGCCGACCAATCAGAATCTCTTGTCCTAGCAGAGTCAGTCAGAATTTCCAGACACTGACGTAGAGAAAAAAAAAATAATCATGAGGTGATAAGAGAGAGCAATCTAAGCTTGAGATATCTAGAGACCTTCTTTGCTACTTTTTAGAGAAACGCAGCATAACAACAGAACCACACCAGAAAGAAAAAAAAAGCTAATTTGGGTTATAGTCCAAAGATAGAGGCTAAGATATAGAAAACAAATGCCACATATTCTCACTTATTTGAGGAAACTAATAAGTCTCTGTATGTGAGTATAATGGTGGCCTCTAGAGATGAGGAAGGACAGTAAGGAAGAAGAACTAAAAAGAAAACACAGTAAAGTGAAGGAATTGTTTCCATTTCTTCTTTAGCACGGAAAAAGATAAGAAAAGTTTAAAATATTGTATAATATATTACAAAATTCGAGAAGCATAAAGAATTTCCAGCACATGAAAATGACTCATGCTCAAAGACACTAAAATGCTTATTACTCTGACTTATTACAAATACTGTTACCACAATGCATCTTATACAGATGTTCAAATATTGACTCAATACAAATACAAATAAAAAGGTTTATTTAATTCAGAAATAACAGACTATAAAGACTTTTTAGTTTTATACCAAATTCAGAATAAGAACTAGAATACTCATTTTCTTATTGTAAACTGCTTCTCCATCAAGCATACTACAAAAAAAAAAAAGCAACCACAATGGTAGTATCTGAGGCAATGTTAAAATAATCGTGAAAATTAATTCACAGAATAAAACTGTACCTACATGAGTAGTAACTAGACAAGGATTTGCCTAAAATGGGCACTCAATTAATGTTCATTGAAGAAAGGTTGAAGATTCTCAATTCTCACAAATCGTTAGTATCAAAAATGAAAGGACCAAACCCTTCCTGAGAGCCAGCAGCTGCCATGCAGCTCAGGAAGAGAACCAAGAAGAAGCTAACCCCTTCCTGTGAGCCAGTGGCAGTCATGGATCAGGCCAACCCTTTCCTGTGAGCCAGGTGGTGTGTAGGCTGGGAGACAAAAAGTGAGGAGACCCCAACCCAACCCCCAACCACCATGAGCAGCTGTCTGATTTGGAGAAACGTAAGTGAAGATGAGAGCTACCGAAGGGGGAAAAAATGCTTGCATTGTTTGATTGACTTTTCAGTCCTAAAGCTAGTAGTGTGAGCTTATATTTAGAGGATAACAATATGCAATATAGCAACTATGAGGGATCTCCTTCTGAATGTGGTAACCATTGTTAATTCTCTATTATCTTGTTTTAAAGTCCTGTATCATTTTCATTATTTTGAACCAATCTTTTGTTTGTTGTTTTTTTGTTTTTGGTGCTGGGGATCAAACTCATGACCTTGCACTTGTCAGGCAGGCGCATACCCCACTGAGCTAAATCCCTGGCCATTTTCATTGTTTTGTTTGGTCTGGTTTTATTCTGTTATGATGGCATGGGAAGCTATTCGGAAGATAACAAAAAGATGGTAGCCATTGCTGATTTCCTAATATCTTGTTCTGAAGGTCTGTTCTGTATCATTTTCATTGTTTTGTCTTGATTGGTTTTATTCTGTTCTGTTTTGTTTGATTTTATTATGTCTGATGGTGTGAGCAGTTAATCTGAAGGTTATTCTGTTATTCTGAAGATCCCGCTACTTTCTATTTTCTATCTTTTATTTTTCTTTTTATTTACAGTTTGGATTATTCATATTAAAGAAACCATTTGATATTTAACCTCATGTATCTTCTTTATTTAACTTAATATTATGGTCTCAAGGAACATCGATTTTCCTACAAACAACTCATCTATCTTTCTCTATGGCAGAGTGGTACCCCACTATGCATGTATTTGATTTTTAAAGGTACCATGAAAGATATTATGTCCCTAGTTTTTGTTTTTCTCAGTGGTTTATTGTTGTGCAGGAACACTGTTAATTTTTGTGTGGTTGATTTTGGATTCTGTCACTTTGCTGAATTTGTTTATTAATTCTGAGAGATGTGTTTTTTGAGATGCTCCATGCAAAGGATCGTGTCATCTGCAAATAAGGACAGTTTGACTTCTTCCTTTTCTATACTTTTTTTTTAAACCAAAAATCAAATTCAGGACCTTGTGCTTGCCAGGCAGGTGCTGCGCCATTCAGCTAAATCCTGGCCCTCATATCCCTTTCATTTCTTACGCTTGCCTGATTGTATTAGATAAAGTTTCAACTACATATTGAACAGAAGTGGTAAGACTAGACACACTTGTCTTGTTCCTGATACTAGAGGAAACATTTTTAATTTTTCCCTGTTTAGTATGATGACGGCAATATATTTGTTATAAAAAGCTTTTATCATTTTAAGATCAGAGCCTTCTGTGCCTATTTTCATCAGAGGTTTTTAACAGAATGGATGTTGAATTTTGTTAACAGCTTTCTGAATCTATTAAAATGATCATGTAAAATTTTATCCTTAATTCTGTTTATGTGGTATATTACATTTATAATTTAGGTATATTGAACAATTCACGTATTCCTGAGATGAAGCCTACTTGGTCACGATGTATGACGTTTTTAATGATTTCTTGCATTCTGTTTCCAAGGATCTTGTTGAGGATTTTTTTATTGTATGTTCAGTAAGGATACTTACCTGAAGTTGTTATTGTTGTTGCTGCTGCTGCTGGTTTTGGTATCAGAGTAATGTTTGCTTCAAAGAATGAGCTTGGCAGTGTTCCTTTCTTTCCCACATCAAGGAATGGTTTGGAAAGTTGGCATTAGGTATTTCCTGAAGTTCCAGTAAAATTCAGTAGTGGAGCCACTGGATCACAGGCTTTCCTTATCTATTCAGAGTTTTTATTACTGTCTCTTTCATTGTCTCTTGTTGATTTGTTCAGAGTTTCCATCACTCCTTAGTTCCATTTTGACAATTCACATGTCTAGAAATTTGTTCATTTCTTCTAGATGTTCCAATATATTGAGAGATAAGTTTCTGAAATAGTATCTTATCATCTTCTGGGTTTTGTGGTATTCATTGTGATTTCACCTTTTTCATTTCTACATTAATATGAATCTTTTCTCCATTTTGTAAGTTTGGGGTTTTTCAATGTTGTTTAATCTTTCAAAGAACCTATCTTTGATTCATTGATCTTTTGTATATTTTTACTAACATTAGTTTCTGCTGATTTTAATAGTTTCTTTCCTCCTACAAGCGTTGGATTTGTATTTCTCATATTATCCTAGTAACTTTAAATGTATCATTAAACTATTTATTTGTCTTGCTCTATTCTTTTAGTGTTTGCATTCATAGCTACAAACTTCCCACTTAGGACTGCTTTTTATGTGTCCCACAGATTTTCCTATGCTACGCTTCCATTGTCATTTTATTCTAAGAACTTCTTCCCTAAATTCTTCTATGATTCATTGATTATTGAATAATGTCTTATTAATTTCATTGTTCTTCTGTGGTTTCTTTCACTGTTACTTTGTACTGTCATTCCTCCATGATCTAACAGTACACAGAAGTTATTTCAATTCTTTTGTATTTATTAAACATGCTAAATATGGTCTATTTTGGAGAAAATTCCATGTGCTGCTTAGAAAAATATGTACTGTTACTTTGATGAAGCACTCTTAAGATTTCAGTCCACTTGTTCAATGACTTGGTTCAGTTCTGATATTTCTTTATTGATTTTTCTGTCTGCCTTATCTATTTGTGAGAAAGGGATATTGAAGTTCCCTACTATGATTGCACTAGTATATATCTATCCTTTCATGACCAGTAGTTTTCAGTTTATGACATTAAGTATGTAAATATTTGATGCACATATACAAAGTCTGACCAAAAAAGTATACATCGAGAAAAGAAAAACTTATATAAATGTTTTAATACTAAACTCATTGAAATATCCCAAGATTAATACAAGTTACCTTTTGCCTCTGCAATTATAAGAGATACTCAAAGTAGTGGCCATTAGCTTACAGACTATTCTATACCGAACAGGTGAAGTATGTATACATTTTTTGGTACACTTTGTACTTGCAACTTTTATTTCTTCCTATTGAATATTTTCCTTTACCAGTATGTAGTTACCTTCTTTGTCTCCTTTGATCAGTTTTGACTTAAAGACCACTTTTTCTGGAAATATGAGAGCTACCCCTGTTGCCTTTGGGCTCCAGTTATATGGTATATCATTTTCCATCTTGTCATTTTTGGTATATGTGAGGTGTATGAGTGTGTGTATGCCTGTGTGTGTATGTCTCTGTGTATGTGTGTGTGTGTCTGTGTCTGTGTGTTGTGTCTCTTACAGATGACATATCATTGGATTTTGGTTTTTGATTCAATTCATCGCTTTTGATTGAAGAGTTCAGGCCACTAACATTGAGCATTCTTCTGAAAAGTATTTAATGAATCCTATGATTGCATTATCTTTCCCAGTGCTGATTTTATTCCTTTTTTTTTCCCTTTTGATTAACTACTCTCCAGGCTACACATATATTTTCCTTTGGGCTGTTTGATGATGTTGGCCTCTCTGGCATTGTATATGAGTTCCTTATGTACTTTCTGCAACACTGTTTTGGTCATGAATTTGTTTATATTCTCTTGAATTTGGAAAGACATCATCAGTTTTGAAGGTTATTTTTTCAGGATATAGTAATCAGGGATTGGCAATTGCTTTCTTTTCAAGCTTGAAAAAGTTTGCTCAATGTTCTCCTGTTGGGAGCCGCGGCCGAGCCCGGTCGCCTTACTTGGCGGACGTGAGGCCTGTAGGAAAGAGCAAAGCCTGAGCTAGATTACCCCTCCCATCGAGTGTGCTAAGATGGCGCTTATCTCCTGCTTCCTGCTTGGTAAACAACCCGCCCTGTAAGATCTCCTGCTTCCTGCTTGGTAAACAACCCGCCCTGTAAGATCTCCTGCTTCCTGCTTGGTAAACAACCCGCC
Organism: Cavia porcellus; assembly: GCF_034190915.1. NCBI lineage: Eukaryota > Metazoa > Chordata > Mammalia > Rodentia > Caviidae > Cavia > Cavia porcellus. The sequence goes on from NW_026947511.1 coordinate 26,313,227, forward strand.
CTGTAAGATCTCCTGCTTTACAACCCGCCCTGTAAGATAGTCTGCCTAGCAACAACTGATGTTAGCCAATCAGCCCGCATCGCGCGCTTTGAACTGATTGGCCACTGTAACCCTATAAAAGTGAGTGCCTCTCCCGCCACAAAAGAAGAAGCAAAAGAAGCAGAAGAAGCACGCAAGGAGCCGCGGAGAGCGGACCGGTAGAGGCTTCGGGACAGACTGTAGGAAGAAGCACGCAAGGAGCCGCGGAGAGCGGACCAGTAGAGGCTTCGGGACAGACTGTAGGAAGAAGCACGCAAGGAGCCGCGGAGAGCGGACCAGTAGAGGCTTCGGGACAGACTGTAGGGAGAAGCACGCAAGGAGCCGCGGGGAGCGGACCAACAGAGGCTTCGGCCGGGAGGATTCCCGGGGCAGGCTGTATGGAGAAGGAAAATAAAAGAAAAGGTTGTCCACTGCCAGACTTTGTTGTGTGTCCTTCCTGCCGGCTGGGAGTGAAACACCGACATCTGGTGGCCCGTACGGGGAACTGATCACCCCCGAGACGTGGCAGTGGACAACGCTCCAACGCAGAGCTGCAGGACAGGTGAGTAGAGGATAAACCTGGGCCCTGGGTGGCGCGCACCTACAGGGTTTGTAGACTCCTCTCAGGCTCACGCGTAAGTGGCGGATTCCTTGGGCCTCACGCGGTGAGTAACATATTAAAAAATGGGAAACATGCTAGGTAGCGGCACTAAGAGTGAGGGTGGTTGCGGGGAAAGCTCTCAAGAGCTTACAAAAGTACGCAGGGTATTTGAGCAGGCCCAGTCAGGGAGCTCCCGAGAGGGGTCCGTCAAGGGGAACAAAGATGCTAAGGAGGAGGACGGGGCTCAACCCTTGGAGTCGTCTGACTCCGAGGACGAGGGAAGGTTGAATGGTGAGGAGGCCAAAGAGACCAGCTGTCAGGGGCCTAAGTCGCTTGATGGGGAGACGCAAGGCTCTTTCGCTGCGTTGCGCCGCGAATTGCGCTCCGCTCAGCTAGGCTTACGAAAAAGCAGAGAGCTTCTGAGCGCCCCCTGGCAGGGGAGGGAGACAGAACCTTCTGCTCCGCCCTGGAACTCGTTCCCAGAAGCGGTCCCTCGCCGCGAGGCCGCCGCATGGGAACTCCCCCCTCTTCTGTCAGTACAGGAAATAACGCACAGGCCGCCATTTTCTGTTCAGCCACGGCCGCCATCTTACGATGCTCCGCCACCGGCGGGACGTTATTTCCACAGACAGCTGTGGCGTGGGGGTCATGTGTCTAATGAAGACCACCCGTTCCCAGGGATAGATAGCGGCCCCTATGGGATATATCCTGTACAGATGGCCATGGGTCAGGGACGTAATGTGTGGGAACCCTTTGAAATAAAGCAGATTAGAGAACTTAAAAATGCAGTTACAACCTTTGGGCCGACTGCGCCTTACACCATTGCCATGCTGGAGAACCTGTCTTCTGGGCCCCTCACCCCCGCGGACTGGACTCAGCTGGCAAAGGCGTGTCTGCCCTCGGGTAGTTACCTGGATTGGCGAGCCTGGTACGCCGAGTTCGCTGCCAAACAGGCGGAAAGAAACGCTAACCGAGGGAACCGGGGATGGAATAGAGACATGCTTATGGGGGAAGGCCAACACGCTGATAATCAGACTCAGTTCCCTGGTGCAGTTTATGAGCAGATCAATACCATTGGGCTTCGCGCCTGGAAGCAGGTGAGTGGTGCTGGAACAGCCTCCCTATGTCTTTCTAAAATAGTCCAGGGCACAACAGAGCCATTTGTTGATTTTGTGGCTCGGATGCAAGATGCCGCCGATAAGATCTTTTCCGATAGGGAAGTGGCTCAACCGCTGGTTAGGCAGTTGATTTTCGAACAATGCACAAAGGAATGTAAGGCAGCAATAGCCCCACATAAGAATAAGGATCTTAACGCCTGGATCAGAATATGCAGAGAAATAGGGGGGCCGCTTTCTAATTCGGGAGTTGCAGCTCTTCTGGCTGCGGCAGTGCAACAAAGGGGACCTCGCGGGCCTAGAGAGGAACATAAAGCCAAGGGGTGCTTCAGCTGCGGGGACCCAGGACACATTAAACGCAACTGCCCAAATAGTGCAGACGCCAAGCCTCGCCTTAAAAATGAAGGATCGTATAACGTCTGTGGGCGATGCAGAAAGGGTCCACATAAGGCAGAGGATTGCAGGTCAGTTTAATCATTGAGAGGGCTCATAGAAGCCTCAAAGAAATTTTACAAAAACAAAAAGGGGGAGTAGGCCAAGGCCTGGCCCCAAAGGCACGATTATCCATGGCACTATTCACACACAATTTTTTAAATTTAAATAATGATAATTGCTCCCCAGCTATGGAGCACTGCAACCCTTCCCCCAACCATAAAGGGTGGGTTAAATGGAAAGATGTCCTAACAGGACAATGGATGGGCCCGGATCCGGTAATCAGCTGGAGCCGAGGCGCGGTTTGTGTTTTCCCACAGGAACCGGGACGAGAACCACTGTGGGTACCGGAGAGACTGACACGGGCAACAAAGCCCTCGACTGAAGATCAGACCTGCCCTACCGGAGATCCATCACAGACCAACCAACAAGATGAATAGAAATAGCGGTAGCCCAAAATGGACAAAAAGATCCTCAGGCATATGCATGGCTCGCTCGCCTAGCCTACGACCGAGTCTAGGGGCGGTGAGCTTCCCACACTCCTCCTCTAAAAAATTATGACATAGCTGGGTAGGAGAGTCAATGACGGGTAAGAGCGTACTCCCCCGGTGCGACTCAACCTAAGCCAGGCCCTACCCCATCCTGCACGTAAGCCGCTGGACTGTTAGATGCTGCCCAGGTCTAAATTTCTCTCCGAGGGGATTTCTTTACGGAGAGGAAATGAGTGCAAGCTTGTGTGCATCCAGGTTCCGTCCAGTTTGTGCCTGGCCCTAGAAAAAGGACGAGGGCCTCAGGGCCTTGGCAGACCATGGGACGGCCGACCAGGGTCTAAGCCAAGGACCTACGGTGGGCCTACGCATAGGGCATAAGCCTCTGCACCCAGTCCAGGAAGGGCTACGATGCGCACATTCATAAAAAATAAAAAAGGGGGAGATGTTGGGAGCCGCGGCCGAGCCCGGTCGCCTTACTTGGCGGACGTGAGGCCTGTAGGAAAGAGCAAAGCCTGAGCTAGATTACCCCTCCCATCGAGTGTGCTAAGATGGCGCTTATCTCCTGCTTCCTGCTTGGTAAACAACCCGCCCTGTAAGATCTCCTGCTTCCTGCTTGGTAAACAACCCGCCCTGTAAGATCTCCTGCTTCCTGCTTGGTAAACAACCCGCCCTGTAAGATCTCCTGCTTCACAACCCGCCCTGTAAGATAGTCTGCCTAGCAACAACTGATGTTAGCCAATCAGCCCGCATCGCGCGCTTTGAACTGATTGGCCACTGTAACCCTATAAAAGTGAGTGCCTCTCCCGCCACAAAAGAAGAAGCAAAAGAAGCAGAAGAAGCACGCAAGGAGCCGCGGAGAGCGGACCGGTAGAGGCTTCTGGACAGACTGTAGGAAGAAGCACGCAAGGAGCCGCGGAGAGCGGACCGGTAGAGGCTTCGGGACAGACTGTAGGAAGAAGCACGCAAGGAGCCGCGGAGAGCGGACCAGTAGAGGCTTCGGGACAGACTGTAGGGAGAAGCACGCAAGGAGCCGCGGGGAGCGGACCAACAGAGGCTTCGGCTGGGAGGATTCCCGGGGCAGGCTGTACGGAGAAGGAAAATAAAAGAAAAGGTTGTCCACTGCCAGACTTTGTTGTGTGTCCTTCCTGCCGGCCGGGAGTGACACCAACATTCTCCGGTTTCTGTTATTCTATTAAACTTGGCTTTATGTATTACTGTGGGAGACCCTGTAATTAGTCACCATCTTATATCAACAGACAACAGCCTAGGTAGATTTGTTCTCTAGGAGTTAAGTTTCTATTTGGTAGTTAAGTCTTTATTTCTCCGTATCTAGCCTGTTTCCCAAAGTTACATGTCCCTGTGGTTTGGCCCGTGCAGCGATTATGCTGATGAGCCCGCATGCAGGAAATCTCCCACACATGGAAAGTTTGAACTACCTCCACTTTTAACCCCTGTCTGGCTAAGACCATTGCTAGGTTACCTGCTGACATGTTGGACCCCAACCTCCTCATTCCCCAACACCCTAAATAAACACTGCTCTTTTTTTAATAAATCAAACTTGATCAGAGCACTGTCTTGTCTCCATTTTTTGCAAGTCTTGTCCCTTTTTCAGCCCCACTCCCCCTCTAGGATCTCTGTTGACTTACCTGTGGGTCGGGACATATTACTTGCTAATTTTCACTAATAGTATCCTCCTTTGATGCTAACCTTCTGACATTTCGACTATGCTATGTTGTGAAGTGGTTCTTTTCTTGTTATGGCTATTTGGTATTCTATATTCCTCAATTACCTGAAAGTTAAAACCTTTCCCAAAATATGGAAAACACGGGGTTGTTGTCAGTGAATAAATTTTTATACATTTGGTGTCATCATCTAACATTTCCCTACCTCCTATGATGTATAAGCTTTTTTTTTTTTTTTTTGAGTCACCTAGAAGCTGTTGCATCCTGCTTCTGGGGTGTTCTGTTGTTTAGAGTATAAATTAGAATATTATCTACTAGATCAATCATGTTTTGCAGTGTGACAGTCTCCCCTCAGATTAGTCAGCCCTGTGGTCATATTTTCAACTGATGCTTTCATAGCCAGGATTTCTGTTTAACTCTTTTTACAATCTCTAATTCTCTACTAAAGTGGAGAATTATATCTTGCATTGTCTTTTTTAATTCAATCATCTTGCATCTTCTTGAAGATTAAACATTTTGTTAATTAGAACTTTTAACTGATTTTACATCATTTTAATCTCAATGAACATCATATGGATTTTCATATTAGTTTCTTTAAGAAACTAATTTCAAAGATTAGAATCTCTTCAAACATTTTAATCATTTCTTTTTTCAGTTCAGCAAATGTCAGATCAATTTTTTGAAAAGTTAAGAATTTTGGGAGGCAATATTGTCTTATTTTTCTCTTGTTTCTACTGCTGTTGTGCTAAAAGTTGGAGACCAGTTAGAGTTGAAAATTTCTGTCAATACTATGGAGATTTCTTTAGGTAGTGTATATTTCTGTGATGTAATTTTGGCTTTGGATATATTTTAGTGATTATACACCTACTGAAGCTAATCAACATAATAGGATCTGTTCTGGCTACTGAATTACAAGGTAAGAACAATGACTAGTTATATCTGTATCTACAGAACCAGCTACTACATATATATCAATCATATAATTTATTTTTTTATAAATGCAGCTGTGTTTATTCAACAATGAAAGACTCAACATATACATAGAGACACATAGAGAACTGGAGATGATTCATAGCTTCATTTTATGGAAGGGTATATGTGGAAAAATTGTACAATCCATGAAAGCCAAATTATACTAGCTTATATATACATAAATACAAAAAGATAGTTGAGGTAAATTTGCCTTAGAAAACATGTCTATGAATCCTGAAGCTATTGACTCAAGTGATTAATGGAATGTAGGTGATTGAGAAACACTATTTAATTATTAATTTATTTTTATTTAAAAAAAAGGAAAATCAGAAAATAAAAACAAAAAGTGAAAGGCATAAACAACAACAGCAAATTCAAAACAATAACAAGTCCTCAAAACAGAATGAAACAAATTTAACAATGGTTGTTATATTGCATATTGTTCACATTTTTTCAAATATAGAGAAGAATATTAAAGAAAATAGAAAACTGGAGGAGGTAAAGATGGTGGATAGATAACAGCTGGCTACAAAGGCTCCCTGACATAGTCAACTTAGAATTCAACATAATACAGTGTGGGGAGCCCCGAATAGAGGGAGATAAATTCTCTCGTCCCAAGAAGAAACTAAGGTGAGAAGAACCAATCAAATATACAGTCCCGGTGCTATTATTGGAACCACTAAGAGTTCAGTGCTCCCGCCACAGCGGGTGACTTTCCAAGCCATCCGAGGTCCTGCTGCTTTGACTCATTGGAGGTACAGTCACACTGAGGTTGGGGGTCAGCCAGCTGAACGGGGAACCTGCATTGACCTATAAGTGACCGGAGTGGAGCCATTCCATAGTGAGGGTGGCTCCTGCCAATGACATTCTGGGACTGGGCAGGACTGGCAAGTACAAAGGGCAACAGTGACTTCAGTCAGTTGTTTCCTTCCCAAATGAGATTGGTGGAGTGAGCTAGACCTGGGTCATGTGACCTGGTTGAGACCCAATAAGTTATTCAAAATAAATTCCCTATGGTGGCAGTGCACACTAATGCAGTGAAGCCTCATAAATTTGACTGATCCAGAGGAGGTGGTGCATTGTAATACAGTGCAGGCCACAGCAATTTGACTAATCCTGAGGGGAGAGGCCAGCATATGCTGCCCCTGTCTGCAACTCACTAGCACACTGCAGTAGGAAGGGCCACCTTGCCAGGGTGCTTCAGAAGAATTGTAACCAACAAAAAAAGAAACGGGCCTCCTGGAAGAAACAAAAAAGACAGGAATGGGAAGCAAGAAGAAAAAGTCCCCAGGTCCCAGCCCTGAGAACATTGACCCATGTCAAGTAAATACAAAGGAGAATGAGAACAGCAAAAATGCAATATCAGACACAGCACCAGTGAACATAAAGAGATATATGCGGGACCTCATAGAGGAGTTCAAAAGTGAAATATTTAACCAAGTAAAGCAAGATATAGGAAGATTAATAAAAGAGATACTAAGCACCCCTCAAGCAGACACAAATGGAAGGGAGGAACTCAAAGGAGAGAACCATTTGATGAATAATATAAAGAAAATATAGAATACATGAAGCAGATTCAAAGAGATTACCAGGAAACTAAAAACGTTATGGAAAGATGGCAAATCTGCTTGAAAGAAACTAAGGATAGATTATCCAAACTGGAGGACAGTTTTGTAATGTGGGATTATGAAAGGGAAAACTTTTTAAAAATAACAAGGAAACAAGCAATAACAATACAAAGGCTAGAAGATGACAAAACGATCTATAACTGAAGAATAAAGAATGTGAATTAAGAAACTGGGGTACAAACAATGTAACTACAAAGGCTATTCAAAGAAATAATTAAGGAAAATTTCCCAAACATAGGGAAAGGAAATGATATTCTGATACATGAGGCATACAGAACTCCAGCCACCTACAACCAAAACAGAGTTACACCCAGGCATATAATAATCAAGATCCCAGAAATTCAATATAAGAACAGTACATTAAAAGCTGTTAGAGACAAGAAACATAACCTATAAGGAAGGCCCATTAGAATAATGGCAGACTTCTCGACATAAACCATCCAATCAAGAAGAGACTGGGGTGAAATATTCCAAGCCCTGAAAGAAAATAACCTCTAAACCCCATTGATATACCCTGCTCAACTGTCTCTAGAAATTAATGGAGAAACAAGATGCTTCCAAGACAAAGAGAAACTGGAAATTCGCAACCACCGATCCAACTCTACAGAGAATACTGCAGGGCATTGTAGAGAGAGAGAAAAGTACTATGATTCCAGGAATAATGGCAGAGAGGCCTCAACGAATGGAGCAGAAAACAGAATTAAGAAGATAAGCAGACAACTGATGGCAAAAAAAGAGCATAACAGAAATGAGGCAGAGAAGGTTGGTTTTAATCTCTAATATAGATATTCTTGATATACTAAATTAAAAAAAAAAGAACCACACTTGGAGTAGATCAGGAGGCAGGGTCCACGGAGATGCTATTTATAAGAAATATAATTAACATGAAAAAAAGTGCATGGACTGAAAATCAAATATGAGAAAACAATGCTCTATGTGACAGAGAACCAGAGAGTAATCGGGGCAACTAGACCAGTATTTGTGGACAGGTTGGAAAGACAAGCTTTAATAGGTAAAGGAATACAATTAGAGATCAAGTCCAGGAGAGAGAAGGTTCGGAACCACTTAGGTAAATAGCAGATTCCCCCACCTCCAATTTAAAACCAAGGGTCTTGGTGAGACCCAAAAATGCACAGTGTACCCTGGGGAAGTGAAAGGGGAGGGAGAGTCTTGAAAAAGATGGCAGAAGATATTGTTAATAGTGTATCAGGATTTAAAACCCACATTACTCACACCACTCTCTGCTCAGATAGATTTTATTCTGTCCCAATTTGTCTACTTGCATTAGATTTGAGGGCACAGACAGTTATCCCAAAAACATCAGGATGTAGCACAGTAATCATCTTTAATTTCATATTAACTTAATCTGGAGCCCTGTATGACTTACACTGTTTTATCATGCTTGATCTTAATTAAATCTGGTTTGTTTGATTGCTCTTTGGTATCGACAGATTTTATTCAAAACTGATATGATTGATAGTATCAAGTCTGATAGTATAGGCAACTACATTGAAGATGACAAGACTCTACAATACATATTCTGGTTTGATAACTGCCTGTTTTTGACGTTTTATAGTATATACAAAGTTATGTTTTTATTAATACTGTTATGTACTGATATATTCAATTATACTATGTCTGATGATATAGCCAATTCTAATGAAGATAACAAGAGACAACACAGGAACCATGGTAGAACTCTTTGTACAACAGTCTTATATGTCTTTTTCATTTCATGTGTTTATAGGAATATGTTTTGTTTTGTCTTTGTTTTGTTTCTCCATCTAATATAGAAAGGATAGAAATACATGTTAAGACTCGTGCACATGTAGAATCTATAAACAGTTTATGAGAACTGATCTTATGACACATGATGAAATGAACAGATACTTAGAAAAAAAAGAGACACTAAAGTACCCAGTGCTGATCCTGGAGGGTCATAATGTGAAACCCAGCAATAGTATTATTCTTTGCTCAGAGTGATATTAGCCTGCTTGGGCTTGTTCAATCTCAATATAATTGAAGATATGGATAACTGCATGTATGTTTAAGTGTATAAGACTATTAACCATATTTCTAAGTTTTTATTGGATAGTTGAACAGAACTGGTTGCAGTCTCACTGTTTGAATCCCCACATTATATGCTCCACTTTAGTATCTTGAATAACTATTTGTAAAAGGACAATCTGCAATCATCAACTAGTGATTTCTTCCTGTTTATTTTTTTTTCTTTGAAAGTATGTATTGTTTCTACCCATTTTCTGTTTTGTTTAGTCTTTCTTTAAATAAATTTTTTTAAAAAATAGAAAACAGAAAAGTGGAGAACAATAACAAAGTCAAAAAAATTATCATTGTAGAATCACTAGTTGTTACATTTCTCATTGTCATCTTAAAAAAATAGTTGCCAAAGTCACAAAATCAAAGCATAAATAGTGGCTATACACTTAAATATTGATAGTACAAATTCCTCTGTTCAGTGTTCCAACAGAGATTCAGTAATATGTCATCTACCTTACACACTATACATACCGTTATACTCTTTAGAGTACTTTCTTCCCTTTTGCTTTCACAGTATCTATTACAGTTTTTGGATCACATTATTCTGTCAGTTTTTATTGTTTCTTATACTACAGAGACAATGTGATATTTACTCATGTGAGTCTTGTTTATTTTGCTAATGAGGATATTTTCAAGTTGCCTCCATTTACCTATAAAGGCTTCAAGATCATCCTTTTTTATAGTTGAGTAGTATTCCATTGTCTAAAAATACATTGTTTTCATCCACTCTACAGTTTGGGCATTTTGGTTGTTTCCAAGATTTATCCATCACAAATTGTGCTGCTATGAACATGGGTGCACATATATCTCTGAGACATGACCTTTTCAATTTTTCTGGGAAAATATCCAGGAGGGGAATAGCTGGATTGAATAGAACTTTCAATCCTAGCTTTTTGAGGAATCTCCATACAGATTTCTTTTTTTTTTTTAGAAAAGAGTACAAGTTTATCAACAATGGTTATCAACGTTGTCCCTTGTTTCCTTAAAAAGAATTGTCTATCTCATTAGATATTATAAAGTTGGACAAAACAGTAGAGAACAAGACCAATAAAACTTAGGCATTGTAAACATTACAGGACTTCCAAAGAAGACAATAGTCAAACCAGAATGGGTATCTAAGTGAATCTTATTGTCTTCAAAGTAGTTGCCTAAGTCTTCAAACTTGATACTATCCTATAGAATGGAACAGAGTCTAATCAGTCAAAACAAGATCGTGGGAGTACTACAGGACTTCAAAACAAGTTAATAGGAAATCAAAAAGAGTTACTATTTATATATCCTAATTTTTTAATTTTTTCTTTAATTAAGACAAACATAAGAAATGACTAAATAATTTTTTTTTGAAACAATAAGGGGGAGATTGAGATAAAACAGGACATAACAATATAACAATAGAGGTCACAGCATGACTGTTTCAACAACCTAGTACTTCACCACCATATAACCCGACTTAATAGTAGTTACCATAGTGTCTTTTTCCTTGAAATATTTGGATAAAACTTCATATACTCTAGTTTCAAATATTTTCATATCAAGAAGCCCAGAATAAAGCCTTTCTAATTAATGAGTGAAAACTTTATAAGGCTTCAAGGCCACCTAATGGGGAATCATGATTACCACATATTTTTATATATTTGAATCATTACTTACATTAGGGAAACTATTTGGTATTCACACATACGAGATTGATTTATTTCACTTATGAGTATGGTCTCAAGCTGCGCCCATTTATTGATAAATATCTCAATGTGATCCTTCTTTATAGCTGAATAATACTCCATTGTATAGAAATACCACAACTTTTTTATCCATTCCTCAGTTGATGGACACTTGGGTTGTTTCCAAGATCTGGCGATTACAAATTGTGCTGCTATAAACATAGGTGCACATATATCACTGTGGTATGATGCTTTCAGTTCTTCTGGGAATATGCCTAGAAGTGGAATAGCTGGAATAAATGGGATTTCCAGTCCCAACTTTTTGAGAAATCTCCAGACAGATCTCCACAAAGGCTGTACCAGTCTACACTCCCACCAGCAGTGCAGGAGAGTTCCTTTTTCCCCACAGCCTCTCCAGCATTTGTTGTCGGTTTTCTTGATCCTGGCCATTCTTTCAGGAGTGAGATGGTATCTCAGTGTGGTTTTAATTTGCATTTCTCTAATGACCAATGATGATGAGCATTTTTTCATGTATTTATTTGCCATTTGCATTTCTTCATCTGAGAATTGCATATTCATCTCAGATGCCCATTTTTGGATTGGATCTTTGAATTTTGGAGGTCTGAGTTTCTTTAATTCTTTATGTTTTAGACAAGAGGCCCTTGTCTGAGAGAGAGTTCACTAAAGTCTTTTCCCAGTTTGTGGGTTTTCTTTACAGTATGCTGGAGATTTCTTTTGACATGCAGAAACTTTTTAATAAGAAGTGGTCGCAGTTATTGATTCTGGGAAGTATTTCCCGTGCGGTTTGAGTCCTGCTCATGAATTCTTTACCTACTCCTATGTCTCCAAGGTTTCTACCTATTTTGTCTTCCAATAGATTTAGTGTTTCTGTTTTAATATTCAGATCTTTGACCCATTTAGATTTTAATTTAGTACATGGTGATAGACATGGGTCTAGCTTTAGTTTTCGGCAAATGGAGAGCCAGTTTTTCCAGCACCATTTAAAGAGACTGTCGTTCTTCCAGTGAACCTGCTTGGCTCCTTTATCAAAGATAAGGTGGTTGAGTGTGTTCGTAGTTGTGGTTGTATCTTCTAATCTATTCCACTGATCTTCAGCTCTGTTTTGATTCCAATACCATGTTGATTTTACTACTGTTGCTTTGTAGTATAACTTCAAGTCAGGGATTGTGATGCCTCCTGCTTTGTCTTTGCTGCTTAGAATTGCCTTTGCGATTCTAGGTCTCTTCTGGTTCCAGATGAAATTTAGGAGTGATTTCTCTAGATCTATAAGGTATGTTGATGGTATTTCTATTGGGATTGCATTGAATCTGTATAACAGTTTTGGGAGAATGGCCATTTTCACAATGTTTGTTCTTCCTATCCATGAGCAAGGGATGTCTTTCCATTTTCTGAGATCATCTTCAATTTCCTTTTTCAGTGTATTATAATTTTCACTGTATAAGTCTTTCACTTCTTTCGTAAGAATAATTCCTAAATATTTCATTTTTTTGCTTGCTAATGTGAATAGTCCAGTTTCTCTTATTTCCCTCTCTATAATTTTGTTGTTCATGTATAGGGATGCTATTGATTTCTGAGTATTGATTTTGTATCCAGCCACATTACTGAATTTATTTATTGTATCTAAGAGTATTTCAATGGAGTTTAGGGGGTCTTCTATGTAGAGTATCATGTCATCTGCAAACAATGATAATTTAACTTCTTCTTTTCCTATCTTTACCCCCTTTTATTTCTCTTTCTTGCCTAATTGCTCTGGCTAGTACTTCCAGTACTATATTAAATAGGAGTGGTGATAAAGGACATCCTTGTCTTGTGCCCAATTTTAAAGTAAAGGCTTTCAATTTTTGGCCATTTAGTATGATGGTGGCTGTTGGTTTGTCATAAATGGCCTTTATTATATTGAGGTAAAGACCATTTATTCCAATTTTCTGTAAAGTTCTTATCATGAATAAGTGTTGGACCTTATCAAAGGCTTTTTCTGCATCTATAGAAATGATCATGTGATTCTTCTTTTTGTCTTTATTGATATGGTGGATTACATTTATTGATTTGCGTATGTTGAACCGTCCTTGCATTCCTGGGATGAATCCCACTTGGTCATGGTGTATAATCTTCTTGATGATTTGCTGGATCCTATTTGCCAATATTTTATTGAGGATTTTTGCATCTGTGTTCATTAGGGAGATCGGTCTATAGTTCTCTTTTATAGTTGGGTCTTTCTCAGGTTTTGGTACTAGAGTAATATTTGCTTCCAGGAATGACTTAGGAAGGATTGCTTCCCTTTCAATTTCATTGAATAGTTTGAGGAGTGTCGGCATTAGGTCTTCTTTATATTTCTTGTAGAATTCTGCAGTGAATCCATCTGGGCCTGGGCTCTTCTTGGTGGGTAAGGACTTAATTACATTTTCAATTTCATTAGCAGAGATTGGGTTATTCAACAGTTTTATATCCTCTTGATCTAGCTTTGGTACTTCATATGCTTCTAAGAATCTGTCTATTTCTTCTGTGTTATCAAACTTTTGAGAGTAGAGGTTTTCGAAATAGGTGTTGATGATCCTCTGTATTTCTATTGGGTCTGTAGTGATTTCTCCTTTTTCATTTCTTATTGCATGAATTTGAGCTTTTTCTTCCCTTTTTTTAATAAGGTTGGCTAGGGGCTTATCGATTTTATTTATTCTTTCAAAGAACCAACTCTTTGACTCGTTGATTCTTTGGATTGTTTTCTTAGTCTCTATTGCATTGATTTCTGCTCTGATTTTTATAATTTCCTCTCTTCTTTTGGCTTTGGGCTTGACTTGCTCTTCTTTTTCTAGCTGTTTGAGGTGTAGCATCAAGTTATTTATTTGTATTCGTTCTGTTTTCCTGATGTGGGAACTCAGTGCAATAAATTTTCCTCTCAGAACGGCTTTCATTGCATCCCACAGATTCCGGTAAGTTGTATCTGCATTTTCATTTTCTTTTAGGTATTGTTTAATTTCTTCTTTAATTTCTTCTGTGACCCACTGATTACTCAAGAGTGTGTTATTTAGTTTCCATGTATTTGTGGAATTTTTGCAGTATCTTTTGTCATTAATTTCTAATTTCAGAGCGCTATGATCCGATAATATGCAAGGGATGATTTCAACTCTTTTGCATTTTCTTAAATATGTTCTGTGAGCTAATATATGGTCTATTTTAGAAAATGATCCATGTACTGCTGAGAAGAATGTGTATTCTGATGTTGTTGGGTGGAACATTCTGTATATGTCTATCAAACCCATTTGTTCACAGGTGTGATTCAGTTCTGTTATTTCTTTGCTCATTTTCTGTCTGGTTGATCTGTCCCTTGGTGTCAGTGGTGTATTAAGGTCTCCTGTTACAATTGTGTTACTGGTAATTTGAGTTTTCATTTCTGTTAATAATTGTTTTATATAACTGGGTGCTCTGGAGTTTGGTGCGTATATATTTAAGATAGTTATCTCTTCCTCTTGGAGTTTTCCCCTTACGAGTATGTAGTGACCTTCTTTGTCCTTTATGGTCATTGTTGGTTTAAAGTTCACGTTGTCTGCAAACAGAATGGCTACTCCTGCCTTTTTTTGGATTCCTGCTGCATGAAGAATTGTTTTCCATCCTTTGACTTTCAGTCTGTGAGTATCTTTCTGGGTTAGATGGGTTTCCTGTAAACAGCATATGGTTGGATTTTGTTTCTTGATCCATTTTACTAGTCTGTTTCTTTTGATTGGTGCATTGAGACCATTTACATTAATGGTTATTACTGTTAAATGCTGGTTAATTGTAGGAATGTTATCTCTCTGCTGTTGCATCTTTATCTTTCTGTTCTGTTTAATTATTTGCTTTGCTTAGTGGTTTTTTCCTTTGTGTATCTAAACTGTCTTTCAATATTTTTTGCAGGGTTGGTTTGGTGTTCATGAAGTTCTTCAGCTGTTCTTTGTCATGGAAGTATCGTATTGCACCATCTATTTTGAATGATAGTTTTTCAGGATATATCAGTCTTGGTTGGAAATCATTTTGCTTTAGGATCTAGAATACTTCACTCCATGCTCTTCTTGACTTTATCGTTTGTGCTGAGAAGTCTGCTGTGATTCTGATAGGTTTTCCTTTATAAGTGATCTGTCTTTTCTCTCTGACAGCTTTTAATAATCTATTCTTGTGTTGGATTTCTGGGATGGTGATTATTATATGTCTGGGTGTAGTTTTATTTTGGTTATGACTGTTTGGAGTTCTATATGCTTCACTGATCCTGATGTCAGTTTCTGATCTCATGCTTGGGAAATTTTCAGCTATTACTTCTCTAAATATCCTCCTGACATCCTTCATGTTGTCTCCCTCTCTTTCATTAATCCCTATCATTCTTATGTTATTCTTCTTTGCATCGTCTTGCAGTTGTTGAATTGTTGTTTCCTGATTCCTTGTTATTTTCAAAAGATCTTTCCTTTCCTGTTCACTAGCTGCAATCCTGTCTTCAAGGTCTGAAATTCTATCTTCACTTTCATTAAGGCGGTTTTTACAACTTTCAGTGGAGTTTTTTATTTCCTGTATATCTCTGTGCATCTGCATTATGTATTCTGTTTGTTTCTTATATTGCTCGTCTAGGGATTCTATCTTTTTGTTTAGTTCCTCCAATTTTTTATCTGTGTTTTCTTTAGATATATTTAGAATCTCTTTCATTTCTTTTATCATTTCTTCTTTTATCTGGGAGATTATTTCGAGTTTGAATTTCTTTAAAGCTTCCTGGAGTTGCTTGTCAATTTCAGTGGCTATTGTGTCCGATATATGAGGTGGATGGGATATATTTTCTTCTATATACATCGCTCCTAGGGTTTCTTGAGATGGGCTGGAGGTTTGAGGTTGTAATTTGGTCTTTTGTTTTGTCATTTTCCTATATTTCTCTGTTTCAAGTGTTATTTGAAAGCTTCCTCAGGATCTGTTGAAAATCCCCTTCTATGTTTGGAGCTACTGAGACTCTAGCACCACGCTACCCCAAGCCATTGGGCCTACAGAACCAGTGGCCCTCCTCTGCCTGCTCAGAACTCCGCAGTTCCAGACAAGCTGGGCCTCAGGGATACTGTGCGCCCACCTGCCCCTTGGAAGCTCCACAGTTCTTCAATCGCAGCCGGGTTAGGGTACTCACCACAGGCCGCAGTGCTTCAGGAACCTGTGGACCCTCCCTGATTGCAGAGATATCCACAGTCCTCCAGACACATGGAGAGGCCGATGCAGGAACCCCAAATCTGCCCAGCTCCTCCTCTGCAGACCAATGGCCAGGCGTGGCAGCTAAACAGGCTGGGCTAGGCTGATAGTGTGGGCCCGCCCATCCATCAGCAGCTCAGCAGTTCTCCAAGTGAAGCCGGAATGGGGAGGCTGATGTGGAAGCCTCAAACCCACCTCTCCCCTTCACTGCACCTGGAAGCCTGGGGGAACTCCAGCAGTCTGGGCGGAGATATCCAGAGTCCTCCAGACACACGCAGAGAGGCCGGTGAGGGCACCCCAGATCTGCCCAGCTCCTCCTCTGCAGACCTATGGCCAGGCGAGGCAGCTAAACAGGCTGGGCTAGGCTGATAGTGTGGGCCTGCCCATCCATCAGCAGCTCAGCAGTTCTCCAAGTGAAGCCGGAATGGGGAGGCTGATGTGGAAGCCTCAAACCCACCTCTCCCCTTCACTGCACCTGGAAGCCTGGGGGAACTCCAGCAGTCTGGGCGGAGATATCCAGAGTCCTCTAGACACGTAGAGAGGCCGGTGAGGGCACCCCAGATCTGCCCAGCTCCTCCTCTGCAGACCTATCTCCATACAGATTTCCATAGTGGGTGCACCAGTCTGCACTCCCACCAATAGTGAAGAAGTGTTCCTTTTCCTCTACATCCTGGCCAACATGTGTTACCAGTTGTTTTCTTGATGGCAGCCATTCTTTCCAGGTGAGATGAAATCTCAGTGCTGTTGTAATTTGCATTTCTTGCATGATCAGTGATGGTGAGCATTTCTTCATATATTTATTTGCCTTTTGTATATCTTCACCTGAGAACTGTGTGTTCATCTCAGATGCCCGTATTTGGAGAGGGTCTTTGAATTTGGGAGGCTTGATGTTTTTCAGTTCTTTATATGTTCTGGATATAAATCCTTTGTCTGAGGGAGTGTTGGCTAAAATTATTTTCCATTCTGTGGGTTTTCTTTTCATTTTGTTGGTGATTTCTTTTGAAGTGCAGAAACTTTTTAGTAATATGAGATCCCAGTTGTTGATTCTTTGAAGTACTTCCCATGTGGTTTGCATTTTATTCATGAATTCTCTCCCTATCCCTATGTCTTCAAGATTTTTACCTACTTTGTCTTCCAGTAGATTTAGTTTTTCTGATTTAATAGTTAGATCCTTGATCCATTTTTACTTTAGTTTAGTGTATGGTGATAGGCATGGGTCTATTTTCAGTCTTTGGCATGTGGAATGCCAATTTTTCTGATACCATTTATTAAAGAGGCTATCCTTCTTCCAGTGAACATATTTGGCCCCTTTGTCAAATATTGGGTGGCTGGGTGTCTTTGTAGTAGTATTCGTATCTTCTAATCTGTTCCATTGATCCTCAGGTCTATTTCTTTGCCAATACCATTAGATTTTATTATTGTGTCTTTGTAGTATAGTTTCAAGTCAGGAATTGAGATGCCTCCTGTCTTGCCTTTTTGGCCCAGAATTTCCCTTGCAATTCTAGGTTTCTTCTGTTGCCAGATGAATTTTAGGAATATCTTTTCTAAGTCTGTAAGGTATGAAGATGGTATTTTGATTCAGATTGCATTGAATCTGTATAACAGTTTCAGGAGTATGGACATTTTCACAATGTTGGTTCTTCCTAGAGCCAAGAGCAAGGAATATCCTTTCATTTTCTATATCCTCTTCAATCTCCTTTTTCAGAGCAGGATAATTTTCAGCATATAGATCTTTTCCATTCTTGTTTAGGTTGACTCCTAGGTACTTGACTTTTTTAGATGCTATTGTGAAAGGTGATATTTCCATAATTGCTCTCTCAGTGAGTTTTTCATTTGGGACCAGGATTGCTTCAATCATATAGTTTAAAACTTATTCATCAGTTATATACTTTTTCAAATAACCCAGTAAAACAGTGAAATAAATAATACTGGTCACAAGAAGTCTGTGATATAGAGGATGGAGAAAGGAAAAAGGAAAAGAAGAAAATAGTTCAGAAATAAAGGAAGAAGAAAAAGAGATAACAGAAAAAGAGATAAATAAAAGAAAGAAAAGAGATACATATTGGTGATATTTTTACGTTTGAAGTGAAAGATGACTGGGAAGTTATTTGCAGTAATGGCAAAAAGAAAAAAGGTGGGGGTAAGTATAACTGAATATTGGGAGAAGCTGTAAGAAAGTCAGCACTAAGTAACATGCTGGTAGAAAGCTTGTTTGAATCCTCCATACACATTTTAGGAAGGGTTAACCTGATATGACCATGAAAGACATTATATAAACAAACAAAAGCTCTAATCCTTTTTCTTTGTCTCCCATAAGCAACATAACACACACACACACACACACAGGGTGACGAGAAAAGACAAGAAAAACACACATACACATAGATACAAAAGGTAAAGAATTCTCTCAGCCCTGCTTATACTTCAGTCTGAATTCAACCAGTGTGCTCTTACACCTTGGGTCAAAAATGAATACTTGTCTATAACAGGAAGCAGGGGAACTTCTGATTCTTGGGTGATTGAGCTGGCTCATCTTCTAAGATTTATTCTTTTACCTAAATGAATGAAAGGGCTACAGCTCTAGGAAGACCAGCCAGCCTTCTTCTTTGTTCCAGGATTCCGCTAGTATTCAGCTATGCTCCTATAGGAGTAATGAGTCAGATGATTTTATCTCTGTGTTATGATCAAATGCTTTCAGTTGTATGAAGGGGGCTGGTCATAGCACATGGTCATAGCGGGACTGGTCAAGCACATGGTTTTCTGCTGATCTCTAATGGGCTTCCTTGATCTTCATTCTCTTCTTCCCAAAATAATCCCTGCTTTCCATCCACTTTTTCTAGACCTCTCAGGGGTCCTCTAGCTTTCTGCCTGCACCAAACTCCCTGACCATGCTTCTCAAATAGTCTCTATCCAGTCTGTGGATTCAACATCACTTAGGGTCATCAGAGTTATGCTCTTCTGCATGGAATTCAATAGCATTTGGAAGCCAATGAGAGGAGCTCACAAGAGGATCAAACTCAACAACTTGTGGGCAGTGGTATGAATCCTGCAAAACTTCCTTGCTCTCAGGTGACAAGTTCTCTGTGCCATGTGGAGGATGGGGAATGGGTGGGATACTGCAGGGTACAGAGCTTGGCAGCATTTTGCCAGTGGGTAGGGAAAGAGTGCCCACTCTGGCACTGCTCTGATGTCCTTTCTTCACCTCCAGATCACAGATGCTGCATGTTTCCGGAACTCACTGTCCCAAAGATCACTCAGTGCCTGGATCCACATCCATATTCAGAAATATGTCCTAGTTTCTTTCTGTTCTTAGGGCTAACTCATCCTACTTCAGTCATTACCTCTGAGTTATTCTTCAGTCTACACCTTCATCTCCTAACCTGAAGGGGTCCTCTTGGAAACATTTCACTCATGGGGCTCTGCCTCTATTGGAATGGATCTAGGCGGGGACAATTTGGGGACTGGTTGGTAACTGATAGTCTCAACAATAAACACTATACCCAGTGGTCACTGCTTCTTCCCTCAAGGGGTTACAACTTTTCTCCAAATGGCATGTTCACAGGGCTGAGGGCAGCCCTGCTTCTTTCTCTAAATACCCAGTGCTTCAATTCATAGAGTGGGTTTCTCCTTCAAAATGCCCTCCTGTTTTTGGTTTTCTAAATCCTGTTTCGAAGTTCCTGTGGATTCTGGTGAGCATCCTTTAAATGTCAGTGCTGCTGCCTCTAGCCTGACATGATGTCTCTTTCTTGCCACTTTCCAAAGCATGTCTGGAAGTTCTCTTTCATTAGTATCTTTGCAAGGCAAACAACAATGCAGTGAATGCTGTTGCCAGGTGCCATTCAACAGAAGGGAAGCTCATGAAAACATTACAGTGAGTCCTGGTCCACCTCATTAACCTGATCTGGCACCATGCAACTCCTGGCCCTTCCTCCAAATCAAAATAACTATGAAAAGTGGATGTTTTGAATTTGAAAAGTAAATGTTTGCCTCATCCTGAGGCAACCACAATAGCAGCACAACTAAAGACACTCATGAAAGAGGGCTTCCAGGACTGCTTCAAAAAATGGCAAGAACATTGTTTTTGTAAGTATATTCCAAGGGATGAGGAATATTTTGATGGGTATTAATGGAAATGTGTCTTTTATTGTCATAAATGTCTTTAATTCAAACATCCACCATATGTTGTGATCAGACCTTATATGCATTTAATTATTAAATTAATGGGTTGAAATGCATAATATATTGGTGAATGCATAAGGAAAATTTATTAAATGAATACAATTAATGAATAACAAATCAACAAACAAGTGCAAGTTCTTGTTTGTGTCATAATCATGTACCCTTTATGTATCACTTCCCATAACAGTCTGGAATGGTCAGATCTGAATCATTCCTAGCCACACCATCTGTCCAAAAACTAGAGTTTGCATAAAATAGTTTTCGCTTAGTTAAGATCTCTATATTTTCTAAGAACTAGTCAGTCAGAGATTTGGGGATTTCTTATATCTCCCTCACCACCACACCTTTTTTCACCTCTATATTTTTACCTATCCTGAGAACAATCTTCTCAACATGCTTTTATAATTTTGACATTTCAGTGACATTTTCCCATTTAACCATGTATTAGTCTTTCTTGTCTCTCCTATTAATCTGAAACTCCCACCAGACAGGCCTTGACTATTTTTAATATATTCCTAGGCCCTAAAAGAATAAAATATTCACAGCTTTGGAAGGAGTCAGACTTAAATTTGAATCCTAAGTGTTTCTCTCTATAAGCTGTATAGTGTTAGAAGGCAACTCACTTCAATTCCCCATCTCAATTTCTTCATCTAGAAGTTGGGTCAGATCTCTCTTCTTATAAGCATGTTAATCATTTAGGAAATGTCTGTCTAAAAGTTGGCCAAAAAAAAAAGTTGATTAGTTGTGGATTTACATAAACTAGCTCATCTTCCTTCAAGACTAAGGGCACAAAGACACGAGATTTACAAAAACAATCAACTATTTCTAGAAGTTTTCAATAATTGCCTTAACTCTACAGTCACCTTGGATTCTAGCAAAGCTTGCACAAAACTGAGATTGCTCCCAGCACAAATAATCATTTAATAGAGTCCAAACTTCCCCATCAAGTAGTAAGATTTCTAAATCCATCTTGCAAAATCAGAACTGAGAAAAGATCAAGACTCTAGTCCAATTCGGGAAATCCATATAATGTAGTCTTGTTCTTTTGTTAACAGGCCAGTCTGATCCTCATCAAAACTGTACCCTTTCACCTTTCAATCTGAAGTCCCTTCTATTTTCTTTTACTTTCTAACTTTGCCTCATCAATGTACATGTGACTCATACTAACATGCCTTAAATTCTTTTATGTGGTGAAATTTGAAGAATGTACTTGGAGAGGAGGTCCCAACTGCTCTTTGAGGGGCCTCTTTATGTACAATCTGGGACAGGTCAGTACAGTTAGTACATGGAGAATTCTTGTAAGTGTCTCATAGATTTAAAAGAATGCAGTTTTCTACCTGAACCTGTACTCCTTGTATCTTCAACCATTTGAATATCTGTGAAATTTTTTTAAATGCTCATCATTGTTGGCCATCTGATAAATGCAAATTAAAACAATATTAAGATTCCATTTCACCCTAGAAAGAATGGCTGTGATAAAAAGATCAACAAGTAACACATGCCAGTAAGGTTATAGATAGAAAAGAACCCTTCTTCATTATTGGTAGGAGTGAAAACTGATACAACCACTATGGAAATCAGTATGGAGAGCCCTCAAAAAACTAAAAATAGCAATTTCATTTGACCCCGCTACTCCACCTCTTGCTATTTTCCCAAAAGAGTTAAAGACATCATACCACAGAAAGTATTCATACTCATGTTAACAGACGTACACTTCATAATATCTAAGTCTTGGAAGCAGCTTATAAATCTATCATCAGAAGAATGGGTAAGGAAAATATGGCTTTTATATACAATGGAGTATTACTCTGCCATAAAAGAATAAATTTAAGGCATTTGTAGGAAAATGGATGCACTTTGAGGCTATAATGCTAAGTGAAGTAAATCAGACATAAGCTTAAACATTGTATTATTTACTTTATATAAAAACTTAAAATATAAATAAAATATGAAACAAAAGATATGTAATAAGAAAAAGAGAGGAAAAAAGTTATTTTACTCCAAGTATATTTCTGCAATCAGTTTCTGGTTTCACTCCAATATAATGTTAGAGTTTCTTTACTTTTCTCATTGCTGAGACAAAAATATCTGAAACCCAAAGTTAAAGGAGGAAGGTTTTACTTAGCTAACAGTTTATGAAGGTTTTGGCCCATAACTGGCTGGCTCCAAAGCAGGCTGGCGTGGCAGACAGGCATCACAGAGGAGAAACAGTTAATAGTGGGCAGAAGGTAGCAAAGCAAGCAAGCGAACAATTAAGCAATTTTAGCAACTTCTTTGTGCACCTTTTTATGTTCTGTGTAGGCTACCAGAATTAAGACAGTGCCTAACAAATCAGTGGGCTGATTTAGTAATTACACACCCTTAACCCCAGCATCACACACACTAGATTCAGTCACCTCTGAAAAAGCCCT
The DNA here is from genome assembly GCF_034190915.1 of Cavia porcellus. Lineage (NCBI taxonomy): Eukaryota > Metazoa > Chordata > Mammalia > Rodentia > Caviidae > Cavia > Cavia porcellus. The sequence goes on from NW_026947511.1 coordinate 26,335,680, forward strand.
CAACTAGGACCACATGAGTTTTTGGAAGAACAAGGGTTAACATAGAGCTTACTTTGTAGAATTTCCATTTCCATTTCTTTGGTTATGTTAAGATCTTTATTGTGGCTACAAGCAGAATCTGTTTGGGTGAAAATTTTTATGATTCTGAGAGGATAATGTGCTCTCTCATTTTTGCAGTTTAATGCTCTGCTTTTAGAAATGATATGGCTGATTTTAACTGTTTCATTACAGACTTTTCTGCTTTCTATAGCTATTAATTACGGAAGAAATTGTTTCAAAATTTTCAGTAATATTTATGAAACTAGGATTTTCCCTTCAGTTTCATGTCTTTGCTTTATGAAGTTAGTTGCTTTGTTTAGTGAAATGATACTAAGAAATATTAGTACTTATTAGAGAATGGCCTTTTATATCATAATATGATCACAGTAGTCCCTGTTTTTTTTTAAAGTATAAACTAAATAATGTCAAATTAATATAGTTTGGGCACATTTTGTTGAGGCAGTTCTAGACTAGTATATCCGCATAATTTTCTACTTGTTTACCTTATATTTTTATATATGATTGCTAAATAAAAAGTATTGACCAAAAAAAGAAAGCAACATTAACAATCACAAAAGAGGAAATATGCATACAGATTGCTACTGGAGCTAAATGGCATTGTGCCCACTGTTCCCATATTTTGCTATAGGAATCTACTCCATTTTCTACAAATGAAACATTTCTCTTGTTACATATTCAAATGTTCTTACCTTTTAAAGGATTTCTCTCTTGTTCCCTAACTAATTTTGATAATTAGTGCTCAAAAATAATAATTTCTTATTCTATTACATTTTAAATCCAATTTCTATTGTAATAGTAGTTATAATTTTTTTATTTAAGGAGAAAAAGGGAAACAAAACAGAAAAAGGGTACAAGTAATATAAAATTTAAAAAATAAACAGTAAGAAATCCCTAGTTAATAGATTACATATTCTCATCTTAGAAATAGTTGTTCAAGTTACAAAATTGAAGCACCTAAAGTGGACTTTCAAACAGTGAAAGTGCAAACAGTTTGTTCAATGATCCAAAAAACACTCGGTAATATGGTTATCTATCTTATACACTTAAACATATATGCAATTAATAGTAGTTATAATTAATTATTCTTCGTTTTTGGCAAATAACTTCCTGATAGCTGATAACTGACCTTTGTTTTTTCTCTTCAACTCTGTCCTTGCTTATCAATGGGATTTATTACTACTTTTGTTATTCTGACTCCTATACAGTCTAATTCCCAATTTTGCTATGTCCTGCTTTATAGAAGAAGATTTTAAAAGACTATAGGAAACCACTCATTTTCCCTACTTTATATTTTATTTTGCTACTCATTCCATTCTGATGCATAAACATGTGTACTATTCTTCATCACTTTTACCTCTTTATACACAATGCCTGAACAGGTAAAGAAATCACCTGCGCAGTGTGCAATGATTCACGTTGTGATGTAGCAGACACACGGTTAAAGTTCACCAGAAAAGAAGAAGAGTGGAAGGAAGGGAAAAAGGAACAAGGATCCTCCATGCAATGCTTCTATTTAAAGTATCCAAGGCAACTATGATTTCCAGAATAGTGTTAATCCACTAGGCATTGTAGATACAGTTTGGGAGAAATATGGCTTTTTTTCAAAATCCTGCAAAAAACTATTACTGATATTAAAACAGAATAAGAAAATTTCAAAATAAAATTAATTTCTACCTACACATGTATTTTAAGGTATTCAGTTAACTTTAATTTGTAGATTACAAACAATTCACTATAGACTAAAATTTTAGATTGTACTCCAAAAGAATTCACAAAATATTTAACAATGGCCAAGAATTCACAGCTACATATATATTAAATATTATTCATAAAACACATTTTCAAAACACCTTTTAAAGTACTTTCATTTTTCTATTGGAGTGTATATTTAATGTTGGAGTGTGATTGCATTTTAATATATTTGCTGTGAGGTGACTGAGGCATCCTAAAACAAGAGTGCATGACTGCAAAGATTTTCATAGGTTCTAGTTCATGCTTTGAAAACTCAGTCAGGTTCAGGAGGAGGAAAGGGTACTGTTTAATAGAACTTATCTTGAAGAAAAATAGGTAAGGAAGTACAATCCACAGATAATAGGTTGCACTTGAAGAGCACAATAATGCTTGAAAAGCACATAGCACAATAATGTACTATTACAATTACCCTGAGGCTCAGTGGAAGTCAGATAAAAATGCAATAAAATGGCATGTTTGGAAAAAAATTATACAATTATATCAGGAAAATGTGGTAAACAAAACTTGACGCAAGTAGTAATAAGAAGCGTTGGCCACAATTTAAAAATGTGGCTGTCAGTGTGTTACTTAGGCTTAGTGGTCAACAAGCAAAGCTACATCAGCAAATAGAAGGGAAGGAAAGCAGTGACCCAGCACCATGGTGGGCAGGCACAAGAAGCTTCAGTGCCGTCAGCCTGTAAGCTGCCCCATGCAGCCAGTTACCAGCCGCAGAGAGAAATACGGATTGCATGGTGACTGCTAACCTCATCAAAGCATCTGAGTGACATACAGAACTCTCAGAACTCTAGAATAGCCACACAAATACATTTTTTATGATGATATTCAATGGGACCTCCAGGTGGTAAGGACTAGGAGAAGCATAATTTATGTAAGTACTTCTACTAACTAGATCTAGAAATCCTAGAATACACATTAGAGAAAGAATGCTAAGAGTCAAACATTCAACTTAGCCATGTTATTTTGGAAAGAATAAAGTACTCGGTTTGTAAAATTTTTCTGAAATTTAGCATTTGTTTTTGTCCTTACTGGGACTGTTGTTGGAAAATTAAACTATTAGAGTCACATTAACAAAGACATTACTGAATACTTCCAGCATGGAAAACAAACTTCTACTTCCCACATTTCAATTTTGAGGAAACAAGTGATACACCAATTTGGGGGAAAAAAAGAAAACAAGACAACTATTTCAGAGAAAGTCTTCATTACTAAATGCAAAACAGTCTGGTGGAGGCAAAAATGTGCAGACAAGAGAAGCAGGAAAAATTCTGCAGTGTTCCAAGGCTTTGTTGTGATTAATGTACTACAGCTGTCAAAACAAGCTTGTAAACAGTATTATGAGAAGTTGCTGTTAGTTAATTTGTAATTTTAATATTTAAAGGCAACTTCCTGCATGCAAAAGTAATCAGCTGGATCAATTCCGGCACAATATGATACTGTCCCTTGATAAAGTAGATGAAAACCATGTGTAAATCTACAACAACAGACACTCTTATTTTTATTCACTTTATCTTTTTTTATTTCTCTGAAACCACATCCATACAGAATAAGGATTCTCCTGAATCTGAACATAAATAAAATATATACTGGATATGAGTGAACATCATATGAAACCTACAACAAGGAAAATGTCTATTTCTTTATCAGGTAGGATCTCGTTGTTAACGATGACTAGATTGTCTCAGGACTCTCAAGTACTTTCTGGATGTCTCCTGCATTAGTAATACAATATTTTTAGACTTGATCCAAGGGATTTTTCAAAAATGTCCCAATGCCTTAATAAACAGGAAACAGAGCAGAATTCTTGACTATGTAAGAAATACGTATATAAATGAATTCATGTCACAACTGAGTCAAATGTTTTCTTCATAATGGAAAAAATGATAAAAACAAGTTGCAAGTAGTAAATTTTTGTGGCTCTTTTAGAAAGCTTAGACCGAAGTCAAAGAAAGAAAGAACTAAAGTGATTTAGCTTTTCTCATATTAAAAAGTGCATTTCAAAACAATGGGATACTGATTTACTATGGAATTTACAACTCAAATAAAAATAAAGCCTTATTGTACAATAGAAAGAAGGACCTCACATCAAATGCCCTGCATTCCACTCTAAATTTGTTTGCTGGTTGATAATCTGTGCCAAGTATCTTAAACATCTTATTAAATAAGAAATGAATTAGATCATTTGTAAAGATGTTCAACTCTAACATTTTATGAATTTATGATTCCCTATCAATAGAATCAATGTACAAGAAAATGAGTTCTATAAAAAATAGGAAGGTATAAAGGAAAGTAGAATAACTAAGAAAACTATATAATTTAAATTGAAAAGATAAAACCTTTTGTACCATTTGAATCTCATAAATAAAAATAACTCACAGTGCTTTGTGCAAAACACATTTGGAGAATTAAAAAAACAAGAACAAAATCTAAATATTTTATTCTAATATGTATTAGAATAAAAATCAAATTTATATAGATTGATATTCAAAATGATTTTCTTTGGAATGGTATTTTTGGTCTTGTGAAACAGAACAAAATTATCTTAAGTAACCGCATCCAAGATTTTATAGAAGAGTTTTTTTAAATATGGAGTTAATAAAAAAATTTTTGAAGGAATTTGTGAACTTGTCCTTCAGACTATTTCATATTCCATAGCACTGATTTTTAACATGCATATTTCCCCTAATTTTACATTTTTCAAATCAAAATGTCTTCCAAGTGATGGCATCTTAATGCGTGAAATGTGGTAGTTATTTTTATATGTATGTCTTCTCTTTTTGAGAAGAAAATTATAGAATTATGGCAAAAATAAAAATCAAGACACAATGAACAAATGGAGAAGAAACTTTCTTCCTTTCACAAGATTGCAACTGATTTATAGATACTCCCCCTTCAGACAGAAACTAAGTCCCTCATCCTTGAGTGTGTGATGCGCTAGTAGCTTGCTTCCAAACAGAGAAGAGAAAGCGGAAGGAAGGAGAGGAGATAGAAGGAAAAGAAAGGGAAGGGAAGTAGCAAGTGAAGAAACCAGTTTATATTGGAAAAATCTAGCAAATTGACTAATAAAAATCTATTTTAGTCAGTGATGAAGATTAATGTCGTGAGTGATCACTCATGCTGATAACATATACCCTTAATATGATGTAAATGACATTGCAACCTCTTTGCCCTATAACACAAACCTCAGTCTAACTGTTTTTGTTTGGTTCTAATTGTCCTTCAAAAGTCTCCCATTTGGAGACAGGGACTGGTCAGATGGGACCAGTCACAGGGGACATGAGCTTAGAAAGGTATATTCTCATTCATGACATATCCTTCTATCTCTACTTCCTGATCCCCAAGCAGCAGACAGCTTTTCTCCACCACCCCTTTCTACTACATTACTTCTGCCTTTCGGAGTATTGACAATGAACTAAATCTACTGAAAATTTTGAGCCAAGGTAAGCCTCTCATCCTTTAGGTTTTGGGTAACAACTATTTTATCAGGACTCTATGGTTCAGAAGACAGTAGAACTAGTTTACCAGAGGACTTTATAAAGGAAGACATCAACTAGAGAATCATGAAAATGCTATAAGCTGAGCACAAAACAGAATGCTGATATTAATGTAGACAGTAAAGGCAAAACTCTTAGGATTTCAGAAGGGAGTGAGGACTTTTGGCAAATGGACTAGAAGCCATGCATGTTTCATTTTGGCAAAGAATTTGTTTTACACTGTCCAAAGGCAGAATTTAAAGGTGGCAGACTAATAAATCTGAGAGAAGAAATTCCAAGAGAGCTTAATATTCAGGTTGTGACAAAGGTCCTGCTAGTGGCTTTTAGCCAAATCTGCAGTGATAATTACTAGCAAAAAGCAGAGTTGCAAGATGTCAAAACTTTGAAGTTTAGCCAAAAAAGAAGCACAGGTAAAATTCTGAAGCCACAGACCAAACGGGTTCAGCCACTGAGGCTGACACTGGTGTCATGACATAGGGCTGGTTTTTCAAGCATGCACAATACAAGAGTTACTGTGCCACAGAGGCTTCCACACGTCTTAGAAGAAGGCATGGGAAGCGAGCCAAAAATCTGTGACAGGGTCACCCTGAAAGGACTCCATGAGAAGCTGGTACTTAATAGTGTGAGATGAAGGAAAAAGTAGAGGTCCTAGAAAACTGAAAATATCAGGAACATGAAAAGTCTGCTGAAAAAGTCATAAAGCCATAGGCAGCGAGCAATTCCAGCAATGTTGGTGGCAACAAGCCAGGCCATCGCTGCAGGCCTGGCAACACCTTTTAGAGTTCATATTGCACCATGACCTGCCCTACATGCTGAATATACAGTTACAGGATTTAATGTTTGCTCTGCTATATTTTTGGTCATGATTTGGCCTAATTTCTATTCTTCTCCAACATCTCCTTTGGGGAGAAGAATTTTTACTTTTATTTTTACAGGGACTCAGAGCTGAGAGTTTAGTGTCAGACTCAGAAAAGATTTCTTGACTTTTAGCAATGCAGGAATTGTTCAGACTTTGGGAACTCTTAGAGGTGGAGTAAATACATTTTGCATAATAAGATGAGCACGAGCCCTTTGGAGCCCAGGAGTGAAATGTTACGGTTTACATCTATAAAATCCTTGACAAACCCACAGCAAATATTATTCTGCACAAGAAAAACTGAGATGAATATATAAAGAAGATGCAAATAGGAAAGTGTTATGGCATGTAACTCGATGTCTCTCCAAAACCTCATCTGCTCATAGGTCGGGCTTTGTGGAGATAGCTAGATCCAGAGTGTGTAAATATGGATTGAGTATGTGGTAACTGAATTCGTCCACTGATTGGCTTAACAGAGTTCAAGATGTGGTTGAATGAATTGACCGAAGACAGAAGACCCACCCTGGGCGTGAGTACACCAACCAATAGGTTTGTAGCCTGGATGGAATAAAGGGAGAATGAAAGAAGGAAAGCTTTTGCTGCTGCTTCCTGCCTGCCTTCCCTGCCACGGACTATTTCTCCTCTTCCATGCCCCACTGTCATGTTGCCCTGCTTTGAAGCCAGCCAACTGTGGACTGAAATCTCCTCAAAGTATAAACTAAAATAAATCTTCCCTTCATTAACTTGTGGGCGTCAGATATTTTTGTCCCAACAACAAGAAAGCAATTAAAAAGGAACAAATCAAATAATCCTTGTTTGAAGATAATATGATACTATACTTAGAAGACCTTAGACGCCCAACAAAACTGTTAGAGCTGCTAAATAAATTATGCAAAGTAGCAGAATATAAAATTTAAAAACTCATAGCTCCAGTATATACCAGTAATGTAAGACTGAGAAAAAGTTAGGAAGACTATTTATGAAATAGCTTCATTAAAAGAAAAGGCCTGGGGATCAATCTAACCAGAGACACAAGACCTCTATAATGAAAATTTCACAATGCTTAAGGAAGTACTTGAAAAAGACACTAGATGAAAATAGATCCCATATTCATGGGTTTACAGGATTAATATTTCAAAATGGCCATAATACCAAAAATAACAAAGATTCAATGTAATCTCCATCAAAATTCCAAAGATGTTCATCAGAGAACTAGAAAAAAAATTTTTTAAAGTTCATATATAAACACAATACCCAGAATAGCCAAAGCAATCCTAAATAAAAAGAGCAAGAGTGTGAGCACTATAGTACCTGGTTTTGTTACTACAAAGTCATAGTAACAAGAGCAGCACTTCTGGCACAAAAATAGACAAATATTCAACAAAACAGAATAAAGGACAAATAGAAAAAACAAACCCATGCAGCCACAGCCATCTGATTCCAGACAAAGAAATCAAAAATATACACTGGAAATAAGTCAGCCTTTTTAACAAATGATACATGGAAAACGGAATATCCACTTGTGGACTTTTGAAACTCTCTACCTCTTACCTGTACAATCCTCACTTCAAAATAGATCAAAGACTCTTGGAGAAAACCAGAACTTCAAAACCACTAAAATAAAATATGGGGGAAACACTTGAAACCATAAGCAGAGCCAAAGATTCCTTCAGTAAGGTTTCAGTAACACAGGCGATAATAGCAAGAATCAACAATTGGGACTACATCAAATCAAAAATTTTCTGCACAACAAAGGAAACAACTAACAGTGAAGGTGCAACATACAGAATGGAAAAAAATCTTTTTCAGCCTCTCTTCTGGCAGAGAATTAATATCTAGAAAATGTAATGAACTCATGGGTAAATGGATGCAATTTGAGACCATACTCATTAGTGAAATAAATCAGACACAAATGTGTAAACATCGTATTGTCTCACTAGTAGGAGAAGCTGATTATATACATAAAAGATAGTTAAGATAGTTATACTACTGATTTCTCTGAACTCGTTGAAAAGTTTGTGCATGTATTGTTTTGACAATTAAATGCAGATATCTTGTACTCTGAGCAACTGATCTGAAACTAATAATACATAATACATATACCCCATTAAAACCCCCTAATTGTTTTGTTTTGAATTTTTGTGGGTTTTTTTTTCTCTTTAAAATAAAATAAAATATCTTAGAAGTAGTTGTTCAGGTTACAAGGTCTAAGCACAAAAAATGATCAAATAATGACAGCACAATAGTTCTTTTTGATGAACAGAGATTAGTAGTATAGTTATTTATCTTGCATACATACATATATATATATATATATATGCACACAAACATATAATCTTTTCCTTTCTTCCTTTATCTTTTCCCCTATCCCAGTTCTTCTTTCCTTTTGAATGCTTTTTTCCCTTTCATTATTATAATATCTATTATACACTTTCTACTTCTAAGATAACAATGTGCAATATGTTAACTAGTGTTAATTTCCTACTATCTTTTTTGAAATTCCGTATCATTTCTATGCTTAATTTGTTTTGCTTTCTAAATAAAAAAATTAAATTTTTAAAACTTAACAAAAAATCAAATAATCTAGCAAATAAATGGGGAAATAAATTGACATTTGTCAAGAGAGGTTCACATAACCAATAAGTATATGAAAAAATATTCAGTCATTAGAGTAATGCAAATCAAAACTACATTGAGATCAACAATACAAAAAAATAAATAAATGCTGGTAGAGACACAGGATATAAGGAATTGTTCAACACTGCTGCTAAGAATATAAATTAGTACAGATACTATGGAATCAGTATGGCAGTTCATCAAAAAACTAAACATAAAGCTAACAGGTAATCTAGTTATGCCAATCTTTAGTACACACCCAAAGGAATTAAAGTGAATATATTACAGGGATACTTGCATACCCATGTTTATTGGGGCACAATTTATAATCTTCAAGATATGGGACCAGCCTAGGTGGCCCACAATAGACAAATTGGAAAATGTGGTATGTATATATAAACAATGGGTAATTATTCAACCATAAAGAGCACAACTTTTTCACTTGTAAGAAACTGAGTGGATCTAGAGATCATTTTATTGAGTGAAATAAACCAGATTCAGTAAAAAGAAAATCACATATCCTCCCTAAAATTTGGAATCTAAAACAGATGGCAAGAAAGTAGGAGACTGTTAAAATATAAGGAAGGGAATACGGTAGAGTGGGGGAGAGACATAAAAGCAGGAAATGGGGGAGGAGTACATTATATATATATATATATATATATTATATATGAATATATATATATATAAGAATATATATATATTGGAACTCCTCCAAAATATGTGAAACTTGGGATAGATTGGGCTCCAGAAGATAAATGGGGGAATGAAAATGATTAAATGAATTGTGTGCATATAAAAAGCTGCCAAAATGATGCTCATTAATCTGCATAAAAATTATGCACTAAAAAAATACAAAGTATATTCCTGTAATCCCAGCACTTGGCAGGCTGATGCAGAAGAATTGCCCTGAGTTCAAGGACAGTCTGGGCTACACAGTACACATTCAAGGACAACCTGGCCTACATAGAGAGATAATATCCTTTAAAAAAAATTAAACAAAAAAATAAAAGTATATAAAATTATTTATTTCATAGGAAAAAAAGATGGAGCCTATTGGGACATCTTTGGGTCACTGAGGTACGCCTTTGAGTAGGACCAGGGGACCCTGGCTCCTTCCTCTTTTTCTTTGGCTTCCTGTGAGGTGATTGCTTTTGCTCTTCCTACCTACTCTCATCAGCATGTGCTTCTTCACCACAGGCAGAAAGCAACAGGACAGTCCGTTAGGGACTGGAACCCACAAAAGGATGAGGAGAAATAACCGTTTCCCTTTAAGTTGATTGTCTCCAATATTTTGTTATAGTGATAGAAAGCTTATAAATACAAGGGCTATTCTACAAAATATCTGACCAGTACTCCTAAAAATTGTCAAAATCATGTTACATAAAGAAAGCTTAAGAGACTGGCAAGCCAGAGTCTAAAGAGATAGGACGGCTAAGTATAATGTGGTATCCTGGATTAGATCCTAGAACGGAAAAAAAAAGACAATAAAGGAAATATGAATAAAGTACATATTTTAGTTAATAATGAATGAATGTTGGTTTCTTAGTTGTGACAAAAGTATCATAATAAGATGTCACAATAGAAGAAACTGGAAGAAACAATTCTCTTACCTATAAATATAAAACTCATAAATAAAATACTTATTTTTTAAATCAAACTATTCTTATTTTAATATATATTCTCAATAATAAATTGACTCTAAAGATCAAAAACAGGAAATAGAGTCTATACTGGTAGTACAAGGCCAGCAGCAGTAAGTTTGCACACTCAAATCTAATCTGGGAAATTTAATGAGACCCTGTTTCAAAACAAAGTAAAAATTGTGCAGTGGTACAGAGCTTGTGCAAGGCCCTGGATTCAATCTAGTACTCCAAAAACAAAAAAAAAAGGTGAAAAGGAAAATTAGATTCTAATTCAAGTTTTACAAAAATAAACCAGTAGTGTGGTAATACAGAATAATAAAATGCACCAGGGACAATTAAGAGACTCTATATCAGTTTTTACTGAGGGGACAATTTTTCATTTGTGTCTGAAATGTAAGCTCATTTAAAGCAAACTCACAAAATACTCAACTGTTGTGTGCTGCTATGGATAGTAATATTTCTGGAATAATGAACCTTACTCTCCCTCTTTCTGATAACCTGTCATAATTCTGGATATCTTAGCATTCCAGTAAAGACAGGGAAATGTGTGAAATACATCATAAACCTGGGCTTCAACTTCTATACAGCTCATAAAACAAATAGCGCTAAATTGATTTATTTGAATCATCCCATTTTTTTGCTCAAGAGATGAGACTAAAATCATCATTTAGATGGTAGGAAAGTCAGCAGTGTTGTCAACCATTGCAATATACTCTACTTCAATAATCAGCTATAAATATTGTCAGACCCAATTTATGATCAAATTGTGTTTTAAATGCTGTCATATCTGTTTTGTGTAATTTATAATACATATTCTCAATGGCAATATCCTTATGAAGGATGGCTAAATGCAACCTACCTCAGAAATACTTTTTTAAACCACAAAGAAAATGAAAGATGTTAAAAGGAATGTAACAAGGGTGACTTTGGAATGGTGGGCAGTTTCTCATGTCCTAAAAATAGCTGATTCTGGCAGACAGCATCAAAAAAGAATATGTGTCTCCTGGATTACTCCTATTCAAACTGGATCTAAGGTTTTCTAAGAAAAATAGAACTTTTCTTCAAGCATTTGAGGAAATCCAATTTTGATATTTAAGATAACGGGCAGAGGTATAAGCAGAGTTTGCCGTACATAGCAAGAAAAGCTGCTGATAGAAGAAATGTCCTGCAAACAAGACGTTTTCCCCTTCATTTTCAGCTACCCTAAAGATTTCAAAATGCATAATTGTGGACACTCCCAAGGCTCTGGATGGAAAAGCATGGAGTGTGGTTCCTTCTAGACATAAAGGTAATATCAAGAAGATGTACAGATGTTCTAGGCAACCAAGAAAGGAACTCAGTTGAAGTATGAACTTTGGAAGTAACAATAAACATTTGCATTTGAATCTTCTGTCTTTAAAAAGCTTTGTGGCCATGAGAATCTTCTGTAAATGCTCAAGACTTGGTTCTCACAATTATAAAAATATCTATTGTTATTAGTGTTCTATTGCTGCTGTAACAAATTATACAATTTCATGACTGAAAGCAAAATAAATTTATCATCTTACAATTCTGGAGAAAAGTCCCAAATGGGTGTAATTCAAGGTGCTGTCAATGCTGCGTTCCCTCTGGAGGCTTTAAGGGAAAATCTGCTTTCTTGCCCTTTCCGTCTTCTGGAAGTCACCCACATTCTTGCTCATAACCTTTTATCTTTAAGGCCAGAAAAGTCCTTCTAATGCTACCTCTCCCACTGTTCAGATCTTTGTGATTACATTGGTCCCATCCAAATAATCCAGGGTAATCTCCATATTTTACTCACTCATGCTAGGCAAGTGCTCTGCCAATGAGCTACATCCGCATCCCTAGTCTCCATATTTTAAGGTCAAAGGATTATAAACCATAACTCCATCTGCAACCCTAATTCTCTTTGATCATGTAACATAGCATACTTGTAGGTTACATGATTGTTACTTAAACATTTGGAGAGGGACCATTATTCCCCTGCCATATTATCATACAGTTGTAAGAATTACATGCAATAATGTTTAGAAATAATTGATACATAACATAGGTCTAAAAAACAATGATTTTCTCAGGCTCCCCAAGTTTCCTTTCCATCAACCATCAAAACTTTTATTTAAATAAATCTCTTACATGTCTAATAGTATATTGTCATCTGCTTCTCGGATGACTCGACAGCCATATGCATCAACTTCAACAAAGCCTCCATATTGTCAGGAATTTAAATGTTAGAATGGGGAGGAATATAGAAATCCTCTACTCCAATCACTTTGTACTACAAATGAGAAAGACAAGACCAAAACTAAAAGTAACTTGGGCAACATTAATAGTCAGCTGGCAATAAGCTAACATGAGAATGTTTGTACTACCCGTACAGTTATCCTGTACTTGCCTGTGGAATTCTGGGGCAGGAGCCAGCTTTCTAGTCATAGAAATTAGGGTTCCAAAGTTCAGTTTCTGGATGCAAAACAAGAAGGCCCCAATGTTGATGTATCTTTGTACATTGTAGATATAAATGATAATATTCATCATTGGAAACTTGCATGTTATATCTTGATTTTTCTTGATTTCCTATTCTCTCCTCCCTGAAAAGCCTTTTCCACTCCTTATTTACAAAATTTTTGTTTCCATTTTTTATTTATTTCTTTTTCTTTTCTCTTCCTTCATTTCCATCTTTCCCTTATTCCCTACTTTCTTATTTCACAATATCTATTATTATACATATTTGTTTCTTATTTACACTTTCAATTTCTCACACCAGAGAAACCATGCAATATTTGAACATATGTGTTCAATTTACTCCACTTAAGAGTATGGTCTCAAAGTACATCCACTCCCTAGAAGTGTTTCATGTATCTCTTTATGGCTGAGTAGCACTCCATTGTATTAAAAAATTGTCTTTATCCACTCATCAGTTGATGAGCATTTGGGCTGTTTCCAAGATTTACCTATTGCAAACATAGTTATGCATATATCACTGTGGCACAATGATTTTAATTCTTTCAGGAAGATACTGAGAATAGCTGGGTCGAATGGAACCTCTACTTCTAGTTTTTTGAGAAATCTCCATACTGATTTCCACAGTCATTGCAAAAATCTACACTCCCACCAACAGTGGAGAAGGGTGCCTTTTCCCCTCATCCACACCAGCATTTGTTATTGGCTGATTTCTTAAAAATAGCGACTCTTTCTGGAGATGGACCCTCAGCATGGTTTTTTGGTTGGCTGGTTGGTTTTTGTTTTGTTTTGTTTTGTTTTTGTTTTCGGTGGGAGTGGTCTTTTTGAGACAGGGTCTTACTATGCAATGCAGACTAGCTTTGAACTCACTTTGTAACCCAGGCTGGCCTCGAACTCACAGTGACCCTCATGCTTCAGCCTCCCAAGTGTTGGGATTACAGGTATGCGCCACCATGCCTGGCCTTCATCAGGGATTTGAATTTGTATCTCTCAAATGATTAGTGATGTTCCACATTTTTTCATACATTTGTTAGCCATTTGTACTTCCTCATCTGAGAAGTGTCTATTAATTTCAGATGCCCATGTTTAGATTGAGTCTTTAAATTTGGAGGGTTTAAATATCAGGAAGGAGTCCTCTGGTAGAAGAGCACAATTCAGTGTTAATGATTACTACTCACTTAGTGGCAAAACCCCTAGGTAATCCTTCCCTGGAATTTCAGAAGTACCATACTATCAAGCCTTATATGTTCACAAATGTTAGATTACTTATACAATGCCACTGTTTTCAAGGGAAAATTTATCTGGAATTTCACATGGGAATTCAGGCTTCTGCAAACATATTACTATATTCATATTCCAAAACGCTATTCTCCCCTAAGAATGTGAATTCTTTCTCTTTTTACTTCCTCAAACATTTTTACTCCAAATCTTGGGCAGTGATGATAAAAGGAAATACATACCACAGCAACAGAGTCAAACAACAGAACAAATTTGAAGAGAAATTTTATGTAAACATTGAGCACTACTGTCTATTTTAACCACATATTTAATGCTCAGCATGTACCCACTCCACAGCTATCACTACAACTCCACTCATATGCTCTAATAGACTTAACATTTTCACCCAAATGCATAGTCTTTTCCTCCATAGACAGGAGGAGATGATAAAGATGTAGGAGATGATAAAGATCTATGGTGGAACTTCCCATGCAATCAGAAACTGCCAGAGCATGCAGATCCAAGTTGATGTGTACACAAAGTGTCTGAATCTTGGACTTTGCACTCACAGAAGAGAAAGGATAGGGTAATACCAGTGTCTTTTTTCTGCTCATGGGGTCTACCACCATTAGTGTCTTTTTCAGGAACGTGAGTACATGAAAATCAATTTGAGCTTCTTCTCTTTTAAATAGACTGTTTTTATCTTTCCAAGGCAAGGCACTGCATTTTTTTCTTTGATAAATGTTTTATGCATCTCCTCTATTTTCTCTCCTACACAGTACTGCTTTTTCTGGGAATGAAAAAAATTTAGAATTCATGACCGCTTTGACATGTCCTGCAAACTAGCTTCACTATCTCAGAGCATAAATTGTACAAATTTTATATTATAGAACAAAAGAATGTCTAAGTCACTTTTTAAAATTACCGTGGCAGTAAATTATTCCTTTGACACGTTGCCTTGTGATTATCTTTTATTTCTATTGGCAAAGAGGAACCGCATTAACTTTTCCTTTGCTTCACAATTATTTAACCTTACTTCATTTACCTCCTGAATCCCTGAACCTGTAAAATCCACATTCTGACTAGCCGTGCTCCCATGTCAAAGAGCCTCACACATTCTTTGTCTCACTTTCAACACTATACATCAGTTTTCCTTTTCATGACACTCTTCACCTATTCCTACATTCTCACCTTGTCTCCTAAGTTTCTTCACCTTTACAAACATTTTCATAATTCTCTGATCTTACTCCACTAATCCTGATACATGATTGTTCCAGGGCTAAGGAAGTGGTGTTCCTTCATGGCAATATGTTTTATCTACTTATCATGTATTTATGTACTTACCACTGCCTAAGGAAAGGGCAAAGAATGAAGATAGTACTTTTCTATAGTTTTGTTTTTATTTAAATTGATGAATTAGAGGTAAGTTTGAGCTTTGATTTCTGGGCATAGGACCAATAGTGTAGTATGAATTCAAATGAGTTAATGTTATCTTTAGGATATTATAATCCATAGACGGAGAAAAAACAATGCTGTAACTGACCGATCCCGGTAATATATCAAGTGTGTTATAGCAGCACAGTGTTTAAATTTGCAGAAGTTTTCTGTACTTGATATTATACCTTTTCTTCACATCTACCTCTTTGTCTGTCTCAAAAATAAAAGATTCATTGAAATTAACAGAAATTACTTGATAAGTTTTCCAGATGGGTTATTATTGCAAAGGGAAACAGCATAAAGTAGATTCCTCACTTTTTCATTCTATTACGTTCCTAAGATGGTAATAATATATTTAGATTTTTTTCACTTACTTATTTTTGTTGCTCAGACATTTTGGCATCTTTTTATCACAGGGGTAAAAAAAAGGCTTAAAATAAAAGGCCATTTATTTTTCCAATACAAATTTCATTATACAGGGAATATTAATCATAACCAGTGATATTAACCAAAGATAGGGAAAAGAAAAATGAAAATATTTTGTGTCCAGGTTAGAAGATCTCTGTGAAATGACACTTCAAAATCTCACAGTTCTATCTAGTAAATTACTAAGATAATAATGTTCTGTCATGTGGCTATTCATTTGTATTGTGCTTCACATGATTTGTAGAGTTGGTTGTGTGTGAACTGGCATTGAAAGCAAGATCAGTGAGTACTTTAGATTAAATGTGCTGAATTTACACCACTTGATTACTAAAAATTGTCAGGCATTCTGTCTTACTAAAAGTTACTAGAAAAAGAGGCAAGTTCTTCCTAAAATAGCAATTTTTAAGCTATGGTCTAGAAACAGGCACTTTTCTGAACATTTGGTTTGGCAGAATACAGTGAACATACTATAGAGAGAAACATCTCCAGAGAACAATGAGAGAACATTGATAACTTAGCTTATTTCTGTTTTTCTGTGAGTAAGACAGAATGGGACATTTGGAGGACCACTAACCATAGAAATTATATTCCAAGATGTTAGAAGGAAATCCTGTGTGCCTGCCTTATACCTTTATCAATAATCCCTCCAAACTCACCTTTCTTGACCTACTTAACATGTAGTTTATGAAAAAGAACCAAGTAAAGAAAAAGTAGAAAACTTTCAATGTGGCACAAAACCTATATTTTTCTGACATTTACTTCTGTGACCACAGGTAGGACAGCCTTACTATCTGCAGTTTTATGAAGCTCAAAAAGAAATAAATGTGGAAACCAAAAAATAAAGGTACACAAAATGACCACAAAAGAGGCACTAAAGATTACTTCAAATTTCAACAAAGAAAGTATAAAGCAATTAGTTTTCTATTCTTTTATTCCTCTTTGAATTCTACTAATGCAAATACCATCTTATCAATGGACTGTCAGGCAATGTCATTAATCAAATACTCATATCATTGGATTTTCTGCCTTTAAACATCATACTCATCCAATTAAACAACCAGCAAAATAAGCAACATTAAGATTTGGAGACAGCCAATCTTTGTAAGATAAATACTGGTTAACTCTCACTATTTTCTCATATAAGAACTATGGATTTTGCAAAGAAATCTGGATAGCCATTGACCAGTCTCCAAAAAAGAAATGACCCTGCTTTCAATCATAGCTTTCCACGAACAGTATGCAATAGTTTATGACTCATGGAAAATCAAGACCTCAAATTCAGCTTAAGCTGAAGGCACCATAACCCTCAAGTAGCAAACGCAAAAAAAAAAAAAAAATGAGAACAACAGTAGCTCTGCTTTAGATTTGGAGATTTTATCAAATAAGCCCAGGCTATTTTGACTACTGCTATTTATGTAAGATCATCTTCTGTATATCCTCTTTAACCCAGAGGCTAAAAAGTTAGAGCAACATTATTACTACTATACTACTACTATAGCCCGTAGCTATCAGACTGAGATAAAGACCTGCTACTCCAATTTTCTGTAGGGCTTTCATCATGATGAGTATTGGATTTTGTCAAATGCTTCTTCTGCATCTACTGATATGATCATATGGTTTTTGCCCTTTGTTCTATTAATATGGTGTATTGCATTTATTGATTTGCACACACGGAACCATCTTTGTTTTCCTGGTATGAATTCTACTTGGTCATGATGTATAATCTTGATGACTTGCTGCATTCTGTCGGCCAGTATCTTACAGAGAATTTTTGTGTCTATATTCATTATGGACATTGACCTGTAGTTCTCTTTTTTAGTTGAGTCCTTCTATGGTTTTGGTATAGGATAATGCTTGCTTCCAGGAATGAGTTTGTAAGTATTGCTTCCCTTTTAATTTCTTTAAAGTGTATGAGAAGTAGTGGTATTAGGTCTCCTACAAATTTCTTGTAGAATTCAGCAATGAATCTGTCAGGGCCTGGACTTTTCTCTGTTGGTAGTTTTTTTTGGTTTTTTTTGTTGTTGTTGTTGTTTTGTTTTGTTTTGTTTTGTTTTTACATCTTTAACTTCATTGACTAATATTGGTTTATTTAGAATTTTTATATCTTCTTGATTCATCTTTGGTAATTCATATATATATGTATATATATATGAATCTGTCCATTTCTTCTGTATTTTCTATCTTATTAGAAAGAGATTTTCCCAGTAGGTATTGATGATCTGAATTTCTGCAAGATCTATGGTGATTTCACCCCTTTTACTCCTATTTGCATGGATTTGAGTCTTTTATTTCCTGTTTTGATTGCACTGGCTATTTTCCAATTTTATTCAATCTTTCAAAAATAACCTTTTGATTCAGCTCCATTGTATTAATTTCTACTCTAATTTTTATAATTTCCTCCCTCTTTTAAGCTTTATATTTGACTTGCTCTTTTTATCTGTAAGCTTGAGGTTTGACATTAGGTTGTTGGAGCTCACTCTGTTTTCCTGATATGGGAATTTACTACTTATAAATTTCCCTCATAGGATTGCTTGCACTGTATCCCATAAGATCCAGTATATTATATTAGCAATTCATTTAAATGTAGAAACTATCTAAATTCTTCTGTAATTTCATCTGTGACCCATTGTTTGCTCAGGAGAGGGTTATTTGATTTCCATGTTTCTTTTGCCATTAGTTTCTAGTTTCATGGCACTATGGTCTGATAATATGCATGGGATAATTTCAATTCCTTTGCATTTTATTAGCATGTTCTATGAGCTAGTATGTGTTCTATATTGGAGAATGGTCCAAAATGTGCAGCTGAGAAGAATGCTATTCTAAGTTGGGTAGAATACTCTGTAGCCATCTACTAAGTCCATTTGTTCAAAGGATTATTCAATTCTGATATTTTCCTAAATCAGTTGGGCTTCCGGGAGAATATGGCGGACAAATAACAGCAGCCACAGAGACTCTCTGAGATTACCAGTTTAGAATCCAGGAGCAGGGCCGTGTGAGGAGTCCTACGCGATGGGAGATGTACCCTGCCAACCCAGGAATGAACTAAGCTGAGAGAAACCAACTGGAAATGCAATCCTGATACTATAACAGGTGATACTATAACAGGAACAGATAAAATCTCAGTGCGGAAGCTGGATCCCGCGCCATTGGAAGCCACGATTTGAATTTCCTGCTGCTGATACTGCGTCCCAATCCACATTTGATAGATTTTGCTTATTTATCCATTCTGCAAGTCTGTTTCTTTTCATTGGTGAATTGAGAATATTTATATTAATGTTATAACTGGTATGTGTTGACTTCTCCTTATGTTATTTTCCTTATTTGCCTTACCAGGTAGAGTCATTCTGTTGGAGTACATGGAATTATAGGCTTTGTTATCTCTTTCTACAATGTCCTTCAGAATATTTTGGAATGCTGGTTTGGTATTCATGAATTTCTTCAGGTATTCTTTGACAAAAAAGTGTCTTATTTCCCCATCAATTTGAAAGACAGTTTTTCAGAGTACATCAGTCTGGGATAGAGGTCATCTTCTTTTAGGGACTGAAATACTTCAAACTCTCCATGACTTGAGGGATTGTGTTAGGAGTCAGTTGTAATTCTAATCGGCTTTCCTTTATAGTTTTAGTGATTTGTTTCTTTTCTCTAACAGATTTTAATATTCTGTTCTTGTATTTTTTTCTGGAATCTTAACTATTATATGCCTTGCATTTTTTATTATGGCTAATTGGAGTTCTATATGCCTCACTTATCTATACATCGAATTGTTTTTCCATGCTTGGGAAATTTTCTGCCATTACTTGTGTGAACTAGATTTTTATGTCTTTTGTACTATCTTCTGCTTTTTTGTTTATCTGATTAATCTGGTCTTATTCCTTCTTGTATCATCTAACAGGTTTTGGGTTTTTCATGGTCCTTTGCTGCTTTTTGTTTCTTTTCATGATAACTAACTGCAATGCTGTCTTCTATATCTTATAGTCTGTCCTCACATTGGCTCATTCTGCTGTGTATACTTTCAACGGAATCTTTAATCTCCTAGATACCTGTTTGAATTTGTTTCATGCATTCTATTTCTTTCCTATGTTGGACATTCATGGTTTCCATTTTTTTAATAATTTTTTATCTGTATCTACTCTGGAGTCACTAATCATATCTTTCATTATGATCAGTATCTCTGTAGTTATCTGAGAAATTATTTCTGATTTGATTTTTTTCTGGAGCATCATTCATCTACTTTGTTACTCCTGCTGTTATCATTGCAAAGAGTACAGTTGGGTAGCTTTTGAACTGCTACACCTCATTGTTCCCTCTACTTTGCTTGGTAAGTTGGAAATCTAGGATTGTGTCTTGATTCTTCTTCTTCTTCTTCTTTTTCCTCTAGCTTAATTCTTAGGTTGACACTTTCAAGTTGCTTATAGTGAGTGTCTTTATTGCTAGTATTTAGAATGTTTAGGAGATGAATATTTCTCAGAGATGTCTTCTAGATGTAGTTAGCTTCTTGGTTTTGAATCCATTGCAAGAGCCTACCTGTTCAATTTATTGGGGATGAGAATTTGTTGCCTATTTGGCCTAGCATCTGGTTGTTTGATTATGGCTTATAATATTTTTATGATCCTTAGATAATCCTGGCATACCAGGAAGAATAACTGATTTGAACAATTATGTCATCATGGCTAAATTAATACAATCAGCAATAATAACAGCATCAAGCACAGCCTAGAAACTAAGTTTGTGGTTATACAACAAAATCTAAAACAGTGCAGAAAATTGGATACAATAAATAAGCCCTCAATATGGCAATTTTACTCTGAGGGAGAAACTTTATAAGGGAAACAACAGACAAATAGAAGAAGAAGCAGAAGAAATAGAAGCACAAGCAGAAGTGGGAATAGGCGCAGGAGCAGAAAAAGACGAAGAAGAAAAAATAAGAAGAAGAAGAAGAAGAAGAGAGGAGAAGCAAGAGGAGGAGAGGGAGGAGGAGCTTGGAAGTAAGGCTGGAGGACCAAGGAAGATAACCTAAACTTTTGGAAACTGGTAAAGAAGACAGGAGGGAACAAGAAAAGGAAGAATTAGAAACAGGAACAGAACAAAAAGAAAAAACTAGAGACCATGTCACACTCATATAAAAATGAGAACAAACAAGAAAAGCACAGAACAAAGTAAAAACAAGAAAAGAAAAAATTTTAAATGTCCACTTCAAGGCATGTCTCTGCAATCACTGGTAGACCAAGATGGCACATAGAGTCCAGATATGTACTGATTAATCCCAGCAAGCCAACTTTAGCTTTATGAGCAAGGAAGTACATAAAGCCAGGAAGTCTGCACCTTTAATTCCACTGAAGTTCAAGCTGGTTTCTGGGGTCAGGTTGGAATCTGATTTGTTCAGCTTGCAACATTCTTTGTGCCTTCACACTGACTTGAATTCAGTTCCCTGACTGCTTGAACTGAGCTCCTTAATCTCCTACTAACTTGAATTTGGAAGCCTCATCCTGATCATAGCAGCCACTTCACAGAACCTGCCCACAGCTGTTCTGAGTCCTGAGCTCAATTAGCCCCTGTCCAAGATGGCTACCAGCCAATCACCCTCTTCTGCACATTTGAACCTAAATAACTTACCAGCCACTGAAGTCCATTGAGTGTACTGCTCTGTTCCACTGATGCATTTCTCCACAGTGACTACTGTGCATCAGCAGGTTCCAGTCACTCCACCCACATAGTGAGTGAGTCAAGGCTCAGGGAGAAAAAAACCATTTACCACCTCTTTCTTATTCATTGAAGTCTCCCCCTTCACTTTCCTCACGGGCTTCAGTTCTTGCTTCAGATCCTTCCTGGGTGCCAAGGACCCACTTCCCTCCTTCTCTTCCTCACGTTACTATATTCCAGCATGCAGACACCAAGCCTTGGAGAGGTTCTTTCTCTGATGCTCACCATTCTGCCATCTTCCTGGAAGTCCTTTATGCTTTGTGTAAAATACTGAAGAATAAATATCTTAGGCTCTGTGAACCATATGCTCAACTCTGTGGTGAATCATAAAAGCAGCTATAGATAATACATTTTTTTAAAGGGTGGCTATGTTCCAAAAGAACTTAATTTGCAAAAAAAAAAAAAAAAAACAGTTTGAAACAGTCATTGGCCCACAAGCCAATGACTGTGCAGATATGAAAGTGTATATGTCTTATAAATATTGCTAATGGCCCAAATTTTGTTACTCATAATTTAAGATGTAAAGCAGGGAATATCTCTAACAAGAGGCCTTCCTTAATCCCTACATTGCCTCTAACTTTCTCATACTCCGTCCTATGCTCACCACTCATTTTCCTATTACCACACAAATATATCTCTGAAACAGCCTCCTAAATTCCTCCCCCTTCAATGTCACTAGGGGATGAATCTGTTACAGATAAAACACTCTGATGTATGTTTATTTCCTGTTCAAATACCTCAAGTATTTTCTATTACCTGTAACAAAACATTAAACCTCTAGCTTTTCACTTATTCTATAATCTAACTCCAACTGATTTGCCCATTTTACATTCCTCTTTTCTTCTACAGAAATCATCACATAACTTAGCCGGGCGTGGTGGCACACGCCTGTAATCCCAGCACTCGGGAGGCTGAGGCGGGAGGATCGTTGCAAGTTCGAGACCAACCTGGACTACAAAGTGAGCTCAAGGCCAGCCTGAACTGCATAGAGAGACCTGCCTCAAAAAGATGAAAAAAAAAATAGAAATCATCACTTAGCTCATTCCTGCTCTCAGATATTCCTTTACTCTTGTACTAATCATTCTCTCCACAAGCATAGCCTTTCCTTTCACCATCTACATCAGTTTAAAATTTGCACATACTTCAAAGCCCAGAAACAAAAATCTTACCTCCCAAATAGAGTTATTTGATCCCTCTAGTCTACAACAAGTATCGCTCCTTATAAATGTAATTTCTCTCATTACTCCTTCTACCCTTGGAGCTATGTTATTTTATTGGAGAAATGGTCACACTACATGTTTCTTGATGGCAGGGGCTAAGCTTCAGACTATTTTGAAGAGCTCAGCAGACCTTTGGGGATACTTTAAACATACATTGAATGTATTATTTATAAAACTAAAGGATAAGAAGACATCTATGTACCCCTTTTTGGCAGTAAGTGCCTGTCACTAATTTGTGGACATTTTAATAAAACAAGATTTGAAATGATCTCGTGAAGAAAAAGAAAGACACTTTGTCCCAAGAGAGAATCCCAAGGAATGATCTTTCTTGATGTATAAAACAGTGAGATTTTTTTCTCTTCTACATGCACCATTTACATCATCCCCATCAGAAATATAGATAAAAATCAAAAATAAATCACAGATCATTCTGTATTATGCCTCCGTAAAAGCGTCAGAGAAAAAAAGTTTGATGGGGAAGAAACTGCCTAAAAGATTCTTAATGTTTTTGAATGCAATTACCTGTGTTTTTGCTGTCTTTCATAACCATAGGTGGGTAACAGAGTTACTGTTGCTCCTGTCAGGTCCCTCGGAAGCATTTAGATTTGAGCTAGACAGATTCAGTGACATTTTGCATCATTCTAAATAATAATGCTTTATTCATGTACCATCATTATAAACAGTACGTTTTGATACTTAAAAAGGGTGGCATTGTATTTAAAAAAGAATCCTTTTAACATGGAATTTTATTTTTTAAGTAGCTATATTACTCTCATTCTTTAGACTAACAACATAACCACTTTCAGCTTAAATTGCCTAACTTAAAAATGTCAGCCCTGATATTCTTATGCACCAAAATGATGCTCCAAAGCTATTTTACTAAGTATCTCACAGCGAGAAAGTTCATGCTCTAGATTTTAGATAAAAAAAGAAAAGAAAAATATGAGAAAAGAATCAATTTTCTAAAGTTACATCAACTTATGATATCTTATTAAAATCAAAATTTCAAAATAAACAAATGAATAATTGAGATTTTAAGTAAATACCATATTTCAGAAAGGCTACAATGCCTTCAGGAAGAGATGCATCATAAAACAATTATCCTTGATAGTACTCGTTGCCCTTGTCTCCAGCTTTGGTTATAACTCACATGGAGGATAACTTAGTACCACAGAGAAAGAAGTACTAACTATCAAGAAAATAAACAATAAGAAAATAAAACACAGAGGAGACTATGGAATGCTCCTTTATTTGGAGAAGTTTAAAAAAAGCCTCTCCTGTGTGTGCACATGTGCACACACACACAAACACACTCACAAAAATTAATAATAACCACATGAAAACTCAAGCATTTGGCTATTTTCTCTACCTCAAAAGACACTGATATTTAACCTGTCAACTGAGAATATTTTTTCCCTTTCCATATTTTTGTTTCAATTTGTATATTACTTTCACCTGTATGATTTCATCTCCATAGAATTTGTTGTCTACCTATCAAATTACATTTTAAATTGCAACCAAGATTCTGTACAAAATATGTACAGAGAAGAATCAAGACCTATTTTGAGGCTAATTGTACATAATCATTAAACATTCCTTTGATTTAAAGACATTTAAAGCACTATAATTTGTTTCTGCCAAAACATATTCTCTCTTCTCCTGTATGCAACGTCATTCTTCCTAATTTCATGTGATGCCTTATTAATGGTATCTCGTGGGGAAGGGTGCCCAAATTCTTCTTTAAAAATATACATAATCCAAAAATTCCTCAAAGTTGTGCCACAAAATAATGAAATTGAGTTTGAAAATTACACAAGTTTTTTATTATATTAATCCAGAAAGAAATTTATATACTCAGATAATCAAAGATAATGGTAAAATATGAATATTATTGTATAATCATTTTTCTTTATCTCATTCTACTTAATTATTGTTGTCCCACCAAGGAAAAGTTTCATGCTGGAATTGCTTTTAAGATAATCAGATATGCAGAGCCAAAATATATTTTTCTCACTCAGGAGATGTTAAAGTTGGCAGTACATTCATCTGTAAACTAAGCCAAAGAAGATGGCAAGAGTGAAATATGTTTGTCTGTCTCTAAATGAGGACAAAATGAGCCTAGAGAAAATGAAAGTAAAGAAATATCCCAAACCTTGAAATGCAAACCCATGTTTAAAAATCTAAATATTGTTTATTTGTAACCAATCCATTCATATAAAATTGTTTCTTATATATGATGAAAAGTTTCTTGTCTTCTAGGACTTTTACCACTTTTCTCTCAGTTCTTTTATCAAAAGTTAAAGCAACAGTCCATGGGTATTTCCTAAATTTCAATATGGGGTGACAAGGGAACAGATAAGAAAACAAAAAAATGACACAAAAATAAGTGTACCAAATTTCATAAGAAAATTTCACATTTAAAAATTCCAGCAAGAAAAACTACCTGAATCACTAAAAGAATGCTGTGTGACCATGCCGGGACAAATTTTTATCTACAAAATACTGTCATTGAGCCAAACATTGATACATTTTATCTTCTTCCATGCCAGAAAAATGCACGAGAGATGAGATATAATGATACCAGCCTTGTTTACGTTGAATAATCTTAGCCACTCATAATTTTCCCTACTTTTAAAATTTGCTATTAGTCTGTCAGAACAAATACTTCTTTTATAAGATCCTTTGTTTTCTATTCCCAGCCTGTCATTTTACATAGCACTGACACCTAATATAATAATCCATTCCCACTTACTTAAAAGTTACTTTCATCCCAAAGACTTTTAACCTAACATTTTATAGAACATCTGTTTAAAACATAGGCTTTATGATTTACTCTGTGGATTATACCACACATGACCATGTGAGTTTTTTAATCTTTCTGGGCCACACTTTGTCATGAAACTGAGTAATATTTATACTTACTTCGCTAAAATATTTTAGGAATCTAATGAGCTAAAACATGTAGAAACTGTATACTCTATAGATGTTACAGCTATAACATCTCAACTTTTGATAAAGTAGGAAATGTAATTTTAAAAATTAGAGTTTTTTTTAGAAAAAATATACTACCATTACAGACAAGTGTCTGTATATATTTAACCAAAGAAAGATAGGTTCTAAGTCTAAGTAGAAATGAAATTTTATTTGGCATGCTGTCCCCCTCCACAATGCAGACTTGTGACTGGAGGGTAGCAACACAGATTTCCTTGCATCTGGGTACAGGTCTTACAACTAGATCTGGCCAAAAGCATATAATAGAATTGATATATGTTATTTCCTCTAGACACTCTTAAGGAGAGATTAGGAATTTTTCTCTTTCTATTTCTACTGGTTAGAGACAAATGATAGAGAGGACACAAGATGGAATAAACTGATTTTTCTCTGGATCACTGAATCACCAAGTAGAAGAAAGCTGCCAACTTCCACTGTGAACCTGCCACTAAAATGAAGAACAGTAAATGACAGATTAACTAAAATGACCCATTTCTCTTACGTTTTTCATTTGCTTTAATGAAAGTTTGGCTTTGTACACAAAATTTTAACTGCACTGACTTGAAGTAGATGTTTTTATTTTCTGTGCAGTGTTAAGAAGTAGCTATTAAAAATTGTTATGCTTTGACCTGTATTGTTATGTTGTTATGTCCTCTTTTATCTCAATCTCCCCCTTTTTAAAAAAAAATTATTTTTTTATTATTTTTTTAATTAAGGGAAAAAAATCAAAAAAAATTAGCAGGATATATTATAGTAACCCATGTTTAGGTTTTATTGGTTTTGTTCTATACTGTTTTGTTCAATTTTATTATACCTAATGATATAGGCAATTCTTTTTAAGGTAGCAAGAGGCATTTATGGTAACCATTGTTGATAACCTTGTACTCTGTTTTTACATCATGTGCTATGTCTATCCTTTGTTTTGACTGACTGCTTTGTTTTGTCATATTTGGTTTTATTCTCTTCCATAAAAAAGTAATAATAACTATGGGAGTAATAAAACTCAAAATGTGTAAATTTTGTTGTAAAGAGAGAGGGAAAAAAAGTGCTCTAAAGGATACAACTGCAAGTGTGTTTAGGTGTGTTAAAATAGATGACCATATTACTAAGTTTTTGTTGGATCATTGAACACAACTGTTTTCAGTCTCACTGTTTGAATGTCCACTTTGTATGCTTTAATCCTGTAACTTGAACAACTATTTCTAAGATGGCAATATGTAATCTATTAACTAGTGATTTCTTACTCTTTTTTTTAATTCTGTATTACTTGTACCCTTATACTGTTTTGTTTTGTTTTGTTTCCCTTTAAATAAAAAAAAAAGAAGTAGCTAGTAACCAAGGAAAGGTTGGACAAGTATAGTTGCTACCAGTGCTAATTTTCTGAACACCTGTGATCTGGAAACTCCAAAGTAAAAAAATTTTTAAATGAACTCTTTACTCTTTCAGTTTGTTACAGTAGGAAGACAGTGCAATGTTCACTCATACAAGTCTGATTTCTTTCACGTAGGAGCAAAATGTACAATAGATACTGTGAAAGCAAAAGAGGAAGAAACTGCTCAAAAGGGAAGAACAATGGGATGAGGGAAAGGAGAAAAGAAAGAAGAATACATGCTAGGTAATTATTCTACCAGGCCCTGTTAGTTCATGAAAGAAGGGTTTGTGCTTCCATTGGTCAATCACTTTTTCATGCCTACATCTTGCAATCTGAGCAACTACTTTGAAAAGAACAATGCACAATATATTAACAATTGTGAATCTCCTGTTGAAATTAACTCTTTTCCAGTCACTTAAACACTTAAGAAAAAAACTCGGCATTAAAAAAAAAAAACTACAGGAGAATGAACATCATTAAAACAACTAAGAGATGTACAGTGCTATTCATTCTGATTTTTATCCTTTTTTTCATATTTTTTTCTAAATGCTAGTACCCCTCAAAAAATGCAACATAAATCCAAGAATCTCTCATGAAAGACTCACAAATCCCTAATATTGATGTTAATCCTTAAAGTTTAATCCTTTTAGAAGCTGCTTCATTCACTCTC
Organism: Cavia porcellus; assembly: GCF_034190915.1. Lineage (NCBI taxonomy): Eukaryota > Metazoa > Chordata > Mammalia > Rodentia > Caviidae > Cavia > Cavia porcellus. The sequence continues at coordinate 26,363,592 of NW_026947511.1, forward strand.
TAACATATGTTTAAGAAATTTTACACAACTTCTCAAAATCAATCTAGTCTTTCAGATAAATACATAGTTAAATTGATCTTTTTAAGTACAAGGTGTATCATATACCTAATAGAACACTTGGAGCTTGTCATCTAGATATGCAGATTGTCTTATTTCTTTATCCAAAAGACTAGAACTTGTGTCATCTGTCAAGCCTCTCTGTCTCTCTTTCTGTGTGTCTGTCTCTCTTTCCCTCTCTCTTTCTCTCCTGCACACACACACACACACACACACACTTACCATTGAGAATATATCTATAACCAAACCAGACCTATCATCAAATCCTTCCTGGAGTTTATGAGTGTAATCAGTATACTAGTAAAAGACCGAATCAAACATCTGTTATGTTGACACCATATTTCTTTTGTGTCCAGAAAAGTCCTTTTGTTTAAACAAATATTTCCTTATTACAGCATACTCTCAGGTTGTTACAGAATATCAGTACCATACCCCTCATTTCCTTAATACAGAATAACAACCAAAAACACATCTAATACTATACATTGCCAAAGGGCTTCTTAAGGACAAAATTTCCTCTGCTTTTTTTCTACATTTGCTTTGCTTTTTGTCATTTTAATTTTTTCTTATTTATTTTATTTATATGTTTGTATTGCAAAATTTGCTCCTGTGTGGAAACCATTGCACAAGCAAAAGGCTTTCATTTCTCTTGAAAGATTAAAATACAATAAAAGGAGACTACACTCATGTAAAAAGTATCCATTATAAAGCTAAATATTAATTCCAATGGCTAAACTTATGCTAAAGTAATGGTACTAGATCACCATCTATAGCTTTAATCTTCTGGGTTGAGCAATTTCTTCCCCAAAAATTCCACCTTTGAAAATTCTGTTACATGAAACTATAATTTCATAGCAACTGGAAAAAAATTGATTCCTCTAAAAAGACTTAAAAAGTCTTCTTGTTGAGGATAATAAGAAAGAGAACTGGGATTTGGTACAAAAAGAAAGGCAAGTTTTTTGAAAAGAGTGAATGGATTTGCAGATATGTCTTCACTAACCAAAGAAAGATGAAGCAATGTAAATCCTGGCTTTAATTTTGTATGCTTTTCTTTCTATGAGGAAAAATAAATATACATTGGTCAGCCAAAATACTCTAAGTAGGATCTTTCTACAAAGAGACTAAGAATGTTTGCTCCAAGATAATTGGCTATCAGATATGCAGATCAACAATGAAAACCATCGCTGTTTACCTCTTATAAACTCTTTCTTATAAATTATTTAAGACACAGCAAAATTGTGTCCTCAATTAAATTCTACTAAAAATTATATCTTCACAAAAAATACCTGCCCAAAACCACTACATTATTCAATTTAATAATTTAGTCGCTTATTAGTCGTTAAGTACATAATAGATGTGTGAAAGATACATGACATGCATTTGTTCATAAAGAGCTCACATATTTGAGAGATGTTTTGTTTACAAACAGCCTACACTGTCATACTAAACTACTCTTAGTTCCTGGTCTTGACCTTGTGTGTCTTTGCTCTGTTTTTCCACGTATACTAATCACTATATAGAGAGTTATGTTCTTCCTGTTACACATCTGTCCTACCAATCTTCAAAATGTAATTCAAGAGATACCCTCTGCAATTCTTCATGACCCTTTCTCTGATAGAGATAGGCCTTCCTTTGTCTTGCTTTTGTACCTATAAATAAAACAATTTACTGAAATCACCGCTCATGTAAACATAGGTACTACTTTCCAACATTATACCCCTATTATAGAGTTTAACTATCTTGTAAGACTTGGATACTATCTTCCAACATTATATCCTTATAACCAAGTTTAACAAACTAAATAAAAGCTGAAAGTATGCTGAGATAATCAATAATAAATTAGTGACAATGTTATCATATGATAAAGTGATTAACTACTATAATTTAAATAAGCCTAACTGTCTAAGTTACCTGGACTCACCTTTCTTTTAACAACCAGACCCAGTGATTCAAACCCTCATTGCAAAAGCCTTCCAGGATTTTCAAAGATCTTCAAGAACCTTCTCGAGAACACAGCCCTGGACATTTCTCACAGAATTATCAGTTCCTGTTTGTAGTTTTACCTTGTATAGATGATTTACTTTTCATATGCATTTATGTTATGTGTGGCCAACATTTCATTTTCATTATTCTCCAAACCCACTAACAAAAATTTGTAATAACCACATATGGTGGCACACACTTATAATCTCAGCATTCATGAGCCTGTGGCAAGAGGACTTCTGAGTCCAACGAAGTCAACTGAGACTACACAGTGAGTTCAAGGCCACCCTGAACTACACAGCAAGACCTGTCTCAATAAACAAGAACAAAAAAACACTGTAGCAGATTTTTCTTGAACATTAGTGATAATAGAAAAGGTATTGTGTAACACAGAATATGAAACTGAACTGTCTAATATTTGACATTAGCTATTCATATTCTGCCTATTATGCTTTATTGGCCAAAACAAGTAGATTTCATTGTATTCAAGACTAGGATACATCTTTAGATAATCTAAGATGCTTGTTAAGTTATATTGCTAATTTGAAAAACTTTCCGTTTGTTATGGGCTAACTTAGTATCCTGAAATGCATCTATGAAAGCCCACAAGCCCTGGTGTGACTGATTTTGGGCATAGAGCCTTAAGAAAGTAATGAAGGTTAAATGAAGTCATAAGGGTGGGGCCTTAATGCAATAGGACTGACATCCTTGTAAGAATAGGAAAAGACTTCAAAGCTTGCTCTCTCTGTGCAGCTGTGCACAGAGAAAAGGGTACATGAGGATACAATAAGAAGGTCTGAAAACAGAGTAAGGTCTCACCACAAACTTATCCTGCTGACATTTTAATCATAGACTTCCAGCCTCCAGGAACAAGAAGCAATAAATGTTTCCTGTCAAACTACCCAAACGATAGCAGCACTAGCAGACATATTCTTCCTCCAACTTACTGAGAAGTGGAGAAAGAGAAAATCTCTGAAATTACAAATTTTGCTTTAATATATTAGAGTTAAAATTCCTATCTAGAAATAGAACTAGTGGGTTTAGCAAAGCCAACATATAAGAATCAATTTTGCTTCTATATATTACCGATGAAGAATAAGCTCATTTTAAAAATTATAATGCCACCAAAAAACTTAAGTAAATCTAATAAAATACATGGAAGATCTATATGCTGAACATTAAAAGAAGAAGATTTAAAAATCAAAAATCTAAAAAATGTGGTGATATACTAAATTAGTGGATTGGAAGGAATACTAAATTTTTTTAGAATGCCAATTCCCAAATAATCTATATAAATTAAACATAATTGCATTCAAATTCTTAGCATTATATTTTGTAGATGTCAAGAAGATCATTTTAAATTTTAATGGACAAGCAAAAAAGTCAAAAGTATCTTTGAAAATGCTGAGTCATGAGTCACATAATGACATTTTGGTCAATGATGAACTGCAAAAATGCTGATGGTCTTACACAATTACAATGAAGCTGAAAATTCTTATCACCTAGTGACATCTTAGCCATTGTAACATTATAGGAGAATACATACATTTGTAGTAATGCTAGCATAAGCAAAACTGCTGCTCTCCCAGTCATAGACAGCACATAACACATAAACACAGCACATAAAATTATGTATAATACATAATACTTTACAATAACAAGCAACTGCGTGACTGGTTGTAGATATATTCTATACTTAGTACTTCTTACCATTATTTTATAGTATGCACCTTCTATTTATTAAAAAAAAGTTTACTGTAAAACAGTATGCCATGTTACATTTTAGCAGCATTTTAGATCTCATGGTTACCAAATCTCTTGATTGCATCAAAAGACTATGTTACATGACTGACCTATATCATGGAGATTTGAAGTCAGTACGTTATATGATGCTGTCCAAACAACAAAACCACCTAATAACATATTTCTCAGTACATCATATTCCTATCATTAAACTATGTATGGCTGTGCCAGATAGAAAGCTAAAATAATCAAAAGAATGTGGCATTCACTAAAGACCAGATACATAGATGAATGCAACAGAAAAATCTATTTTTAAAACATTATATATGTATGAAAAATTTACTTTTCCTCAAAGGTATAAAAATAATGCTTTTTTAACAAATATTGCTAGAGCAATTATATATCTATATACCAAAACAATGACCTCAACATCATGTACACACACAATTCAAAATGGATCATAAACCTAAAAGCTTTAATATTATTAAAGATCAATAAATACAAATGCATATATCTCCTTCTAGAAGTTTCTAAGGTTAAATACTTAGATGAAAACATGAGAAAATCTCATTGGTCTTAAGTTAGTAACTTCTTATATATGAGATTCAAAGTACAATCTGTAAGAGAAAAGCATAAAATTAGACTTCATCAAAACTAAGACTTCTGCTCTTCCAAACACACTGTTAAGCAAATGAAAAGACAAAGCAAAAAGTAGAGAAATATTTGAAAATTACACATCTGAGAAAAAAATCATCCAGGATGCAGAAAAACTCAAGTTCAACACAAAAATGATTTCCCTTTTATGGACTGAATTGTATTCCCCAAAATTCACAAGCTGAAGATTTAACCTCTAGTATCTCAAAATGTAAGTGTATTTGGAGGCCAGTATTTAAAGAAGTAATTAAATTAAAATTAGGCTTTTAGGCTGGGTCCTATTCCAGGCTGATTGGTTTCCTTAGAAGAGGAAATTTAGACACACAAAAAAACACAAAGAAAAGACCCTATGAGGATACTGATAGAGGACTACCACCTGTAAGCCAAAGACAGAGACCTTAGAAGAAACATGACTTTCTGGCAGCTTGAACTGCCAGTATAGTATATGTATCCGCCAGAATTGTGAAAATATAGACAAATTACACATTCATACAAATATAAGAACAGCAAATAAGCACTCAAAAGGATGCTTAACATTACATAAACACAAATTCAAAACACAGTAAGATGTACCACTAAATTCCTATAGGAGTAACTAAGCTTAAAAACATTTTTAACACTTAACCAAATTCAGTAATGTAGCTGGCTACAAAATCAGCACTCAAAAATCAATAGCATTTCTGTACACAACAATGAACTCACTGAGAGAGAAATAAAAGAAACCGTATCCTTCACAATAGCATCCCAAAAAAACGAAATATTTAGGAATCAATTCTAACAAAAGAAGTAAAAGATCTATTCAGTGAAAATTATAATACTCTGAAAAAAGAAATAGAAGATCATCTCAGAAAATGGAAAGACATTCTTTGTTCATGGACAGGAAGAACAAACATTGTGAAAATGGCTATTCTCCCAAAATTGTTATACAGATTTAATGCAATTTCAATCAAAATACCATTAACTTATCTCACAGATCTAGAGAAATCATCTTAAAATTCATCTGGAACCAGAAGAGGCCTAAAATAGCAAAGGCAATTCTGGGCAACAAAGGCAAGGCAGGAGGCATCACAATCCCTGACTTGAAATAATAATACAAACCTACTGTGATAAAATCAGCATGGTACTGAAATAAAAATAGAGCTGAAGATCAATGGGATAGATTAGAAGATATGACCACAACTACAAACACATTCAGTCACCTCATCTTTAAGGAAAGGGGCCAAACATGCTCACTGGAAGAAAGATAGCCTTTTTAATACATGGTGCTGGAAAAACTGGCTTTCCATATGCCAAAAACTACAACTAGACTTCTGCCTATTACCATGCACTAAACTGGAGTCAAAAATGGGCCAGATCTAATATTAAAACAGAGACATTAAATCTGTTGGAAGACAAAGTAGGTATAAATCTTGAAGACATAGGGGTAGGCAGAGAATTCATGAACAAAAATCAAACTGCACGGAAAATATTTCCTAGAATCAACAACTGAATCTCACTTTATTAAAAAGTTTTTGCATGTCAAAAGAAATCTCCAGCAGAGTGAAAACACAAATTGGGAAAAAATCTTTGACAATTGTCCCTCAGAAAAAGGATTTCTATCTACAACATACAAAGAATTTTCAAAAATTAGACCCCTGGAATTCAAAGATCCAATCCAATAATGGGGATCTGAGATGAATACACATTTCTCATCTAAAGAAATATAGATGGCAAATAAATATGTGGGAAAATGTTCAGTATCATTGGTCATTAGAGAAATGCAAATTAAAACAACACTGACATTCCATTTCACTCCAGAAAGAATGGCCACCAATAACAAATTCTGGAGAGGCTGTGGGGAAAAAAAGGAACTCTTCTGTATTGTTGGTGGGATTGTAGACTGGTACAGCCACTGTGGAAATCAGTCTGAAGGTTCCTCAAAAAGGTGGGATTGGAAGTCCCATTTGACCCAGGTAATCCACTTCTGGGCATATTCCTAAAATTGAAAATGTCATACCACAGTGATATATGTGCACCCATGTTTATAGCAGCATAATTTGTAATAGCTAAATTGTGGAAACAACCCAAATGCCCATCAACTGAGGAATGAATATAAAAAGATGTGGTATTTTTATACAATGGAGTACTACTCAGCTATAGAGAAGGATCACATTGAGGTTTTATAGGTAAATGGATACAACTTGTCACCATACTCATAAGTGAAATAAATGAAACTCACGTGTGTAAATGCCATATTGTCTCTTAGTGTAAGAAAATAAAAGAGTAAATAAGATGCAAAAATTTCAGTAAATATTGTGAAAGGGTAAAAAACTACTCAACCACCCCAGAGCAAGAACCACCAGTGTCTCCTGAGATCCATGCCATGTTGGAACTTAGGGCACTGGGGAACCAAGCAACTAGCTCACCTCCCTGGTAAGCAGCTGAGAGCCTACCAGCATGCGGGCTGAGAATCAAAATCCCATATCTCTTTCTTCTCCACTTCCCCCCACATTCACAAATGGCAGCCAGAGATCAGAGCATCTCTTGGGAGGCTGATCACATGCAATATAGCCAATAGGGGGGATTTCCTTCTACCATCTCTTTGAAGGCAAATATTTTCATCACTGTTTTGCTTTGTGCTGGTTAAAGGTACTGCTCTATTCAATATTCTGTTTTGATAAGTTCTACAATGTTCTGTATTTTGTTGATTTTGCTATACCTGATTGAAATCACAACTATTGTGAAGATAATGCGATATACTATGTGGTACCTATTACTGTCGTCCTGGTAACCTGCTGTGAAGTTCTGTACCAGTTTCACTACACTATCTCAATTGGCTTTGTTCTGTCTTGTTCTGTTGTATTTTACTACCATCATAATAATAAAAAAATTTTTAAAACTACTCAAAGGAGAAAAAATAACTCAGGGAAAAGGAGAAAAGAAGGAAGTAAAAATAAAAAGATATAAATTTGTATATATATACTTACGATAGCTAAGATAATTGTGCTAATTCTATTAGTTCTTGGAACAAAACAGTTAACATTCATAGGATTAGATCAACTTTACATGTTTATATCTGATAATCTGAGTAACTCTTTTGAAGATAACTTGTAAAATAACAACCTTAGTTATGTTCCTACCACCTTGTTTTGAAAGCGTATATTGCTATTGTTTTGGGCTCTTTGTTATCGTTATTTATTTGCCTGTTTTGTTTCTTGTTCTTATTGTATTTTGTTTTGTTTTGTTTTGTTTTTCCCCTCTAATACAGAAAGGATAGATGTATGCGTATAGGTTTATACATGTGTTACTTCTCCTAAAGCGTTTACAAGAATTGATTTTATTATGTGTGATGGTCCGAAGAGCTACTTTGAAGAAAATGAGACTTTATGGTAGCCATTGATGATTTTCTATCATCTTGTTTTGAGGTCCAATAATGCTTTTTATTCTTTGTTTTGATTGGTTTACTCTGTTTTCTATTATTTGATTTCAATATGTGTGAAGGTATGGACAGCTAATTTGAAAAGAGACACTATGATATCCATTGTTGATTTTCCTATTGTCTGATTTTGAAAGCCTGTAATGCTTTCATTCTTTTGTTTTGATTGGTTTTATACTATTTTGTTTTGTTTGAATTCATTGTGTGTAAAGATATGGACAAGTATTTCCAAGAAAACAAGTGACATTCTGGTAGCCACGGTTGATTTCCTGTCTTGTTTTGAGATCCTGTGCTGCTTGCACTGTTTTGTTCTGATATGCTTTATTCTGTTTTGTTTTATTCTTTTAAAATAAAAAAATTTTAAAAAACTTTTTAACTCTTACTACTGTATACAAAGTACGTGGAAAGATACAGAGCAATTGAAATTCTTATTCATTGTCACTGGGATGCAAGAGTACAGTACGTTGGAAGAGTTCAGCCATTTCTTATAAAGGTAATTATACATTCACAAATGATCCAGAAATCCTACTCCTGACTTCACTAAAATTAAAACTTCTGTTGACTGGACTTCATAAAAATTAAAACACATTGTTATGAAAATGAATAGAAAAACCACAGACTAGCAGAAACATTTGCAAATTACACATCTGATGAAAACATAAAAACTTAAAAGTTTCATTTATGTAAAAACTTGTACATGCTTCTTTATAATAGTTTTTTTTTCATCATAGCCAGAAACTGAATATAACTCAAATGAGATACAACTGATGGAACAAACGCTGATGTATTCATGTGACGTATACATGCTTTTGACCACTGCTCTACAATAAAAATGAATAAACTACTGTTATACAACTATATGAATCCCAAATGCACTATGTTAATACACCTTCACACAGCTGGGTATCATTTGATTCCATTTAACTGACACTCTGGAAATGGCCACACGACAAGGACAGCAAAGTATGATTTCCAGGGTTCAGGGAGAAGGGTTAATCACAGCGGTCACAGAATTGGGAAGAGCGGAAGTGATCTCTCTTTGCGGAGGCAGTAACAGATACACAACTGTATCTATTTTCAAAGTTCATAGAGCTGAGCACTACAAGGAGTTAAATTTTTCTACATGTCAGTTATACCTCAAAACTCTGACTGCAAACAGTCTTTAAAAATAAGTCCTGGCTTCTTCCTTCAAATCTCAGAGCATAGCTAGAGAGAAGGAGGAAGGTTGGTAGGCTTAAAATAGAATGACCATATTCCTGTAGTATTTCAATGAATTAAATAATTTTAAATAAAAAACTAAGGATTCAGAGGTGTATATAATGTTTAAGACTTCCATCGAATACAACAAAGAACTTCAATGTCTTATACTAGAAATAGCAACTTATCTAAATTCCTTAATCTTAGAGACTTCTGCAGTTTATTATATTCATGTTTATGAATTATCGAATGGGAATGTTCAATAAATGCAAATGAAGGCAATGGATAAAGGTAGTGTATCTTGTATTGGAATTTTAAAGATCAAGAAAAAGTCTGAATTTTATCTGACAAGGTGAGAAATCATTGTAGTTTTTTGTTTTGTTTTTAGTTTTAGTTTTTTTTAACTAGGAGAAAAATATGAAAAAAAAAATTTAGGTAAATTAGTATAGCAGCCATGGAGGGATAGAGTTCAAAAAACAGTGAAGCAAAAAATAAAAAACAGAAGACAGCTGCAGGGATGAGAGGGCAAAGGTTAGGGTGATGTCCACAGACTACAGTCATTAAATCTAAAACCTGTCATGCCCGCGTTTACTGACTGCCCATAAACAATGTCACACTTGAATATGAATTGTTTGAAGTTGAGATTTAAATGGGAACTTAACCTATCAAATTTATATGTTTCCCAATGTAACAGCAAGAACGTCAGTGCCCAAATCAGGTAGCGATATTCCAGAAGTCAGATCTGACACTGACAGAAATTAGTTTCAGTCTCATTTTCTCAATCTTGGCTTTTCATTTTCTACCAGAAACAGGTGTTCATTTCCCTTTGGAATAGGAATACATGGTTCACTGTAGCACTTCCCTGTAGCAGTCAGAGGCTAATCCTAATGGCAGACACGACCAAAGCCACAAGAAACATAAAAGGTTACAGCTTTGATCAAATCTACTCAGAAAGTTTTCTTTCAAATAAAGCAACTAGAGGTCTCTTCCTTTGAAAGCCAACTGTGATTGCCCAGTAGGAAACATTTCCTTGTTGGCTTTCTTTTATTTCTATGAGACTAGTAGCTTCCCCTACAGGAATATCAATAATACCATACCTTCTGTTGTTTACAAATTCCTGATTAAATTCCTATTATATAATAAAGCTGCAAAAAGTACCTCAAATTTAAAAGAATTTTCAAAAACAATTCATTTGTAAAAAAAATTAAACTGGGAAGTAAAATTGTTGCTTTGTGGTAAAGATGCAATTGGATTGACTAGCAGAGGCAATGTTATCCAAGCTTATCAGCTTGTTCCATTCGCGGAAATGCTCAGTCCCTGGGAACAATGGATCCCTTTAGCCAGGCTCTCTAGACAGTTGAAATTTGCCTCCAAATTCAATGCCTTTTTTAGTTGCTACCTCATACCTGATAAACAGAATTCTTATCTGTTTTTGTTTTTGTTTTTGTTTGTACCAGGGATTGAACTCACAACCTCACACTTGCCAGGCAGGAATTCTTATCTGAATTCTGATCCTCACTGTTATGCTTTGTGTTTAAACTTCCCCAAGAGCCTCATGTGGTCCTAGGGGGCAGGTCTTTCAAAGGCAGCTGAGTCTAGCTTTGTGATTGGTTCAGTGTCTAGCACTGGGATTACTGGTGTGAGTGCTACACACCCAACTAGGGCAGGTTGCTGGCATACAATATAAGGGAGGAAAAGAAGCTTGCTCCCCTCTCCTTGTTCCCTTTTTTGCCCTTTTTCACTCAACTTGCAGCCTCCATGAACGGTTGCCCCTTAGCCACACCACCCTTCCTTGAAACCAGCTGAGTATGGACTGAGACTTCCACAAGCTGTAAGCTAAATAAACCTTTCCTTCCTTCATTTTGGGCATTGGGTAGTTTGTCCCAGCAATGAGAGAAAAGTAACCAAGACATTTACTTTCTTCCTTCACCATTCTGGGTTCATAACCCCACACATACTTCCCCTAGGCCTTAAAGCCAATGAACATTCTAGGCCCTGATGTCACTACTCTTGCTTTATTGTATATTCCTAATTGCTTCATTGTTGCTTGATTTCTGATGTGTGATTTAACTTTAACACTTAATATTTATGTATACATTCAGTTTCTACTTCCCTTCCTTATTTTGTAAGTCCAAAAATTTAATTTCTACAAACCTCAGTTTACTTGTTTGTATTAAAAGGCAAGTAATGATATTATAAAATTAAAGGACTAAATGAAATAATAGGTAAAGTGATGGGCATGACCTGAGATAAAGTGATAAATAATTACTAGCTGTACACAAGCATATCTACATTTGGAAAGTTTTCCAGAGTTATTATCTACTTATGAAATGTATAAAAACCCTTTTCCACAGGCTAAATTCCTTTTTATACACATAAAGACTTGTTGAGTCCCTTCTTTCCATTCTCTTTCTAAATGTTAAGTAATTTCATTTTCTTTCCATTGAGCCATACTTTTTTACCCTTTTATCATTTTTTGCTGCTTTCTGTGATCTAAGTGACCCAATCTTATTTTAGTTGCAGAAAAAAATACCTACATTAGTTTCCAACAATACTGATGCAAAATTCAAATAGCACTTACCAAAACCTATCCTCTCAAATTATTCTCCAGAGATCTCAGTCATGATGTGACCCCTACCAGTATCCTTGGGCATCTCACTCTGGCCAAAGCTTCAGAGAAACCAAAATATTACTAACATCTAACAAAATTCAGAAAAGTTTTTCTAGCACCTATAGGCAGAAAGAAAAATCAGCACTATGTCAATTTTATGTGCATAATTTTATTTAGGGGTCAGATAAAACTGACCATCCTAAGTATGCCTGTTATGTTTTAACAGCGACATTTCCCTCAGAAAAAAAAAAATCTCCTCCCCTCATTTCCAAGGTTCGTAATCATCCTGTGCACTGGTTAAACTTTGGTAACCTGAAGAAGTTGGCCTCTGAACCAAAATCCATGGTATGTTTGCGTCTTCTCTTGCCTTCTGGCCAAGTCATTCAAGTCAAATAGTCACAGAAAGTTAAAGGTAGTTTTATCCACCTCAGAGTGTGGGTATGGAAGGAATATAAAATTATTCAGGACAACCAAGGAGTACTTTTGGGGACAGTGGCTCAATTATATTTATGATCAAAAATAAGCTATCTCAAATCCAATATTTCCCATTTTCCCATGACAGAAAAGAGAGGTTACACTGAAGAGTTTAATTTGCAACGCAGATGCCTAGAAATACAGTTACAGCCCGCTTAACAAGGTATACACAAAATGAGAGTACAGTAGGCAATCTTATTCTTGCAAAAGAAACAAGCCCTGGAGCCAGGAATAAAGTTCAGTAGCACAGCAAAAGCCTAGAAAACATGAGGTCCTGAGGTCTTGGGCCTGCCTACACCAACTTCCCAGCTTCCTGCTGTGCTCGGCCAGCTGGCTCAGGGGATCTTGGGCCTGCCTGTGCCCTCAATTCTGGAGACTGGATGGCCTGGGGTGAGTGTCTGTACACTATCCCAAGCCCCAGGAGTTTAAGATTATCATTCCCACCAGCCAGGGAGCTTCATGGCTTTCTGCCGCACTCAACCGACTCAGCAGGTCTTGGGCCTGCCTACACCAATTTCCTGGCTTCCTGCCATGCTCGGCTGGCACTGGGGATCTTGGACCTGCCTATGCCCTCAATTCTGGAGACTGGATGGCCTAGGGTGAGTATCCCCCCACCATCCTCAGCCCTGGGAGTTTAAGATCCTTGCTCCCAGCTGGCCAGGGAACTTCACAGCTTCCTGCTGCACTGGACCAGCTCAGCAGGTCTTGAGCCTGCCTAGACCAACTTCCCAGCTTCCTGCTGTGTTCAGCCTGCTCTGGGAATCTTGGCCCTGTCTGTGCCCTCAATTCTGGAAACTGGCAACTAGAGGTGAGTGTCTCTGCACCATCCCGAGCCCCGGGAGTTTGGGATCATTGCTCCGACCAGCCAAGAACTTCAGTTTCCTGCCACACTGGACTGGCCTCACAAGGATTGGGCCTGACTGCCCCACCCCCAGTGACCCTCTCTGAATCTGGGGCACTGGGCAGCCAGAGTCCCAGGAGCCGAGGGCATAGAAGAGAATTTCCAACAGGCTCAGGGGAAACCTTGGAATAACACTTTAACACAAAACAAAAGACCAAAATACAATCTCAAACCTCAAGCCCATCCCAAGGAACCTTAGGAGCTATGTACATAGAAGAAAATATATGCCATACACTGGAAATATGTGAAATAATAGCAACTGAAATAAAGAAACAACTCTGGGAAGGTTTAAAGGAATTCAAATTAGAAATAATCTTCCAGGTAAAGAAGAAACGATAAAAGAAATGAAAGAAATGTTAGATATGCTGAACATATCTAACAAAGATACAGTTAAAAAAGTGGAAGAATTAAACAAAAAGAATCCTTGGATGAACAATATAAGAAACAAACAGAATACATAAAGCAGATAAAAAGAGATATATAGGAAATCAAAAACTCCGTTGAAAGCTGTAAAAATCACCTCAGTGAAAGTGAAGATAGAATTTCAGACAAGATTGCAACTAGTGAACAGGAAAGGAAAGATCTTTTAAAAATAACAAGGAATTAGGAAATAATAATTCAACAGCTGCAAGATGATGCAAAGAAAAACAACATAAAATTGACAGGAATAAATGAAAAAGAAGGGGACAACATAAAGGATGTCAAGATGATATTTAGAGAAGTAATAGCTGAAAATTTCCCAAACATGAGAATGGAAACTGACATCAGGATCAGTGAAGCATATAGAACTACAAATACCATAACCAAAATAAAACTACACCCAGACATATAATAATCACCATCCCAGAAATCCAATATAAGAATAAAATATTAAAAGTTGTCAGAGAGAAAAGACAGATCACCTATACAGGAAAACCTATCAGAATCACAGCAGACTTCTCAGCACAAACAATAAAGTCAAGAAGAGAATGGAGTGAAGTATTTCAGATCCTAAAGAAAAATGGATTCCAACATACACTGATGTACCCTGCAAAACTTTCCTTCACAATGGATGGAGAAATAACATACTTTTATGACAAAGAACACCTGAAGAACTTCATGATCACCAAGCCAACCATGCAAAGAATACTGAAGGACAGTTTAAATACACTTAGGAAAAAAACCACCAAGCAAAGCAGACAATTAGAATGGAAAGATACAGATGCAACAACAGAAAGATAACATGTAAACAATAAACCAATATATAACAGTTATAACCATTAATGAATCAATTAAAAGCAGCAAATTGGCATAATGGATCAAGAAACAACATCCAACCATATGCTGTCTGCAAGAAACTCATCTACCCAAAAGGATACTCACAGACTGAAAGGATGGAAAACAATATTTCATGCAACAGGAACCCCAAAAAAGCAGGGGTAGCTATTCTGTATTCAGACAATGTGAACTTCAAACCAAGATAAAAAGAAAGATATCAGAAATATAAAGAATGTCATTACATACTGGTTTGAGGAAAACTTCAAGAAGAAGAGATAACAATCTTAAATATATATATGCACCAAATTCCAGAGCACACAGTTATATAAATCAAGTATTAATAGAAATGAAAAACCAAATTAATAATAAAACATTATAACAGGAGACCTTAACACACCATTGACACCAAGGGACAGATCAACCAGACAGAAAATCAGCAAAGAAATAACAGAACTGAATCACACTTGTGAACAAATGGACTTGTTAGACATATATATAGTGTTCCATTCAATAACATCAGAATACACATTCTTCTCAGCAGCACATGGGACATTCTCTAAAATAGACCATATATTAGCCCACAGAACATATTTAAATAAATGCAAAGAGTTGAAATTATCCAATGCATGTTATTGAATCATAGCAACATCAAACTAGAAATCAATGATAAAAGAAACTGCCAAAATCCCGCAAACACATGGAAACAAATAACACACTCGAGCAATCAGTGGGTCACAGGTGAAACTGAAGAAGTTAAACAATAGCTACAAGCAAACAAAAGTACATATACAACTTAACGGAATCTGTGGGATGCAATGAAAGCTGTCCTCAGAGGAAAATTTATTGCACTGAGTTCCCACTTCAGTAAATAGAATGAATAAAAATAAATAACGTGGTACTACACTTCAAACATCTAGAAAAAGAAGAACAAATCAAGCCCAAAGCCAAAAGAAAGGAGAAAATTATAAAAATCAGAGCAGAAATTAATGCAATAGAGACTGAGAAAACAATTCAAAGAATCAATGAATCAAAGAGTTGGTTCTTTGAAAGGATAAATAAAATTGATAAGCTCCTAGCCAACCTTATTTTAAAAAGGGAAGAAAAAGCTCAAATTCATGCAATAAGGAATGAAAATGGTGAAATTACTACAGACTCTGTAGAAATACAAAAGATCACCAACACCTATTTCGAAAACCTCTACTTTCATAGGTTTGATAACACAGAAAAAATAGATTCCTAGAAACATATGAAGTACTAAAGCTAGGTCAAGAAGAAGTAAAACTGCTGAATAATCCAATTTCTATTAAAGAAATTGATAATGTAATTTAGACCTTACCTACAAAGAAGAGCCCAGGCCCAGACAGACTCACTGCAGAATTGTACAAGAAATACAAAGAAGGCTTAATGCCGACACTCCTCAAACTATGAAATCAAAAGGGAAGCAATCCTTCCTAAGTCATTCCTGGTAGCAAATATTACCCTAGTACCAAAACTTGAGAAACACCCAACTAAAAAAGAGAACTACAGGCCAATTTCCCTAATGAACAAGATGCAAAAATCCTCAATAAAATAATGGCAAACAGAATGCAGCAAATCATCAAAAAGATTATACACTATGGCCACATGGGATTCATCCCAGGCATGCAGGAATGATTCAACCTATGCAAATCAATAAATGTAACCCACCATATCAATAAAGCCAAAAGTAAAAATCACATGATTATTTCTATACATGCAGAAAAAGCTTTTGATAAGGTCCAACATTCATTCATGATAAGAACCTTGCAGAAAATTGGAATAGATGGTCTTTACCTCAATATGATAAAGGCCACTTATGACAAACCAACAGCCAGCATCATATTAAATTGCTAAAACCTGAAGGCCTTTGCCTTAAAATCAGGCACAAGATAAGGATGTCCTTTGTCACCTCTCCTATTCAGCATAGTACTGGAAATACTAGCTAGAGCAATTAGACAAGAGAGAGAAAAAGGAGTGAGACAGGAAAAGAGGAAGTTAAATTATCATTATTTGTAGATGATATGATTCTCTACATAGAAGATCCCAAAAACTCCTTTGAAAGACTCCTAGATATAATAAATAAATTCAGCAATGTAGCTGGACACAAAGTCAATACTCGAAAATCAATAGCATTCCTATACACTAACAACAAAATCACGGAGAGAGAAATAAGAGAAGCCACACCCTTCACACTAGTAACCAAAAAAATGAAATCTTTAGGAATTATTGTCATGAAAGAAATGAAACATCTATATGGGGAAAATTATAAAAGTATGAAAAAAGAAATTGAAGAGGATCTCAGAATATAGAAAGACATCCCTTGCTCATGGCTATGAAGAATAAATATTGTGAAAATGGTCATTCAAAATTGTTGTACAGATTCAATGCAATCCCAATCAAAATACCATCAACGTACCTCATAGATCTAGAGAAATCACTCCTAAAATTCATCTGGAACCAGAAGAGACCTAGAATAGCAAAGACAGTTCTAAGCAGCAAAGGCAAGACAGGAGGCATCACAATCCCTGACTTGAAGTTATACTGTAAAGCAATTGTAGTAAAATCAACATGGTACTGAAATCAAAACAGAGCTGAAGATCAATGGAATAGATTAGAAGATATAACCACAACTACAAACACACTAACCACCTCATCTTTGATAAAGGGGCCAAACATGTTCACGGGAAAAATCACAGTCTCTTTAATAAATGGTGCTGGAAAAACTGGCCAAAAACTAAACTAGACCCAAGCCTATCACCATGTACTAAATTAAAATCTATATGGATCAAATATCAGATTATTAAAACAGAAACACTAAATATATATTGGAAGACAAATTGAGTAAAACCCTTGAAGACATAGGAGTAAGTAGAGAATTCATGAACAGGAATCAAACCACATGGGAAACACATCCCAGAATCAGTAACTGGGATCACATCGTATCAACAAGTTTTTGCATGTCAAAAGAAATCTCCAGCATAGTGAAAAGAAAACCCACAAACTGGGAAAAAATCTTAGTAAACTATCCCTCAGACAAAGGACTTCTGTCTAAAACATACAAAGAAATTTTAAAAATCAGACCCCCAAAATTCAAAGATCCTATCCAATAATGGGCATCTGAAATGAATACACAATTCTCAGATGAAGAAATACAAATGGCAAATAAATACACGAAAATATGTTCATCATCATTACTCATTAACGAAATGCAAATTAAAACCAGACTGAGATTCCATCTCACTCCTCAAAGAATGGCCAGGATCAAGAAAACTACCAACAACAAATACTAGAGAGGCTGTGGGGAAAAGGAACTCTCTTGCACTGTTGGTGGGAGTGTAGACTGGTGCAACCATTGTGAGGTCAGTCTGGAGATTTCTCAGAAAGATAGGATTGGAAGTCCCATTTGTTCCAGCTATTCCACTTCTAGGCATATTCCCAGAAGAACTGAAAGCATCATACCACAGTGACATATGTGCACCCAGGTTTATAACAGCACAATTTGTAATAGCCAGATCTTGGAAACAACCTAAGTGTCCATCAACTGAGGAATGGATAAAAAAGATGTGATTTTTTTTTTTTTTAAACAGTAGAGAACAAGACCAATAAAACTTAGACATTGTAAACATTACAGGACTTCCAAAGGAGACAATAGTCAAACCAGAATGGGCATCTTAGTGAATCTTACTGCCTTCAAAGTAGTTGCCTATACCCTCGGACCTGATACTATCCCACAGAATGGAACAGAGTCTAATCAGTCAAAACAAGATCGTGGGAGCATTACAGGACTTCAAAACAAGTTAATAGGAAATTAGGATATATAATAGATGTGATATTTTTATACAATGGAGTACTCCTCAGCTATAAAGAATGATCACATTGAGATAATTATAAATAAAAGGATGCAGCTTGAGACCATACTCATACATGAAATAAATCAAACTCACATTTATAAATACTGAATAGTTTCCCTTGTAAGAAATGGTAAGAATACATAAAAGTATGTGGCTATCATCATTGCCCATTATATTGCTTTGAAGCCTTATAATGTTTTCATTCATTAGTTGGAATTGTTTTATTTTGGGTTATTTGATTTTATTGTCTGTGATGGTATGAACAGCTATTTTGAAGGAAACAAGACATTATAATAGCTAGCGCTGATTTAATATCATTTTGTTTTGAAGTCCCACCAAGCTTTTGTTCTTCAGTCACCATCAATTTTATCATATTGCATCTTATTGGATTTTATTAGATGTGATAGTATAAACAAAATTTTTTATGAACATGAAGATAATATAGTAACCATTGTTAGTTTTCTGTTAGTTGTTTCTGAATACCCTGTAATACTTTCATTCTCTTGAATGGTTTTACACTGTCTTGTTATGTTTGATACTATAGTATATGAAGGTATACTCAAATATTTCAAGGAAAGAGACACTATAGTAGCTATGGTTATGTCGGTTTGTTATGTGGTGAAACACTATGTTGCTTAAATTGGACCATTCTGACCTGTGTTGTTACGTTGTCTTTTATTTTAATCTTTGTTTTCAAATAAAAAATAATTTAAAAAAAACATGAGGTCCTGAGTTTGATTCCCAGTATTGGGAGGGAAAAGTCCGAGCAGAGTCCCGAGTCCCACTGCAACCTGTTGCTAGCAGTCTCACACACACGACCAGGACAATACGTAGATAAGGAAGGTCTAACCTAAGAGAACATCTTTATGAAAACCCAAGCTGGGGGTGAAGAGTGGGGTATCCTGCTCAGAATAATAATTTTAAAAGGATCCACGCATGTATGTTGTGAAGGAAGCAGAAATTGGAATCGGGGATATAGATCTCCATCAGGTTTTTGAGAAATAAAAGATAATGTCAAGTTACAGTATGTGCTGGAAGGAGAAAAAGAGAAAGGAAATAAATGAATAAATAAATAAAAATAAATAAATAATTTTATCAGGAAATGCCTGATAAAATAGTACCTCTACATAAAGATAGTATTTGGAAAATATGAGATAATATTACTTTTTAAAGAAATTAAGGCACTGAAAGAAAAATACATGCTCTCTGAGAATCAGAAACACTAGTATCGAAGAGGCAAATTTGAACCAGCAAATTTCTTACTGTCTCAGTTCATTTCCGCTAACACGTATCATTAAAAGTAGTATACAGACAGTAAACCAACCCTTCATTCTCTTTACAGAGCAATTATCTATGTTCTTGTTGGTGTATATTTTAAAGAATTCTCTGGGAATTATTTTTATGCACGTAAGATTTAACTTTCACTTGTAGTAAATCACCCAAATCAAAATGAAATACATTTTTATTTAATTACTAGAAATACATTTTGTAATGCTTGATACTGCTTAATAATGAATAATTTTCCTCATTCCTCACCCAGGCCACCTCTGCAACCATCATCCACCAAAACAAATTAGTCACTTTGGGTTAGAAAAATGAACCATTATTTCTCAACTTAATTTCCAACTTGTCATTTTGCACTTGGGCATCTATTTACTGAAAGCTTATATGGCAGGTGATCTCTGATCTTTTGGCAGGAAATAAATAAGCATGGAAAGAGGCCAAGAAGAATACCATGACCCACCTTCTGAGGGGCTTAGATAAGTATGTGAAGAGATCAATATTATGAAAATAAAATGCCAAATCATTTCAAAAGTGCTTAACTCTCACTACTTCACCTAGGACTTAGCTACTTTTCCTGAAGAAAAAACTCAACACATATGTCTTTAGCATAAATCATCAATTTTTTTAATTAATAGAATTTATTTTTCGAATGGTTTTTGATGTATAACAATTAAGAATATAGTATAAAGTTACAGCATACAATAATTCCCTCATAGTTTCTCTCATTAATGTCTTGCATTAATATATTTGTTAAAATTAATTATTAAACATTGATGCTTTATGTCAAATAAAGTTTATATTAGTGTACCTTGATTCATTCTTCATATCATACCTATGGGTCTTAATAAATGCAAGTATCATGTGTTCACAAATATAACAACATATAGGACAGTTTCATCACACTAAAAATTCCCTGCACTTCACATATTCATCTCTCAAATCCTTTCCTGCCAATTCCTAATCTTTGCACTGTCTCTACAGCCTTGCCTTTTCCAAAATGTGATATTGTTGGAGTTATTTCATATATAGCCCTTCTGATTTGCAACAACCATTTCACTAAGTAAAAACTATTTTCCATTCAAGTTTCCCCCACATCTTTCCAGAGTTCAACAGCCCATTTGTTTTTATGGCTAAACAGTATTTCATTGTGGACATACCACAGTTTACCCATTCACCAACTGAAGGACACCTCACTTCCTTGCAGGTGAACTGTTAATCATAGGAAGGTGCTATAAACATTTTTGTGGTGGTTTTCTTTTCAACTTCTTCAGATAAACACTAAAGAGTTTTATTGCTAGATTGCATGATAAAATTTGTAAGAAACTTCCAAACTCTTTCAAGGTGAGTATTCTCTTTGTCATTCCCACCTGCAATGAATAAAAGATTCTGCTGCTCTGTGCCATCTCCAGCCTTAGACATGACTATTTTGGAATGTGTGTGTGTTCACTATTGTTTAACTTTTTTTTAATTTGTAATTCCCTGATAACATATGAGGTTGAGCATTTTTTATATGCTATTTTTTGCATGTGTGTCTTCTTTGGTGAGTTTTCTGTTAGGATCTTTTACTTATTTGTTAATAGCTTATTTGTCTTTGTTTTGTGTTTTATTTTTTAATTAGTATAATATTTGTATATTTTGTACAAGAGTTTGGTATACATACATATATATTATGTAATGATCAAATCAGGGTAGCTGGTGTCTATACATCTGTTATGTCTATGCATTAGAAACCACAGACTTTTTTCTTAATTTGAAATTTATCATAATTTGTAGACTATAGATATTCCACTAAAAGGTATCAATCAACTCCACTAAAAAGTATCAAAATTATATAATTTTACTGACATGCATTTTTCAACTACTTATGTCCTAAAAGCTCTAAATCGTAATCACTTATATCCTAATTTTTTTCCTAAGGGTAACACTGGTGCCAAATCACATCTTATTTCTTAAATTAATACTATTAGACAACTTAGATTTCCAGACAAAAATGTCACAATACTTAAAGAACATACTGAATTATTTTTTTCAAAGAAGGAAAATACATTGCTTTTATCAAGAGATAAAAGGGAACTTTGTTTTCTGATCCCTTCAAACATTTAAAGTCTAATTTAGGAAAGCCATAGTAATAGAAAGGTATAAGTCTGAATTTCCCAAAACATATTAAAAAAATAAAAAACGAATAAGACTGTATAAAACCTATGCCCCTGGCACAACTAGAAAAAAAAGAACAACTTAGATTTTCTCCTATGTGTAAATAGAAAAATTGATCCAACTCCTAGCATACTCTCTCACTCTCCCAGTGAAAGTTTATACAGAGAACAGAAGCAGTGGAGAGGAAAACACTGTAGTGAGAAGAGAAGACAGTGCCTCGCTGTGAGAGTCATAAGTAATCTAAAACCACACTAGAAAGAGAAATTTCACGCTCGTTGCAAAAAGAAAGATGACCTCATAGGTCAAGGATAAAGGAAAGAAGGAGCTAGTGTGCATGAGTATTGTAAGAAGCGATCTTAGGAAAGTATTGGAAGAAGCGGATAAAATCAGAGAGAAATGGCACTGTCTAGAAACTATGCAGTGGATACAGGAAATAATGAGAGAAAGTCAAGACAAAAAATTTAAATGAAAATTACAACCCTTTTCCCACAACTTTTGAGGAAATCCACCAGGGAATAAACTATAAGTTACAACTTTCACAGAAAAGTCCTAAATATCATGTAAACTATCCCAAACCACTACTGCAGAAATGTAGAGGCTTATATAATCTACAAGTACGAATAATAATAAGAAAATATATATGATAATCAAAGTGATTTAGTTGGTGAGAATACCATAAAAAATTGTGAAGCAAAATAAAATAGTATCCCATACTGCAAATTGTATCAAATATCCTCAAACAATAATTGTTTCCTAACAAAACTATAAAGATATAGATATACATAGAACTATGCAATTACTTTTTCATTTAGCAACCATTCATTAAAACACTAATGGATCAGTGCTTAAAACATTGTGTATGGAGCTGAAGAATAGGAACCAGATTACTCAAAAGTGAAAAGTAATCAAATATGAGTGTGTGTTTGATTTTCCTTAGCAATGTTTGATTTCATGTTCAGTGGCATCATTCACCTTTTATATCATTCAGAACACCTTTCATTCGATATCAAGAGAGGCAAGATGTTTACACTCTAATGAGGAAAGTTAAGGAATAAACAACTTTAAAATAAGATACAAAGAATAATTTTATACAGTGATAACTGGTATGAAGAAAAAGGGATGGAATTCTGCTGGATGGATCAGAGAACTCCTTTTACAAGAAATTATATTTGCCCTGAAACTGGAATGATAAAAAGGAATCATCTTGTGAGCCTCTGGTGGAAGGATATTCCAAAAAGAAAAAGCAACAAATACTATAAGGGATAACAGCAAACACACAATTGAAGTCTCCCAAATCACTGATAAAACAGGCCCTTGTACCTTTCCAATAAACTACCCTCTTTCTGAGTTCACTGGCAATGCTGCTGAGTTGGTTCTAATTGGAAGCACTGCTGGGCAAAATGAAATTAAAAGAAGTCATGTAGAAAACATTATCATGGCAGTCCTCTCTCTCCAACAATTAAGAATTCAAAATATGTTCAAATATTTCATGTTCATAAAGTAAATGAAAATACTAGGAACAGATTATCCTAAGTCTGACTGCATTTTTAAAATCCTGAATCAATAAAAATGCCTATGCTTCTGCAGGTAGTTTTTCCAAAAACAAAAGGGCCTTTAAGGCCACAAGTTTTGATATCCTACCTTCAGAAGGTTTTACTTAGCCAAGTTCATGAGGAAAAACTCACAAAATGAATATTTTTATAGTATAGCTTTTATATTCAGAATTTGATTTTGCTGGAGATATAGTTCAATGGTTGTCTTGGTTACTTTATCACTGCAGCAAAATGCCTGACACCCACAATGTAAACAAAAGGTTTATTTCACCTCATGTTTTTAGAGGCTTCAGTCTATAGCCAAGTCCAAGACAGAAAGAGTGTGGCATTAGGGCACAGTGCAGGACAGCTGCTCATGTCATGGCAGCCAGGAAGCAGAAAGAGAAGGGGGGAGCAAGGACAAGGATATATTCTTCCAAGTGACACCCACAGCAATCCACCCAATCATGCTACACACACCTGAGAGTCTGGGGATGTGTCTTAGATCTAATCTGTAATACAGGTAGAGTGCTTGCCTAGCATGTACAAAACCCTGGACGTGTTCCCTAAAGCACAGAGAGAGTGTGGGTGGAGGAGAAAGAAAAGGAAAGGGAGGGGAGGGGACAAGGGGGAAAGACAGAGGGATAGGAGAGGGGAAGCAAGAGGAAGAGGGAAGGAGGAGGGATGAGAAGGAAGGAGAGGAGGGAGAGGAAGAAGGAAGGGAAAGAAGAAAAGTGTTTGACCTAGCCTAAAACACATCTCTTTATTTTACAGTGTGTTAAACACACACTGCACAAATGACATATTTATACAGTTATATTTTTTTCATTTATATTCATGATCAGTTTTGGAATTTTTTTATATCTTATGTAGAAATATATAATTTTCTTAGTGGCAACAGAACACCAGGTAATAATAATAATAATACACACAAAAACATCTAACTCCTCCACTTCTGTCCAAGAACCAATGTAGTTAGTAAACAGGTTAGCATTCTGAAACTTAGCTATGAAGAAAAGAAGAAAGCTAGGGCTGTTGCTAGAGGGAATATTGCTTGGAATGAAGCTTGTCTTTGTGGTGGTGTTGACCGTTATTACTGTCATGTTTTTTTGTATCTTTTTTTTTTTTTTTTTTTTTTTGGTACTGAGGATTGAACTCACAACCTCACACTTGCCAGGCAGGCACTTATGCCCATTGAGCTAAATCCCCAGACCCCTTTTGTACCCAACTTTTAACTGCCCTATAATCTAAAGAAGAAAAATGAATAGAAAAATAAAAAATTTGAAAGCAAATAGTAAAAATTCTCAATGGAACAAGGTCCTTGAAGGACAGAAGGAAACAGGATCTGGAACACAGAGTTATTCTGAGACACAAGAAAAAACTTAATGTAAGAAAAAGAGACTTCTTGTAACACCAATATCTCAAAATATTACAGAAAGCCTATTATTCAAACCAAATAAAATATTTCACATAGTCCATCTGCATTACAATAAAATAGAGAAGTGAGTTTCTATGTTGTTTTATGACTGAAAAGTTATTAACAGTTAAAGCTATTTAACTCAATACAATATTCCTCTAAATGACATCATGTCACTGGTTTAACTTCAGAAATATTCCTTGAATAAAATGCCAAATTAAAAGACATAAGATCTCATGATTTATTTAATATATTTTTACTAACTTCAAAGGCTTCCTGGAAAATATTTATAAGGTTCCTTTTATAGTTCTGGCCATAATAGAAAACAACATTACAGAAAAATAGCCAACTTTTAAGAGTACCTTTCTTTGTACAGTAAACATGTTCCTGAAAAGTTCTTTAAAAATTGAATCTGTATTGTGGGGGTTATTTAATCCAGAAGTCTTAATTTGTCACTTACGATTTTGCTAGTTACTAAATAAGTTACATTCTTGCAATTTGCTATAGATTAATCTTTTCCATTTTGCTGATCTTTTTTAGCCACTTCACAGAGCCAGTGTAAGCCGTTAAGGTGAACTAAATATTGCCCAACACCTGTTTCACAGAACCAACCTGTTGTCAAATTTCATAGCCTAATAAAGTGCCAACCAGTTTTATTCCTCTACTGGCTCAGTGCACCAAAGAATTGATTTGCCAGATTTAACAAAAAAAAATCAATCATTCACTCTTAAATTTAATTTCCAACAAATTATAGGTTCATTTTTAATATAAATATGTCCTATGCAATAATATTCACGATATATTTGTACAGATTAATATTAGATTATTCACTGTTCTGAAATTAAAATTTAACTTGGCATCCTATATTTTATTAAGCAACCCTAATAAAAGTGACACATCATCTCTCAGCTGGTTAAGGCATGAGACAAATATAAAAATCAAATTAAATAATAAAGACTCAAGGGCTAGGCCCTTTCCCTCAACATGTGATCACTCCATATGAATCTCTGATATATTTCCAAAGATTACAATGTTTATTTATTCAGGGCTGGATTTGAAACTTCGTAGGATATAGAACCTCACTATCATAAACAAAAAAATACACAATCATAAGTTTCTTTTCTGTAATAAATTTATTTTGTTTTACTCCAACCCGTGTCTTGCTCAGAACAGAAATTTAGTCTAATCCTTTACAAGTAAATTCGCTCCAAATCCATGATTTTTGCAGTCTCTTTAGATTTACAACTCAATCACATTAAGGTTTAAATCTCTCTTTCAGATTTTACTCCTGATACTTCGTCCCTAAAGATGAGTCTAATCAGAGGAGGGCTCATGCAGCTGCCAACCCAGGGCTGTTGGAAGACAGCCATGTACACACTCATCTGGATCTCTTTTGATGCTTCCCTGCCCTCTTGTTCCTGTTTCACCTTTTCCCATCTGGTCTTCAGCACTGGAAAGCTCTCACTCCAAAGGCAAATGGCCAATCTGTGATTCTCTCAGTTGCCACTACACCTTGCGGTGCTGGTGATCTCTCCTGAGATCAGCTACACCTTCTTACAATCCCTTCCACCTGTGTCCTCTTATCTTTCCTAAATGATCAAGCTTCTGCACCGTCTTTCAAGATGATTTTCTAAACTGTATTGCTCCCAAGGATAAAAATTTGATTCCCTTAAGCACTATCTCAGAAATGAAAAGAAATTCTGAGCTGACAGCATGGAAGAAACAGTCACTCTTCTTCTAAGACTTCTAGACATTTTTTTTCCAGAGGCCCATTTGGGTCCTAAGATTCACTGGTCATCTCAGATACCTTCAATTTCAAGAAAGGGAGCTCCATTTTGTCTCTCACCCGGGAGAAATAGAGTAGTGTAAGAGAACAATACAAAACTCACATCTAAGTTTTTTCTGACCCCCATCCAACTCTCCTCTCTTTCAGGGAGTTTCCTGGAATGAGAAGAAGGGAGGAATACAATCTGGTTATGTCTGCTTGCCTCTCCTTGAAAGATCTGAAGAATTTGCCTTTCATATTTTCTAAACCTGACTTTAAACTTTCTTCTGGTATAGATGGCCCAGTGTGGGAGAAAAAATTTTAATAATATTATTAATGTATCAACATAAAGCTCTGCCACACAACCTTTTGATTCTAGGAAAGTAGTTCTGATTTCATATTACCCTGAAATCTAACTTTATCATTTCATTGTATCATATCATTTTGGTAATCTTTCAGCACCACCTGTATTCTCTAGGCCACTGTTTCCCCTACTCAAGAATCCTTTGCCCTTATAATGACATGTTTGTATTCATTCCTCTCTATGTTAAGTAATATCACTGCCTGTATATTTAGTATTAGGAGTTCTATTTTAGCACCTCTTATAAAAAATTGGGACATGATAGATGGATCAGGGTCTATCAAAATATAATATGATTTCACTGATTCAATCATTCCACTGATTCAAGTTACAGACTCTATAATAATATCATATGATTACTATAAGACTTAAATAATTTAAAAGCCTATCCTGAATAGTAGGCACTCCCATGCCTTCAGATATGGAACATCTTCACTACTAAAGAATGTCCAGTAGACATTGTCTTCTAACATCTCAGTCTCTCTTTCAGTAATTTATATATGAACATTCACATGCACTAGAAGTTTCTCTGTTGCTATGTCAATAAGCATTGTGGGGGAGGAGCAAAGATGGCAGATAGATAACAACTGGCTACAGCGGCTCCCTGAGATAGTCAACTTAGAATTCAACATAATACAGAGTGGGGAGCCCCAAACAGAGGGAGATGAATCCTCTTGTCTCAAGAAAAAATTAAGGCAACTTGCCGAGCATCCAAGGTCCCGCTGTGACTTGCCAAGGTCCCACCACAACTTGTCGAGCGATCTGAGGTCCCACTGCTTTGACTCACTGGAGGCGCAGTTACATTGATTTCAGGGGTCAGTGAGCCAAATGGAGAGCTGAGTTGGCAGGATGCCTACATTGACCTGTGGTGAGTGATGGGAGTGGAGCCATTTCATAAATGGGGGGGGGGGGGCCAGCAGACAACATTCTGGGAACAGGCAGGACTGGCAAGTACAAGGGGCAGCAGTGACTTCAGTCAATTGTTCCCTTCCCAAATGGGATTGGTGGAGTGAGCTAGGCCTGGGTCACATGACCTGGCTGAGCCCCAATAGGTTATCTGAAATCAAGTCCCAACAGTGGTGGCGCACACTAACCACACTAACACAGAGAAGCCTCCAAAGTTTGACTGATCCAGAGGGCAGGCAGCATAAAGTAATAGACTGCAGGCCACAGCAGCTTGACTGATCTGGAGGGGAGGGGCCATCATATGCTGTCCTTATCTGCAACTCACTAACACACAGTGTGGGAAGGTTCATCTAGCCAGGGTGCTTCAGAAGCATTGTAACCAACAAAAAAAGAAACTGGAGCCTCCTGGAAGAAGCAAAAAAGATGGGAAGAGAAAGCAACAACAAAAAGTCCCCAGGTCCCAACCCTGAGAACACTGACCCAAGACAGGTAAATACAAAGGAGAATGAGAACAGCAAACATGCAATATCAGACACAGCACCAGTGGACATAAAGAGATATATTTGGGACCTCATAGACAAGTTCAAAAGTGAAATATTTAGCCAAGTAAAGCAAGATATAAGAAGATTAATAAGAGAGATACTAAGCACCCCTCAAGCAGACACAGACAGAATAAAGGAGGAACTCAAAAAAGGAGAGAACTATTTGATGAAGAATATAAAAAAATATATAGGTTACATGAAGCAGATTCAAAGAGATCACCAGGAAATTAAAAACTCTATGAAAAGATGGCAAATCAGCTTGAAAGAAACTAAGGATAGATTATCCAAACTGGAGGGCAATTTTGCAATGTGGGAGTATGAAAGGGAAAACTTCTTTAAAATAACAAGGAAACAAGCAGTAACAATACAAAGACTAGAAGACAAGAAAGCATCTATAACTTGAGAATAAAGTATGTGAATGAAGAAGCTGGGGTACAAACAAAGGAACTACCTACAAAGGTTATTCACAGAAATAATTAAGGAAAACTTCCCAAACATAGGAAAAGGAAATGATATTCTGATATATGAGGCATACAGAACTCCAGCCACCTGCAACCAAAACAGAGCTACACCCAGGCATATAATAATCAAGATCCCAGAAATTCAATATAAGAACAGAATATTAAAAGCTGTTAGAGAGGGGCTGGGGATTTAGCTCAGCAGCATAAGCGCCTGCCTTGCAAGCAGGCAGTTGTGGGTTCAATCCCCGGTACGATAAAAAGAAAAAATACAAAAAAAAAAAGCTGTTAGAGACAAGAAACAGATAACCTATAGATGAAGGCCCATCAGAATAATGGCAGACATCTTGACACAAACCATCAAGTCAAGAAGAGACTGGAATGAAATATTCAAAGCCCTGAAAGAAAATAACGTCCATCCCAGATTGATATACCCTGCTAAACTGTCTCTAGAAATTAATGGAGAAACAAGATGCTTATAAGACAAAGAGGAATTTGGCAAATTCGCAACCACCAATCCAACTCTACAGAGAACACTCTAGGGCATTCTATAGAGAGAGAAAAGTACT
Organism: Cavia porcellus; assembly: GCF_034190915.1. Taxonomy (NCBI): domain Eukaryota; kingdom Metazoa; phylum Chordata; class Mammalia; order Rodentia; family Caviidae; genus Cavia; species Cavia porcellus. The sequence goes on from NW_026947511.1 coordinate 26,392,741, forward strand.
AGGATTCCAGGAACAGTGGCAGAGAGGCCTCAATGACTGGAGCAGAAAACAGAATGAAGAAGATAAGCAGACAACTGATGGCAAAAAAAGAGCATAACAAAAATGAGGCAGAGAAGATTTTATTCAAAGCTGATATGATTGATAGTATCAAGTCTCAGAGTATAGGCAATTACACTGAAGATGACAAGACTCTACGATACACATTCTGGTTTGATAACTGCTGGTTTTTGAAGTTCTATACTATATACAAAGTTGTGTTTTAGTAATACTGTTATGTACTGATACTATTATACTACAATTATACAATATATTACAATTATACTATGTCTGATGATATGGCCGATTCCATTGGAGATAACAAGAGACAACACAGGAACCATGGTAGAACTCTTTGTACAATGGTTTTATATTTTTTTTGTTTCATGCATTTATAGGGATACGTTTTGTTTTGTCTTGCTTTGTATTGTTTCTCCATCTACTATAGAAATATATGTTAAGACTCATCCATGTGTAGAATCTATAAACAGTTTATGAGAACTGACGTTATGACACATGATGAAATGAAGAGATACTTTGAAGAAAAAGAGACACTAAAATACCCAGTGCTGAGCCTGGAATGTCATAATGTGAAACCCAGCAATAGTATTATTCTTTGTTCGGAGTGATATTATCCTGCTTGGGCTTGTTCAATCTCAACATAATTGAAGATATGTATAACTGCATGTATGCTTAAGTGTATAGGATTGATAACCATATTTCTAAGTTTTTGTTGGATAGTTGAACAGAACTGGTTGCAATCTCACTGTTTGAATCCCCACTTTATATGCTCCACTTTAGTATCTTGAATAACTATTTGTAAGAAGACAATCTGTAATCATCAACTAGTGATTTCTTACTGTTTATTTTTTTCTTTGAAAGCATGTATTATTTCTACACATTTTCTGTTTTGTTTAGTCTTTCTTTAAATTAAATTTTAAAAACAAGACACTATAGTACCCAATGGTGAGCATGGAGTATCATGATATGAAATCTAGCAATACTAATATTCTTTGTTCAGAATGATTTTAACCTGCTTTAGTTTGCTTAATCTAAACATAAATGAAGATAAGGATAACTGCATGTATGTTTAAGTGTATAGGATTGACAACCATGTTACTAAGTTTTTGTTGGACAGTTGAACAGAACTGTTTGCATTCTCACTGTTTGAATTCCCACTTTACATCTTCCATATTTGTACCTTGAACAACTATTTGTAAAATGACAATATGTAAACATCACACTAGTGATTTCTTACTGTTTATTTTTTCTCTTAACTTATGTATTACTTCTACCTTTTTTCTGTTTTGTTTAGTCTTCCTTTAAATAAAATTTTAAAAAAATAAGCATCACCTACTTTTTTTCTTTTCTAAAGTGAAATGTTGTGTGGTATGTTTCTTACATCAGAGTACCCTAGTAAAATGTATTTACAAAACATAGAAAGAGGGTTTTTTTCTTTCCATAAACTGACTTTCTTTACAGTTCTTCCATTTTTTTATAGCTCTTTCTAGTAGGAAATTGTTTCCTTACATAAAAAAACCCAGGTTTTATCTTGCTATGTGACAGAATCATATGTAAATTTTTATTTTTCAGCAGACCAGCCTCACACAATGGTTGAGATTTTAGTTGTGAATATATAGCTATGTTAGTGTTTAAGAAGATAGGTTTAAAATTAATAAATCTTTTATTTTTAAAACTTATCTTTATTGAAGCCAAGTTTTAAGATATTCTTCTAATTTAATATACAATCTTGGTTTTAATGCATTTGTCTTTTTTAAATTTTTTATTTTAAAATCAAAAAACAAGTGCCATTTTTGGACTGTAGAGGAAGAAGACAAGAAGCCAAGCCCTCCCTGCAAGTCATTGCCATGCACAGGCAGCTGGGGGAAGAACCAGACACTAGCCCTTTCCCATAAGTCAGTGCCATTCATGGACTGCAGAGGAGGAGAACAAGAAGCCAACAAGAAACCAAGCCCTCCCCGTGAGTTGGCATGATGCACAGGCCACTGTGGGGAAAACCAGACACCAGCATTTTCCAGTGTCTAGGCTAGAAGACAAAAAGAGCCAAGGTTGCTTCCCCTCCCCAATAAGCTACCAGCTGATCCAGAGAAACACAGGCTGAGATAATAGATATTGAGGTAAAATACAACTTTATGCTTGTAGTGTTTAGTGTTTCATTGACTTTGTGGTCCTAAAGCCAGTAGTCTGATCATCTACCCAGAGGATAACAATATGCAATATAGCATCTATGAAGGATCTCCTTCTGAAGGTTTTAACCATTGTTAATTCCCCATTACCTTGTTTTAAAGTCCTGTATTATTTTCATTGCTTTGTTTAGTTGGGCTTTATTCTGGGTTTTTTGTTGATTTTATTGTATCTGATGGCATGGGCAGCTATTATAAAGATAAGATAAAGATGACAAGATTTACTATTATCTTGTTTTAAAGTCCTATATTGAGTTCACTGTTCTGTTTTTCTGGTTCTATTCTGTTCTGTTTTGTTTGATTTTTTACTATATTCAAGGTATGGGCAGCTATTTAAAAGGCAATAAGAGGCATTATAGTAAACACTGTTGATTTCCTATTATCTTGATTTGAAGTCCTGTGTCACTTATGCTGTTTGGTTTTGATTGGCTTTATGCTGTTTTACTTTGCTTGGTTTTATTCTCTTTAAAACTTATAGAAAAAAGAGTAAAAACTATGATACAGAATTTCAAAACAAAGTAATAGGAAATTAACACTGATTAATATATTGCATATAGTTATCTTCACAGTAGTCTTTCAGATTACAAGAAAAAATGATCAAATGCCTGAACAAATGAAAGCATAAACTGTTCTTTTTCATGAACTACTGCAAATCAGTAGAACAGTTATTTAGCTTATATATATACATATATATATACAGATATACATATAAATGAATGTCTATACAGACATATAATCTTTTCTATTCTTTTCTTTTCTTTCTTGTCTCCTTTCCTCTATCCCAGCTGTTGATTCTTTTTGAGTAATTTGTTTCTTTTTCACCTTCACAATATCTCTTGTACGCTTTGGATCTTACTTACTCTTTCCGTTTTTTACACTAGCGAGACAATACGATATTTACACATGCAAGTCTGATTTATTTCACTTATGACTATGGTGTCAAGATACATCCATTTACCTATAAAGGCCTCGAGTTTATCCTTCTTTAGAGCTTGTGCAGCTATAAACATAAGTATACCCTTCTGAGTATTTTCCTAGAAGAGTTGAAAACATCATGCCACAGCAATATATGTGCACCTAGGTTTACAGCTGCACAATTTGTAATATCCAGATCTTGGAAACAACCTAAATATCCATCAACTGAGAAATGGATTAAAAAAAAAGATGTGGTATTTTTATACAACGGAATATTACTCAGCCACAAAAAATGATAAACTTTTATAGTAAATGATGCAACTAGAGACCAAACTCATTAGTGAAATAAATCAGACTCGCATTTGTAAACCCTGTACTGTCTAACTAACATAATACCCTGAAAGGATATATAAGATCCAAAAGTTATAGCAGATATAGTAAAAGGGAAAGAAATTGTTCAAAGGAAAATTAAATTGTTTCACCAGTCTTACACACCTGTATCTGGTAACCTGAGAAACTATTCTAAAGATAACAATATGCAACATAACAACCACTGTTAAATTCCTATCATCTTGTTTTGAAATCCTATATTGCTATTTTGCTGTTGTTGCTGTTGTCATTTTGCTTTTGCTGTTGTTGTTTTTTGACTGTTTGCTTTTTAATATTTCTATTGTTTTTTCCTTCTCTTTAAAATAAAAAAAAGTAAAAGAAAATACCCAGAAAGGGAATAGCAGGATTGAATAGGACCTCCCATCCTAGTTTTCTGAGGACTCTCCACTCTGTTTTCCACAGTGGTATTACCAATCTACACACCCACCAACTGTGGAGAAGGATTCCTTTTTCCCCACAGCCCTACCAGCATTTGCTATTGTTTGATTTCTTGATGACCTTCTGGAGTGAGATGGAATCTTAAAGTATCCAAACTTCTCAAATTGTTTTAGAATAATTTTCAATTTCTTCTTCAACAGAAGTTCTCACTCTATTGTTTACCTCAGCTCTGCCCCACGAGAACATTTAGAGCCCATTTTTATAGTATGATTAAGGAGAATATTCATATAGATGACTAGTTATAAAATGAGTTATGGTCTTAAAAATATGATTCTCCTTTTGGAAAAAAAATTTAATTGCTTATAAAATGATATAGTGAAATGAATCCTTTCGATGCTTTAATTTCATCAATTTTGGAGTAAACTCACAGTGAGATGTAGTTCATAAAAATGTTGATCATATTTTTCATCAATAAACTATAAAGTTTTTCTGGTGTCTGTAATTCCTGTGGGGTGCCCTTACTATTTTGAAAGAGGTCATAGGCTATGTGTACTTCATCTTCTTGTGCTATTTTGCTATCTTAACCACTTTGTTATTATTCTGATTGATTTTTCTTCAATTTAATGATATTCAAAATAAATGTTTTAATGCCACATTTCACTTCAAATATATTAGCCATGTCCCTTATGTGTTCTAAAAATACAATTACCCATGTTTTTCAATGTCATCAATAATTTTTCAGTCCACTCTTAGAGCTTGGTACATATTTCACATACAACACAAATGTATGTTTTCATTAAAGTGGGTAAAGGGCAAGGCAAAATTTCCCATCCAATTTTTTAACAAATGTGCACTACTGCTTACCAAAAGTTCTCTTCATTCACATGGTATCATACTCCTGGACTCTCTTATGCTCTGACCTAATTTAAGAAATATTATCTTTAGCCAGAGGTATGACCCCTCAGTTTGGCCTCAAAACCTGAAAAAGAAACTTCAGTGCTACATTTACCAAATTATTTCCCACATTTGATTTCTCCAAATTCTCATCTGATCATCATCAAAATTGTTACAAGCATTGTAACTATTCTCAATGACTCTCCCATTAAAGTTGAGAGAAATGACCAAAATTAAAATAACTTGAATTTTAACAAAAAAAATTAGACATATGAATTATGTTTTCATAATTGTGTGGTTATCAACAATGACACGTATGGTGGACTGTTTCATTCTGCACCACTGAAATACCACAAAAGCTTTAGTAATTTCCAATGTTTGGATGCAGAATTTATCACGACAGAAACATTAATAACTAAATTAGAGAAAATAAAGTTGCTCCCCCTTATTTAGTGTGGGAAGAAGCAAATATTCCAAAACTCTACTGGATTCCTGAGAGAATAGATACAACCAAATTCTGTAATTTAGTTCCTTTTTCATCTTAACTGATGCATGGTGGTTATAACTTTTGCAGTGTGAGGTACAACAATGAAAGTAGCACAAATTTCTTTTTCCACTCTCACAATTTCACAGATTTATTCTTATTGTAGATCTTTAAAAATTCAGCATATGATTTCTTTTTTCTTAACTAAGGAACCTCCATCTTTTCACTTGAAAGAAGCACTTTAAAACTCTTTAGCATATTCAAAATGCCAGCATTTCCACTCTTCTGTATTGAGACCATTACTGAGTAAAATAAGGGTTAAGCATAAGCACTGAGATGCTGCAACAGTTAGTCTGATAATCTAGATAGCTACGAAGTGATTAGCAGGCTCGTAGAGTATACAGGATGGATATGCTGGACAAAGGAATGATTCACATCCTGGACAGAACAAAGCAGGACAGTACAAGATTTCATCATGCTATTCATAATGTCAGGCAATTTAAAACCTATGAATTATTTATTTCTGGAATTTTCCATTTGATATTTCCAGCCAGCAGTTGACCATCGGTAACTAAATCCTTTAAAAGTGAAACCTCAGATAAAGGAGACTTTTTTCATTAAGCAAACAATAAGGTTAAAACAAAATATTAACTTAAACTTCAAATCATCAAAAAAAAAACCCTGAAAATAGTCTAAATAGTTTCATCCCATAATGTAAATACTTCCTATCAACAATCAGCACCACACTTGGAAAATCAGCCACAGGTCAGCTGCTGCTGTATGGATGCAGCCACAGATCATTACCCACTTAATTGTGTATATATCTAGTAGGCTCATACAGCTCTTTTGGAACAAAGGTTTTATAATGGATTAGATGATAGATACTGAACTATGATGCTACCAGACACTATAATAATATAAGTAGCATTTATACAGAAAATATTGGCACACATGTATTAATACTTTGTGCCACTCAGAAAAAAATTATTTAAAACTTAAGGTCATAAAAATACAGTTAAGAAAGAGGAATGTGATGTATATTACAGATTAATATTGTGATGTCTTGCTAAAATCCTATACAGGATACTAAAAATGTAAGATAAATATAGAGTATCTGGTCAATGAATACATGTGCCAATTTACCATAGAAAAAGAAAGGTTATTTACATATCAAATTCTAAGAAATATGACCTAATATGTAATACTGACTCTGAAAAAATATTTTAAATTAATTTATTTTTTGGTCATTTGACCAGAGGGTATGGAAATAAAGCCACACATACCCTTCTAGATCACTGAACAAAATGTATAGCAAAACAGCAATGCTGCTCCATCTTCTGGTGTCATTCCCTTCACCTAGATGAATTTCAGCACAAGCATCTCTAGTACTGTCACATTTGGAGCACAAAATACAATATAAAAGCTGATTAGTTTCTTTTTAAGTAGCAAACTTGAAACTGTCAAAATATATTTTAAAGAACAAAATATAAATGTGACTTTAAAAAATAAAAGGACAATTTGAACTTCTCGTTACATATTAAATTAGTCTTCAGGCAATCATTCCCAACAAAGAGTTTAGCATCTACAGAAGGCTGTATAATTGGTGTGTGCATGTTTTAAGATCTGCTGTTAGAGTTGTTGGCCTCATCTGAGTGCTATAACACTTCCTTTGAATTTTCGCCAGTAGCATTCAAACCACTGTCCTGACACAATCATCAACGTGAAAAGCTACAGCAGTAGTATTAATATTTTCACCTGACAAGGACACTGTAACAATCATTATGATATTTTCTGATTGTGTATGCAGGTAAAGATTCACAACTTGGTTACACAAATTTAACATGAATGTTCGAGATTATAAATTTTATCGTAGTGTAGCAAATATCACTGAGCTTGATTTTCTGGAACAAATGCTGCTGAGTCAATACCAGATGGTCCCATGATCACTTTGGCTAAGTCACAGTGGACACTCCAGGGCTAAAGCACTACATTCTCATTCTTCTTCACATCCCTAAACCTCAGGCTCAGCTGTTTTCACTTCGATCTATTCTCTTTTGCTTATGGCAAAGTGATATACAAAGGACAATTTCTACAACTGCTAAAATACAGTGATCAACAAAAACACATTATGTGCAGAAACCTGCTCTTTCACATGAAAAAGAAATTTTAAAATGAACTATAATTGAAAGCTGAAAAATCATTAGCCAAACTTAAAAAATGACTGAAATAAATAAAATGAGAAATCAAAGAGGCAATAGAACTGTTACCACAGAAATACACAGGATCGTAAGAAACTAGGATGAGCAGGTACATGGCAATAAATTGGATAATCTTGAATTGAATAAATTCTTAGATAGATGAAACTGATCAAGATTGAATACAAAAAATCTGAATAGACCAATAATAAGTAAACAAATTGAGTCAGTAATAGTAAGTCTTCTGTCAAAGAAAAGCCTGGAACCTGAATTCTAAAATAATTTATGTTGTCACTGAATTCTATAAAAACATTTAAAGAAGAAAAACTCCTTCTCACACTCTTCAAAAAATTTAAAGAAGAGAGATTACTTCAAACTTATTTTACAAGACCAGAATCCAGATAAGGACACTACAAGAAAAGAAACCTATAGACCAATAACCTTGATAACCACTGATGCAAAACTTCTCAACAAAACACTAGCAAAATGAATTCAACAGCACATCACATTAAAAGGATTATTTATCGTGATCAAAAGGGATTTATTCCTGGGATGACAGACTAACTCAACATAAACAAATCAAAAATGTGAAACACTGCATTAACAGAATAAAGAACAAAAATCATGAACATCTTAATACATTCAGTAAAAGTATCTTACAAAATTCAGTATCCTTTCATGATAAAAAAAAAACTTCTCAACAAATTAGATGTAAAAGGAATGTACTTCACCATGATAGAGGCCATATATCACAGGCCCACAGCTAACATTTTGCTCACTGGTAAAAGCTGAAAGATTTTCCTCTAAGATGAGGGAAATTCTGACCACTATTAGAGAAGAAAAGAATCACAAAGGAAGAAATTAAATTGTTTTTCTTAAGAGATGATGTGATTTTACATACAGAAAATCATAAAGATATTACCAAAATAAGAATTCATAACTAAATTCAGATTGCCAAAAACAAATATTAGAACTAATAAATGAATTCAGTAAAGTTCCCAACAAACATGCAAAATTAGGAGCATTATTACATATTATCCACGAATTATCCAGATGAAATCAGGAAAACAATGTCATTTATAATTAAGAAAAATAAAATACTTAGGAATAAACTTAAGAATGTGAGCACTCTGAACACTGGAGACTATAACTTGTTGATGGAAGAAACTGAAGAAGAGGTAGATATCCTATGGTCATGTATCAGAAGATAACATTGTCAAAATGTCCCTACTACCCAAAGCAATACAATCCCTAATCAAATGGAAAATTCCTAAAATCTCAGTGATATTCTTCACAGAAATAGAATAAAATAATTCTAAAATTTAAGTGTATCCACAAAAGACCCCAAACATTTAAACAACCTTGAGCAAAAATGAAACCATAGGTATCACGTATCCGTGATTTCAAATTATACTACAAACCTAGTAATTAAAACAGACAATCCATTTCCTGATTTCAATTTAAAGTACAAAGATCCAGGAATTGAAACAGTATGATACTGGCATAAAAAAAGACACATGGACCAATGGAAAATAATAGAAATCCCAGAAATAGACATACACACATTTGTATATGTATAGTCAACTAACCTTTGACAGACGTGCCAAAAATTCACAAAGACGAATAATATCTTTAAATGACACTGAGATAAGTGTATGTATAGTGCAAAAACATAAAATTTTGTATTTACCTTACACTACATACAAAAATTAACTGAACTGTAATAAAGGCTTAAACATAAGGCCTGAAACAATGAAGTTCTTATATGAAAACTTAGGAGGAAATTCATTACACTTATTGGCAATCACTTTGGGGAATATGACACCAAAACTGCAAGCAAAAAAATAAAAATAATTTATGGGAGACTACACCAAAAAGTTTCAGCACAAAGGAAACAAACAAAAAGTAAAAAACAACCCATGGGATAAGAGAAAATATTTGGGTACTATAGATCTTTTAAAAGGTTAATATCTAAAATATATTTTTAAAACTCATTTAAATCAATAGCAAAATAACAAAATAACCTTGTTTAGAAATAGACAAAGGGCCTGAAACAACGTTTTCAAGGAGTACATACAAATGGCCAAAAGGCACATGAAAAGATGTTCAGTTACCAGTCATTACCAGATCAATAAAAATAAAAATGAATAGCATGTCACAGTTGTTGAAATAGCTATTATCAAAACATTCAGAAAGTAGCAAGGGTGCTACTGGTTGGCAAGGGTGAACAGAAAAAGGAATAATTATACATTGTTAGTGGGAATGTAAGTCAGCACAGCCATGATGAAAGGTAATATGGAGTTTTCTCAAAAAGTTAAAACTACCATATCATCCAGCAATTCTAGTTCTAGGTATATATCCAAAGGAAACAAAATCAGTGTCTTTAAGACTGGTAGCAGTCTTTAAAAAAAAAGATATACATGGACTCCCAAGACATGGGAACAGATGAACAGATAAAGAAAATAGAGTATGCTGTATATGTACATAAAGAAAATAAAGTATGCTGTATATGTATGCCTAATAGAATATTATTCAGCCTTTTAATAAGAAAGTCTCAGCATATATGATAATATTCATGAAGCAAGAGAACATGAAATAAGCCAAATATAAGGTGAAAAATACTGCATAATTTCACTTTTAGGTAGAACCTAAAAATATATAATTCATAGACACAGTGGTTGCCAAGACACGATGAGTAAGGGAGATAAGATGGTGACTGAAAGCAACAAATTTTCCCTTAAAAAATGAATAAGTTCTGGGGTCAAAAGAATACATGATGACTATAGTTAACAACCTTGTATACCTGAAATTTCTGAAAGATCTTATATACTCTCACCACAAAAAATAACTGTATGAGTGGATGGATATATTAATTAGATTTGTTTTGGTAATCATTTTACAACATATATGTACATTAAAATCACATTATGTACTTTGAGTACACATAACATATTTGTCAATTATATAGTACATCAATAAAGCTGCAAAAAATTTTAAACTATAAAATTTGTGATAAAGGTTATTATAGCAAGAAAGTTTTATGATTTAGATTTGGTTTTTTTCTCCCAAGGGTTCATGTGTTGAAGGATTGGTCCTCAGTGTGGTGCTGACACAGGACAGGACTTTTAAGAGGTGCAACCTAGTAGAAGGTGTTTGCATCACTGGGGCATTTTCCTTGAAAATCTACAAGGCAGAATAGAGAAAATATTTTCAGAGTTAACTTTTTAGGACTTTTATTTCTCCTCAATATCAATATTTATTAAGAAACTTATGGAGTTAGGTATGTCAGTGTAAAACATGCACCGTAAGTATCACATTGATACAAACACTGAAGTTGTTTACCATTTCTGAAACTCCTATTAGCATTGTAAATTTTGAAACAACCCATAATAAAGTATTAACTATTTCAATAAACATTCCCCACTATAAAGCAGTTCTAAGCTGCCTAAAAGGCAAACTATCCTACAGCAAACAACCTTGTAAAAATTAATAAATCTTTTTCTGGCACATGAAAAACTGCTAGTATGTACTATATCCAACAATTTCCTGTCTAAGTGTCACCAATAAACTGAACTCCAGAGACAACAGATGGATGGAAACAGAATAGAAAACCTTAGGACTTCAAATATGTCTCTATAATGTTTTACTTTAGTAATTTAATAAAAGACACCTACTTGTCATGATCATTAACTATCCAAAAGGGAAATCAAATTTTAGAAGGAGAACAAATGTGTAATAATGCATCATTTTAATTGTCTGTTTTTAAATAAAGGGCTAGGTTCTTACATAAAACTCCCTAATGGTTTAACTATAAGCAGGGAAAAAAATCACCGTATAAGACCTGCAGTTTATGAAGTAGTGAAAATGGTTAGATGCCTATTGCAATGAATTGTAAATAAGGAAATGTGAGTATTAACTCAAAATCTGCTGTTATCTCAGAACATCTAAATTGTTCTCTATCAGACAACTGGAAAAATCTAACATCATCTTTGCTTTTTTCCTTTACAATAAACAACAATATAAAATTTTTTAAAAAGTAGAATTGTATTTGCGATGGATAAAATAAAATATGTCTGGGTTGGTTTGAGATTTGGTGTAGCAGTGCTCCATAATTCAACATTTTTAATATCTGTGCAATGTTTAAATTATGCCTGAAACATTTTGAGATCTTCAGAAACAGATTTGTAAATGGCATAAATAAACATTTTACTTGACTTGGTAAATAAGAAACAAAATATCATCTAAGATGAATATTTTAATATGGCAGTCTTTGGTTCACTTGTTCTTAAAAGGAATAATTCAATCAGAATTCTTTTAAGAGAGCTAGATTAATTACAAAAATGAGGAAGGGAAGGATCCTCTTCCAAATGAATAGTTAACATAATTCACCTAACGAAGGCCACTGATGTGAATCTATTTCTTATAAAACCATTATTCTAGAAGCTTAACATTGCCCCTTTGCACCCAATCAGCCTAGGTCCCAATTACATTCTTTCTTAGACTATATCTAAACAACTCCAAATGCACACATTTCTTATTTTTAAAGGTCTTAAATAAAATATATTTACAACCTCCATTTTAATGTTAATCCCAATAGGAAGTTAGTTCTATTTTACATCACAGATTGTATTAGTCATCTTTCTCATCACTAACACCCCAACACCTACAAGTATCAGAAAAGAGATTTAATTTGGCTCATGTTTGGGGGAATTCAATCCATGACCACCCAGCTTTGAGACAGAGAGGTAGAAGGGTGTGGCAGAGAAAGTTGCTCAACCCATGGCAGAAAGAAAAAGGAAAAGCCAGGCACAAGAATATACCCTTCCAGGTCACCAGTGACCCATCTCCAATCAGGCCCTCCCTCCTTCCACCACAACAGCTATGAATCCATCAATGGATTAATGCACTGTTGATCATAGCACCTCCATGATCCAATCACCTTTTAAAAGACTCACTTCTGAACACATGAGTCTTTGGGGATGTTATAAGTCTAAACTGTAACACAGATAAATGACTCTCAGCACAAGATCATTACATATTTCCATGTCTTAGCTGATCCATGACATTTTGCTTACTATAAATGGTTACATGGTTGAAGATTATTCCTGATTTATCAATTTCTTCTTCTCTGTGTGCTATAGAACACCAACAAGCAACCTAGAACAATGTAGTTTTGTGTCCCTAATCATTATTTTCACAGGATCTCTACATTGTTGTCTCTCCTCAGAATTATGTTGTTATTTTTGCTCAAAACTATGTCTCACTTTGTTGCATAGGAGTAACTGAGATTTTAGGCATATTCCACCATGCTCAGTCATCAGAGTTCTTGAGTTCTAGAGTAAGCCCACAATTATTTTGTGTGACTGGTCATTCATTCATACATCTGGGATTTTCTCTTTCCTTTTTTAATGTAAAATATTTAACTGACAAAGATCAACTATATTTAAGGTAAATAATATGATGAGTTGAGATATATATGCATTTATTATATTTATTACTATAAATTAATACTATCCATCACCACACATGTACATTAGATACCTAGACTATACTTATAACTAACAGTTGTACCTTTGACCAACATCTCCCTCATTTCCCCATCCCCTAGTTCCTGCACAATTCACTTCTACTTTCTGCTCCTGTAAATTTGATTCTTTTAGATTCCACATACAAGTCAGATCACATAATATTTATGTTTCTCTAATTTATTCCACTTAACATAATATCCTCTAGGTTCACTGATATAGTCACAAGTAGAAGAATTTCCTTCTTAGCTGAATATACCCATATATATATATATATATATATATATATATATATGATATGTTATCTTCTTTATTTTTAATTTTTACTAGTAGATGTTTACAGAACACAATGATTACACTCATAGTGGGGAGCTAACACATATACATAACAGCTTGTAATTCCTTTTTCATCCATTTCCCTACCCTCCCTCCACCTTTTGACCTCCTTCCCTTTTGGAAAAGATATATCTCCTTGTTTCATAATTTTTATTTTGTTCTTTATTTATATTTTGGGTTTATTATATAGTAGAAGTTGTAATATGTAAGCTTGTGTGTCTGACTTATTTCACTCAACATTATGGACCCAATGTGTGTCTATTTTCCTATGAATAACTCAAGTTTATCCTTCTTTAAAACAATAAGGTTACCAGTCTACAAAGTATTACTCATTCATCTGGTGACAGAGTTATCAAAAAGGGGTAACTCATCCAGTTCAGTAAATGAGAAAATAAATAAATAAAACCAGTTGTTCACTTCAGAACACCATCACTATTGATCATATTGTACTGAACAATACCACAAATCAGCACTAAAGGAATTTGAGCACATAGGACATAATTATTATATGAGTTGGAATTTGGCCAAGTTATTGGATCTAAGACCCATTTCCCCCATGTATTGCCATGGAACAAGAGCTTAGACTATATTTCACTGTCCATCAAGAGACCTTACAGTGAAAACATATTGGAACCAAATGTCACAACTCCCTTCTTGAGAGATATGCTCTTTCTGTAATACACATCCCCATCCATTAGACTACACAAGTGCAAAACCATCCATTCTATATGTGCTTAACAGTGCTGGGCCTGACTAGTGTATGCAGTATAAAAATACATAAATAGAAATTGTGGAAATTAGAAATCACTTAGGAAAATGGTTTATGAAAACATAATATTAGGATAGCTACTTAGTAAAAGCACATCAGGTAGTTGCTAAGCCCTTTATATGCCTTATAGGACTCACTTTACATATTATTTTCCCATCTACTTTAAATGTTATTTTGTTTTAAAAGAAGAAACTTGGGCATCCAAAGTAACTCAAATAGTCTAGCTAGGTATGGATAACTACAAAGCCCACACTAGATCTGCTGTACTATATGAATTCTCAACAACTGTGTGACCAATCAGATGCTAAACTGTATGACCCAGAGAAAAGCTAAGTGGCAAAGAAGAGAGTTTACATACCGACTAAAGGTCATAAGATGAGGTGTCATGAGGGAGGCAAGACTTCGGCTGGTCTTTCAAGAATGGTGTAGTTAAATAAGCAAATATAAAGAGGCCATATATTCTAAATGTCAAGTTGTATGAGCCTGTGCAAAGGTCACAAGACAAGAATAACATTCCATGACAAGAAACAAAAATAGGTAGTATGTGATGTGTTGCCACACTGGAATGTATATGAAGTACAGTATTTTAATTTCATAATATGCAAATATGCTCTAGTCTCTATAGTGTTCAACTCAGTAATATTAACTTCAGTTTATTCCAAAAAGCTTTCAAAGACTCTGGAAACAGGATGTGTTTAATAATGTTACTATAAGTATTAAGGATAGAAGAAGAGAAGAAGGAATCAAATTAGAATCTAAATTATCAAACCTTATTTTATTTTACTCTATAAAACCAAAGCCCAGGAAAATCTCTTGAATTATAACTTTTCAGATTAATACACAAACTGGGATCTTCTTCTTTTTTTTTTTTTTTTTTTTTTTTTTTGTCTTTTTCGTTTTTACCGGTACCAGGGATCGAACTCACGACTGCCTGCTTGCAAGGCAGGCGCTTATGCCGCTGAGCTAAATCCCCAGCCCCTGGGATCTTCTTAATAACTTTTCAGATTAATACATAAACTGGGATCTTCTTAGTAATGTAATTTGTGATTTTCATTCCTATGGAGCTTTAAGAGCATTCCTATGGAGTTTTAAGAGCATAAAAACCAAACAGTTCAAGTAGATAACTTTCAGGATTTTATTTCCAGCTAGAACTGAAAGAATCTTCAGATTTTCAGGTCAAATCTGCTTTGTCATTCATTTCCTTCAGGATAGCTCATCTTCGGTGTACCCACCATCTTATCTAGCATAACCACTTATCTTTTTTCAACAAAAGCTATTTTTATCATTAACTTTTTGAAAGTAAAAAAACGTAATGATGTACATTCCCTAACCCAAAGAATAGCTAACGTACAAGCACTTGGTCTTTTCAAATAATAACTGAATTCATACTTAGGAGAGAGAGTGCAGTAACTTTTCAAAAAAGAAAAGTAAAAACATAAAACAAAGTAATCCAAAGTGCTGAGAAAAAAAAGCTCTCAAAAATGACATTGAGAAAACTATAGAAAAAGACAAATAAAATCTAATAAATAAGTCCAACAAAGTGATATAGCTGATTCACTGGACATTCACAATCCAGAACTAGGTTAACATTGATATTTTCTTTTTGTTTAAAGATATGCATAGAAGAATGAAATGTGGTAAGAAAAGCCAAAATAATATATAGATCCAGGAGCAATTTTATATACAGGAAGCTAAGACCTAAATCCTTCTGAACCTTAAAAGTGAAGCAAAAACATGTTGATTTTAACTGCCCATATTCCAAGGCAAAAACATTTGATGTGCTTCTTTGTCCCTAGCAATACCACCACCAATAGTGTTTATGAAACATTTCCCACAAGTTCGATATTGTGAAACAGGACAAAATATAGCACTGAAGATGAGTAAGGACAAGACCCTGTCCTTATGCAGCTTACATTTTACCACAACAAATAATGATAAATATAGTTGGACCAGCAACAAACTAAGATTAATTCTCTGATACAAAAAAATTCTGCCTTCTAGCAAGAAAGATTTCTTGCTGAATTAACAATTTTATAGAGCCCTGAATCTTTTCCAGTAGGAGAAAAAACAGTTCCTTACTAGTTTTGGAGTTTTAAAGAAAAAGAATGAGAGACAAAATACAAATCCCACTAAGTCAAAAACAGCAGATGTTCTGACCCTTTGGACCTTGCATACGTGGCACTCTAAGTTTGAAGTCAGTGATTTAGGTCTTAAAACTCAGTTTCATGCCTTATTAGAGGAGTTACTTAACTTTCATAATAATTCTCATCTGTAAAATGGTGTTAATCAAACCAACCTTACTTCCTACTAGAATATTTAGTAATTTAATTCATGAAAGTTTTAGTCATTCTATGTGACAGTTGTCACTTAATAAAGAGCATATATGATTTATATATATATAAGTAATGACACTTTGCTTGTCCATCCTTTTCTCATGTACATATATTTCATCTATCTTCAATGCCATTTTCCCAGAGCTTGCCCCCTCTGCCCTGAAACATTCACCTTCTTCCAAACACACCATTAGCTAATGTAAGAATCTAATCACTGAAAACGTGCTAATGAAAAAGGATAAGAAAAAAGGACAGTGACTATTGCCTGCCAACTCAAATACCCTTTAGTGGTAAAACTGTGATACTGGAAATAAAACTACTAAAAATTGCATAGGCCACAGCAATGACTCGTGGCATAAACTTATTAGTATTGACATCTGGGAACGTACTACAGTAGTTCTCGGCTACTATGAATACCTATATTATGTATCTAATACCTCAACCAGCCTTAATTTAACAAAATAAATAAAACTTAAAGGCATATTGAAGCATCTAGGAAGATGGCAGAACAGTAAGCAGCAGAGTAAATAGCCTCTCTGAGAGAAACAGTCCAGATGCTGGAATACAGCTTTCTGGAGAAGACAAGAAGGAAAGAAGTGGGTCCCCCCAACCCAGGAAGAAACTAAAGTGAGAACTGAAGCCCACTTAAAGAAAAAGAAAAACTTAGAAGCGGTAGCTGGTGGCACTTTCACCAGAGCTAGAACCACCATGCCAGAAGCGCTGTTGAAACCTGGAGACCCATTGGTGAAGCTTGTGGCTAGCAAACCCAAAGGTCTTGGCGGGGAGACGTGGTGGTGGAGGGGAGCAGCAAACCAGAGAACTTCACTGGCTGGCGGTGAGTGTGTGGGACTCAGTTCTCCTGCGGGAGTGGGAGATTGGCCAGGCACCATTTTGGAGTTGAGCAGGATAAGCCCGGAGACAGAACTGCAGCCAGCTTTGTTCAGCCACTGCTAGCTCAGAGCAGTCTGGTGGGAATTGCTTGGACTCAGTCCCACCCCTCTACGCAGCCCAATAGCCACTGCCCAGGTTTCCCTAAAGCTATCCCTAACCAACCGCACCCACCCAGTGCATACTAACAGGGTGAAGACTCCCTAGGGTTACCCAGCTCAGAAGGGAGGGGCCAGCCTGTCCTGCCCCTGCTACACTCCAGCAGCCACCAGAAGACTGGGGAAAGCAGCAAACAGCAGAAATACCTAGTCAATACACTTCAAAGTATTATAACCAATATAGGAATTGCCAAGGACCCCACTACCCACTTGTTTGGAAGAAACCGGGAACATGACAAGAAGCAGCAGCAAAAGGCAGTCTCTGGCCTCCAACCCAAGCAGTACTGGTCCAGGAGAGTTTAAGATCATTGCTCTCAGTGGTTAAGTGCTCACCCAACTTCCACTCACAATAGACTAGGCTTAGGAGGTTTCGCAGGCTGGACTAGAACACTCCCAGTGACCTTCTTCAATCAGGGGAGCTGAGAGCACTCGGGTGAATTCCAGAACATCAGTGCTAGCCCAGGAAGAGCTTTGGACAATCACCCACAGTGGTGAGGAGCCCTCCCAGCTTCCTGAAATACTGGAGGTGGCACGGGAGGACCTGCAGGCCTGAGTGGGCCACGCTCAGCAACCACCATTCAGTCCCAGGAGCCAGGGGCATAGGAGGTGATGTCCAAAACACCCAGGGGAAGCTTTAGAACATCACTTGAAACACGGAAAAATAGTAAAATGACAAGACAAAAGACCAAAATTCAATCTCAAACCTCCAGCCCATCCCAAGAAAGCCTAGGAGTGATATACATAGAAGGAAATATATGCCATACACCTGAAATATGTGAAATAATAGCAACTGAAATAAAGAAACAAATCCAAGAAGCTTTCAAGGAATTCAAATTAGATATAATCTCCCAGGTAAAAGAAGAAATGATAAAAGTAATGAAAGAAATGCTGAACTCATCTAAAGAAGACACAGTTAAAAAATTAGAGAAACAAACAAACAAACAAAAAAGATAGAACCCCTGTGTGAACAATATAAGAAACAAACAGAACTCAGCTACAAAGAATGATCACATTGAGATATTTATAAATAAATGGACACAGCTTTAGACCATACTCATAAGTGAAGTAAATCAAACTCACATGTATAAATACTGTGTAGTCTCCCTAGTGTAACAAATGGTAAGAGTACATAAGATTTTATGGTAATCATGATTCCCCATTACATTGCTTTGAAGCCTTCTAATGTTTTCATTCATTAGTTGGAATGGTTTTATTCTGTTTTGTTTGAGTTTATTATGTGTGATGGTATGAACATCTATTTTGAAGAAAACAAGACATTATAATAGCAATTGCTGATTTAATATCATCTTGCTTTTAAGCCCTACCATGCTTTTGTTCTTCTGTTTCCATTGGTTCTATCATGTTGTATCTTATTGGATTTTAATATGTGTGATAGTATAAACAAATTTTTATGGAAAAGGAGATAGCATAGTAGCCATTGGTTGTTTTCAGTTATTTGGTTCTGAATGCCCTGTAATACTTTCATTCTCTTGAGTGGTTTTATATTATTTTGTTATGTTTGATACTATTGTATGTGAAGGTATGCTCAACTATTTCAAAGAAAGAGACATTATGGTAGCTACTATTAGTATCGGGTTGTCTTATGGTAAAGTATTGTGTTGCATACATTGTTCTATTCTGATCTGCTTTGTTCTGTCCTCTTTTGTCTTAATCTCTTTAAAACAAAAAAATAATAAGACTGTCAGAAAAGAAACAGATCACCTATAAAGAAAAACCCATCAGAATCATGACAGACTTCTCAATACAAACCATCAAATCAAGAAGAGCTTGGAGTGAAGTATTCCAAGTCCTGAAAGAAAATAACCTCCCACCCTGATTGATGTATCCTGAAAAACCGTATCTCAGAATTAAAGGAAAAACAAGATATTTCCATGACAAAGAGGAACTGGGGGAGCTCATGACCACCAAAACAACCCTTAAAAAAGTACTGAAGGACATTCTAGAGAGAGAGAGTAAAAAGACCATGCTTTCAGGAACAGTGGCAGAGGGGGCTCACTGAACGGGACAGACAGTGGAATGAAGGGGAAAAGTAGACAACTAACGGGCAGAAAAATTGCATGGCGGAGATGAGGCAAATAAGGTTTGCTATAATCACTAATACGGATGGCCTCTATTCACCAATAAAAAGAAACACAGGCAGAGAGGATCAGAAGACAGGGTCTATCAGTATGCTCTATATAAGAAATACAATTAACCCACAAGAGGGTTTATAGGCTGAAAGTCAAAGATAAGAAAACAATGCTCTGTGTGACAGGGAGCCAGATAAAACTGGGCGTAGCTGGCCCATCAGCTTCAGAATGGCTAAAAAGCCATAATACTTTTATACAATGGAAAACTACTCAGCTCTAAAGAAAGAAAACCTTGAGGCTCTTGTAGGTAAATGGATACAACTTGAGATCAGACTCAGGGGTAAAAAGGTTCAGAATCACTTAGGTGAATATTGGGCTGCCTCCCTAATCTAAAAACTAAAGGAGTTAGTGGGGTGCAAAATGTACAATGCACCCTGTGAAAGTGAAAGGGGAGGAATTGTCTAAAAAGGGAAGGCAGTGGCCATTGTTAATATTTTATCATGATTTGAAACCCATATTGTTTTCATTACTCTATCCAGTTTGGTTTTAATCTGCTCCAGTTTGTCTACTTATATTAGATTTGATGGCATGGACAGCTATTCCAAAGACAGCAGGATATATCATGGTACCCATTTTTTTTTACTTCCTGTTAACTTGATTTGAAGCCCTGTATTGCTTTCACTGTCTTGTTTGGACTTATTTTATTCTATTCTGTTTGTTTGATAGTATCAAGTCTGAGGATGTAGGCAACTACTTTGAAGACAATAAGATTCACTATGATACTCATTCTGGTTTGACTATTGTTATCTTATGAAGTCCTGTAATGTCTCCAATGTTTCAGTTTTATTGATTTTGTTTTGTACTGTTTTGTTCAATTTATACTTGATGATATGAGCAATTCTTCTGAAGGTAGCAAGAGGCATTATCGTAACAATTGTTACCATACAATTGTTGATCACCTTGTATTCTTTTATATCATGTCCTATGTCCATCAACAAAAAAAAAAGGATATTGAGCTCTTTTCACATAAATTAAAGTATATGTAGGAGTGATCCATGTGTCCTGAGACACTCTATAAAAGAAATACTACCTCTAGGAAAACAGGGTCAACAGAAAGATGAAATGTCCATACAAGATCTGAGATAGAGCAAGAACCTAGAATCCAAATTCTTCTTTGGCCAATATTTCTAAGCTATATCAAGTTGACTTAAGAAAGCTTATCTAAACATAGAAAGTACTGCTTTTTAAAACCCCATCCAAAAGATCCCAAATTTATAAATTAAGCAATGGCAACAATGTCACACCAACAGGAAAGACACTTAAGTGAAGGATTTGGTGCCTGACCATGCAACTCGGCTATTCAGTCATTTTTCTAAATGTCATCTATCATTGGGCACATTCCCAAATCTCATGCAACGGAATTTAAATGTCTAACGGGCTTTTCCCATCATAACAAACACCCAACCAAAGTAAAAGCTTGACAACCCTGACCCCTAGTGGCTGCAAAAAAAACCTAGAAACATTCTACTTAAGATAGTACCTCCAAAATACAAGGAATTTAATTATGAATACCTTTTAAGTACCAGTTCCAAAACCAACCATGTAAAAGTTTATTTTTGCTCTGGATTTATTTTAGACCCTTTATTCAAGGAGTTTAAAAGATATAGATAGGCTACATACATTTTCCGTTACCCCTCCACATTTAGCAATTTTTACTCATTTTCAAAGAGGAAAACAGAAAACTAAATGTCAATGCATATTTTGACAGACTTATGACTGTTTTACTTAAATTTTGTATATATATCTACAAACCTTTAGCTAGTCTTTGTGTGATTTTTCTCCTTAGGTATCCCATCAAATATAAAAGTCACCTGACCAACACATCACAGAGGTTCTCTATTGCCATGAGTCATCATTAGTAAAAGAGTAGTTGGACCAGCACAAAACAGCAGGTGTTTTCTTTAAAAGAGGTATAAGGACACATGTGGAAACCCTTAAAGTACACATCTAAAAGCAAAGTCCACACTGAACACTGCAGGAAGCCTTATGAACACAGCAGATCAGTTCAGAGCAAGCTATTTCTGCCCTAACCATTAGAAGATAAGTCTCTGCAGACCCTCCTGCACCTCTGATAGGCAGGACAGCAGGAAGCCTAAAATGCTCATCCCTTCCACCAAGGAGAGTGCTGACTCCTACCTGCTGACGTTTGAAGGCTAAATAATCTAGATTTTCCAACTCCTTCCCAAGCTTCTGGTAGGCTTTCTGGAGGTCAGACTTGTTGGAAACATTCTTAAAAGACTCAAACGTTCTTTGAAACTGAAAACAAAAATAAAAACAGATCATTAGATAATAGTATATTTTTCTCAAATTCCCTGCTAGCAAACCCAGAGGGAAAAAAATCAAGAATGAGCCTTGGTTTCTCCCCTCCATGATACAGAGATTTAAAAATGCTAGCTAATTATCTTTCAAGGAAATAATTAGGGACATTACAAAAATAAATATATCCTAATTACAACCAATTGGATTTGATGAAACAACTCTAAGAAAGACAGCATACTTCATTTTCAAAAACTAATACATTTCATGTTTTAGGATATCCTTTTAAATAAAAGTATTAAAATAAATGTATAATTTCAAAAAATAATAAGGAAATCAAAGGAGCACTCATACTCCAGTCACAAATTTATGAAAAGGTAGCTACAAGCATAATATTTTGCTGTAATGGCACAGGTCTGGCTTGCCTCTGTAGAAAATGTATGGGGAATAGGTCACCCAGAAAAGTTTGGAAAGGTAGATCCCTCAGAGCAGTATTTTAGAAAAAAGGAAGGAAAGACATTTCCTAACATTTTAATCATCAAAATATACGTGGCATATTCAGCAAACATTTATTCATGTCTGCTCCATAACACAGATGAGTTATGAAATCAATTCTGCTGAATTGGAATGTTCCTGTTCGTTTTTAAGTCAGACACTAGATAAATACAAAAATGATAAAGTACAGTACATCATGGAATATAGTCTGTACTAATAAGTAAAAGAAGCTCACAAGAAATTAAATTCTTGGTGTATTTTAGTAAATCAGAACATTTGAAGAGTTAGCGCTTGAAAATGTCATGTAACATAATTTTTAAGACATTTGCATTGACTCCCTCTGTGTCATTTATTTCCTAAATTCTTTTTACTCTGTGGCATTACATTTCTACAGATAGAGACTTCACCACCTTTAATACACCAGAATACCCCTGTGACCATGATGCCAGGAGATAGGCTAATAAGGTTTTATAGAATATAATTAAGTTTCCAAGGAAATGACTCTTACTGTATCAAACTCTATGAAATAAGTCATATTAGAGAGCCATTCTACTGAATTACATCCTCAATTCCACGAAAGCAACATGTTTATCTCAATCCAAGGTGACAGAGGAAAAAGAAATGGGAAATAATAGAGCTAAACTATGGCAAGACAGCAAATTAAATTCAACAAATAGTCATTTAGAACTACTATGCTGAAGGCACCTTGAATATAAAACTTGTCTTGCCCTAAAGGAACTTACAGATTATGGAACAAACTAGACACGAAATGGGAAGGACACCAACATGTCCAGCCCAAGGTACTTTATGCTTTCAGCTGAATTCTCACAAGAACCACGAGTCCCTATTGCTATTCACATTTTACAAATGAGTAAACTGAGACTCAGAACATTTGGTTAAAGTAGTGTATTACTGTAATATTACCATTTACTCAAACACAAGGCAATCAGTAAAGAGTACAAAAATGAGATAAAATAAACATGCAGTGAAAATTCAACAATCTCACTGATATTGACGGAGGGACTTAGGTCATACAGAAGACATGAGGGAATCTGAGTTGGACAATAAGACTGGGGATTTAGCTCAGTGTCATAAGCCAGGCAAATGCAGGGTCGTGAGTTCAATCCCTGGTACAAAAAAAAAAAAAATGAGTGGACCACAAAGAAAACTTTCCAAAGACCTGTTGGAGTCCACTACGAAGCAGCTCTGAGCAGGATTTAAATTTTACTAATTGGCTTTCTATGTTTATCTTTGAGTCTGCCCTAGGCCTCGGCCCCTTACCTGGTAATAGGAGCTGATTCATAGTAAGTGAACCTCTATGAATCACTGGTCCTGGCTGAGGCCTGTAGTGGCCTGTGAGGCCAGAGATACCTCAAAGGGCAAGATAAGGCCACAGCTGCGGACCCTCTGGCTCCAACCCCAATTAACAAGGTAGAGACTGCAGCTGCAAAGATTATTCCTACAGTTTCACTTCTACCATGTCTTCATGATAAGCCAGTCCTACTAATTCACTTGATTCATGACTTGGAGACGTCTTTTTGAAGTGACTCCCAAGGTCCTGTGTTGCCTGCACTTTCCTCAGTTTCTCTGCCCTTTGTCCTTGGGCCTAATATAAACGGACTGATCCAGAGAATCTTTTGTCTTTACCCTCAAAGTCTCGAGCTTAATTAAATGGTTTTGACCCTCCTGGAGCCCTAAAAATCATACAGTTTGTCTGTTTTTATTTAACCTCTGCCGTACACTCGTTTGGGAGATCAGGGATCTAGGACAGGAAGCAAGCACCTCCCCTCCCTGGTAAGCAGCAGCAGTATGGCCCACTGCAGCCCTTCCAGGGGGAGAACCAGCAGTGTCTCCTGAGATCCGCACCATGTTGGAACTTAGGACTCTGGGAAGCCAAGCAAGCACCTCCCCTCCATGGTAAGCGGCAGCAGTGTGGTCCACTGCAGCCCTTCCAGGGGGAAAACCAGCAGCAGCTCCTGAGATCCACGCCATGTTGGAACTGAGGACACTGTGAAAACAAATGACCATTCTGCCTCCCTGCTTAGCAATAGTGAACCTACTGCTACATGGCCTAGAGTCAAATATCCCACTTCCGGTATCCTCCTCCTCCTCCCCGCCCATTAGCAAGTGGGAACCAGAAATCTGAGCATCTCCTGGGAGATTGACCATAGCAAATAAGGGGAACTTCCTTCTACCATTTTCTTTGAAGGCAAATATTTTTATTACTGTTTTGCTATTTTCTGATTAATGGTACTGCTCTATTCAATATTCTGTTTTGATAAGTTCTATAGTGTTCTATATTTCATCTCATTTTAATATACGTGACTGAAAGAACAACTATTATAAAGATAACAAAATATACTGTGATACCTATTACTGTTATCCCGGTAACCTGCTGTGAAGTTCTGTACCAATTTCACTGTACGATCTTAGTTGGCTTTATTCTGACTTGTTCTGTTGTATACTTTCAAAATAATAAATAAATAAATAAATGGACAGAACCCAATACCTATATGTGAATCCATCCCACTTATCAGTTCAAACATCAGCAACATTTGATTATTTTCCTACTTTTGTAATTTAAGCCCTTTTCAACATAATTTGATGACCTTTATTAAATATTTATCATGTTGTATGATCATTTCTGTACCTTGCCTATTTATTGATCCCTTCTTACTACATTCAAATCAAAATAATACTAGATCTAACAACTTAAGTATTTTTATCTATGAATTAATACAAGCTATTTTATCAATTTCATTTAATTCTAAATCAATTTTATTCTCTGTTCCTCCTCTTCTCTAAGAAATATTAGCTCTGCTTAAATATTTCCTCTTCACATTTATTTCTATGCAGTTTACACAATTCCAAATGAAAATTTTAGGAGAAATACACTGGTAAGACTTCAAAATAATAAACACATAAAACCAGTACTTTCATGTAACATGTCCATGAACAAGTGAGAAGGTGGGAAAATTCAGAAATAATACGTCATCTTTGAGAGTGTTTTAACTAAAGGTCATAGTTTGAATAATGTACAGATTTGAGTTTGAACTTTCATTATCAGGATTTAATCTACACGAATACAGCCAGGACTGTGGCAGGTGAAGATTCCCTAACCCTCATTGCCAATGAAAGCCCTGGCTTCCTTTTGTAGTCAGAAGAATTGATTCAAATAAATCCATACCTCCAGCAACCTACTAATTCCACTAATGAAAAAAATCAAGTATTGCTCCAAAACAAGAGATAGATCAATGGTTGTCGCCTTTTCTTATTTAATATTTTTGCATTTATACAAGGTACTGGGTGCTACCTGTAGAAAAAAAAGAAATTCAAGACTTATATGTACAAATGAGGATCCAATAAGTGTCTGAGTGATAGCACTAGATCACTAAGTGTGATCTTAGTTTCCCTAAAATGTCAGTTTAAAGCAATGTCAAAAGATTCTGAAGACTAAAAGTGAAAGAGGGGCCGGGGATTTACCTCAGCGGTGTAAGCACCTGCCTGGCAAGCACAAAGTCAGAGTTTGATCCCCAATACCAAAAGAGAGAGAGAGAGAGAATATACTCAAAAGAATAATACTAGTGCTCTATAAATATTCATGTGTAAAGCTTTTTTTAAAAAGCCAAGCATAAGAAATGGCTAAACTACCTTAATAAATATGGCAACCACAAAGAAAACAAAATGATGTACTATAGAAAAACTCACTTCTTTTTCTAAACTGACTGTCATGCATATATTCCAAATGTACCTACAAAATGATAATACCTCTCATTAGGAAATTTATAGGACTGAAGATGTGGATCGTGAGTTGAATCCACAGCATCAACCTCCAGAGCAGGAAAGTTTACATCTGAATTTGAAAATTAAAACACAGATATATATCTCAAACGAGTTTTCACTATAAAGAGTGATTATGCAAAATAAAAATTAGAAATAGTCCTGTTAAAGGAACACTGGCCTTGAAATGTGCAATATAAAACCTTGTTATGGTATTTAATAACTAAATAATTTTGGGCAATTCTCTACCACTCCAGCTGTGCACTATGTTACCCATAACAAATTGTCTTTGTCAGCTTACTACATAAGGTTGTAAAAATTAGTTGAACAAAAATGAAAGATCACATCATGAAGCAAGCCCTGTCTGGGAATCAGGACCATGCACAGACCACCGCCACACCGGGAACCAGACCCTAGCCCCTCCCGGCAAGCAGGCAGCAAACAAAAGTACCCCACACTTAAGTGACTGGTTGATCTGGAGAAATACAGGCTGTGATAGTAGCTATCAGGTGAAATGCAATTTCAAGGTGAAATGCAATTTCAAGGTGAAATGCCTGCGGTGTTTAGGTGTTTCCCTGACCTTGCAGGTCTAGGGCCAGTGGTCACATCAGCTCAGAGGATAGCAGTACACAATGTGGCATCTAGAAGGATTCTCCTTCAGAGGGTTGTAGATAGTATTGATTCCCTATTGTCTTGTTTTGAAGTCCTATATCATTTTCATTGTTTTGTGGGGTTTGATTTTATTCTTTTTTCTTTTGATTATGTCAAATCCAATGGCATGAACAACTGTTTCAAAGCCAACAAGATATAAAATGGAAATAATTTTGGATTTACTATTGGCTTATTTTGAAGTCCTTTACTGCATTCATTGTTTTATTTTTATTGTTTCTATTCTATTCTGCTCTGTCTGATATTTTTCTGTTTGATTTTTCCAAAAGTATCTGCAGCTACTTTGAAGACATAGAAAGCATTATGGTAACTATGGTTGATTTTGTAATGTTTTAAAGTCCTGTATCACTTATACCGGTTTTATTCTATTTTATTATCCTTGGTTTTATCTTCTTTAAAATGAAATAATAAAAAAATTAAAATTAAAGGAAATCATTCAATAAATATTTATCAACAGAGAGCATGGCAGACTACAAGAAACAGGAAACCAAAAAGGAAACAGTTCTTACCCAAATACAATTTATGATCTAATTTTCTACTTACTGCTTTATAAATTTAAAAATTCCATAAAATTCTGAGACCATTGTCATTAAATTCAAGACACCTTCTGTAGTAAATGTGGACTGGACAAAATTGTTACTCAATAATTGTTGATTGGGCATTACCTCAAGATAATAAGCTAGACAATGTCGGAAACAGTACATTTACATAAATTTTTAATGTTAAAATTATTTCCCAATGCTATTCCTATGAGCAAATCTGGGGAGCACGGAGATGAAAAGTGACATCAAATGGGAAAAATATCCATCAGAGGGGAGTGACAGAAATGTCCTAAAATTATGGTTATGACTGTACAAACCTCTACATTTTCTCAAAAATCACTGAATTATATATTTTAAATAAGTTAATTATAAAGCCTAAAAATCACACTTCAATAAAGCAGTTTTAAAGATCCATCTCATTTTATTAATAAGAATGCATAGGTGGGACCATAAAAGTAAGGTGAAAGAGAACTTACACCATTTCTTGCCTCATAATTATATCTTAATTTTCACAAGATACTTTCAAAGTGTTTTTGTTTTGTTTTTGTTTTTGTCTTGAAGATAGTAAAATACCACAAAACAAGACAGAACAAAGCCAATCAAAACAATGCGGTGAAATTGGTACAGAACTTCAGAGCAGGATAAGAACATATACTATGCTACCTACTACTGTTATTCCAGTATCAGACCCTTTCAGTTTTAACAATAAACTTTAGTTTCCCTATAACTCAAAGAAAGAAGTCAAAGCTCACAGACATTTTACTTTCTCCAAGTCATCCAGCTAATCAACAGCAAAGTCAGGGGTCAAGCAAGTTCCCCCTGATACTGAAAGCCATTTTCTCCTAATATTGTCCTAACTCCTCAAGAAATAAAGAGGTCGAAGCTAACTTTCTCCCAAATGACAATGATTCATATACTATTTAGAATATAGAATATGGAATTCTGAAAAAGAATAAATCATTTAGAGTAGTTGGAAAACTTGAGTAGTGTCAAAAACAGGAAAACTTCAAGTTAAATATTTATAAAAATTAAGAATCAAAAGCTAAGTGCCTCCCATGTATCTAAAATTAAGGAAATATTGAAGTATCATTTTTCTGTTGCCTTTTATCTTTGATTTCAAACTGTTTCCCACAAAAGAAAATAATATTTCCTTAAAACTGACAAGTTAAAAATTCTTAATTATTTAACTATACATTAGCTCAGTGTAGGTGGCAGGACTGGTCCAATTAGGAGTTAGCAGCCCATGTTTGCTCTGCCTGATGACCTGACCCTATGTCCTCATAAGTGCTCACTTTCATTGCATCTCTGAGGGCAGTCTCTATAGGAAATGGATAATTTAATAGATATAAAAAAGCAGGAAATAGTAGGTACAAAATATTATCAAAAGTAAAGTAACATCTCATTCCGCTGACATCTAAAAAGAAATATATTTCAATTGTGATGAAAATTTGTCATTTAGGAAACGTCTCAATAGAAAACATTTTTCACACATTTGTTCACCCTTTGTAATTCTTCCTCTGCAAAATGTCTGTGCATTTCTTTTGCCCACTTCTTGACTGGATCTTTAATTTTAAGTGGTTTAGTTTCTTTGAGTTCTTTGATTATTCTACATAATAGTCCTCTGAGAAACAGCTGGCAAAAAAAATTTTCCCACTCTGTAGGTAATCTCTTCACTTTTCTGATTGATCCTGCTGCTGTACAGAAAATTTTTAGTCTGATATAATTCCATCTGTTGATTCTTATTGCTGTTTCTTGTGCAAGTGAAGTTCTGTTTAGAAAATCCTTTCCTACACTTAATGCTTTCAGGCATTTTGCCTATTTTATCTTTCTTAATGCTTCTGTTTTAATGTTTATACCTTCAACCCTTTCTGACTTTAATTTACTATATAAAGTAAAAAATTAAAATTAAATAAGCCGGGGGCTGGGGATTTAGCTCAGCGGCATAAGCTCCTGCCTTGCAAGCAGGCAGTCATGAGTTCAATCCCCGGTACCGATAAAAAAGGAAAAAGACAAAAAAAAAAATTTAAATAAGCCAAAAAAAGACAAAAGAAAACAATAAGCTAACTAAAGAAAATTTTATAAGAGTAGAAGAATTCTTTGATGCAGTACAATAAAGAAGAAATGCCAAAGGAAAAATGTCAGGGACTTGTATAAGAGTGTTAGGAAAAATAAAGACCCAGAAACGTGTGAAATACAGAAGATAAAACAGGAAGAGAGAAGAATCAGGCCTTTGTCCATTACATTCTAAATAAGGGTAAAAAATAAGAAGGTAGCCAGCTTTTTCAGAAACAAATGTTTGTACCCAGAAAAACAAATCCATATTGTTAAAGCCTTTCACTTAGCCAAAAAAAATTCTATATATATCATTACATGATAAGGTATGTGTGTTACAGCCAAGTACAGAATTCTTTTTAGGAAGAGCACTGTTTATGCTGAGGAAAATACCTTAAGGAGCAATTTAAGGTGAATAATGATGTCCTTAGGGCACAAAGCAGCAGCAGCCAAGTTTGACGGTGGGAAGGTAGCAACTATCTACAGCATTAAAATATTCAAATGAACAAGAATTTATGGGTCTGAAGGGTAAGAAGGAAGAAGAAAAGCAGTGGAGGAGCAATGAGATGAAGGCACTAAAGGGTTTTGAATACTTCTAACATACAAATCAAAGCTGTTTAGGATATATTATTACAGCATAGAAGCACATCTTTCCATCTTCCCATGCTTCTATAGGGTTTTTCAGATTCACATGTATGAGGGCAAGAATAGAGGGAAGAAGAGAATAGGAGGCATGAGAGAGGGTCAGGGTCAAGGGGGAAAGGTCAACTCCTAGTGGTCTAGGTGAACCCAGTGGACAAATAAGAATAGAAAAGCAAGAGCTTGGCATCAGAGGCAACCCTGAGAATATGAGTTCCCAGAAAACTCACAGAAATCTTGAGGTGGACATTACATTTGGCAGGACACGGATTACAGGTACAAACTAATTATTTCTAGAATTTAAGGCCAGGAGATACCAGCAGACAAGTGGCGTTTGATTGTAAGTAAGTGGATTGTGAGTAATCAAAAATGAAGGTCAGGAAAAAAGGGAATAAAAGCAACCAAGCAATGGTCACTTAGAGCTCTTATTGGGTTATTAAGAGTAAGTCACGCCAAACTAACTTCATTTCCTATATAACTAAAGTTACTAGACTGATAAATCCATAATGCCACAGACAATATATCTTCATTTCAAAAATGCCTTTGGGAAAGTGGAAGAGGAAATGAAGAAAAGTTTATATAGTAGCCCAATGAAGCGAGCTAAAAGCTCATTTCAATAACTTTACTCAAAGTCTGTTAATATTTGATTGGTGTTTATTGGAAAGGAAGATATGACACTATTATCAATGTCATTAAACGTTTTTATGAATAACTTGTTCAAAGAATTTTGAAAATGACACAAAGCTAGGAGGAGAAGACAAAATCAGGAGCCAAAAAGATTGTGATGGACTATAACATAAAGTCAGAATTAACAAAATAAAATTCAATGAATATAAATGTAACATCTACCTTTACATATAAAAAGATGAAACTAGTATCACACAAAAAAGACCTGGATGAAGAGCAGTTTGAGTTTACATACTACGTGATTCTGACTTCTCTCAAAATCAGTGTGAACCAAAATACTAATAAGTAATATACTGTTAGGCATCAAACCAGTTATCTGAAAATATTTTGGCATGTTCACATCAGACAATCTGGCTATATTTCAAGATGTTTTGATTTCCATATTTTATAATTTACCTACAATATACAATATGCATAAAAAATATTTCCTGAAGTAATTTACAGGAATTCTACTGCTTGTAATGGCAAATTAATAATTCAGTTCAATCTTTCTGCTGTGGAAAATGAATAAAGTTTGATGAATACTTCATTTTAAAAACGTTAGACCTAAAAACATAGCGAAGAATTTCCTGAGATGAATATAGGAGGCCATGCTCAGCACACAACTCTATCATAGTTTACCACAAATGGCTTCCTTTTCCTTTCTCTCTGATGTGACATCCCTTCCTTTTCACAGATGAAACATCATTGTTTTACAATACATATTTATAAGTAATTTAAATACTCTAGACCAAATTCAGGTACTGAAAAGTCACCAGAAATGTGAGAGAAGATGATTGGATTTTAAATGTCTTCTGACATACATAACTTTTTTAAGTTTGTATAACTTTTTTATAGCCTGTTGTAAGCCCATGAACTTATCTAAACACTGGTTAAAGCTATTTGTAGTTAAACTGTTTTAACTCTTGGTGTGCAAAGTTCCACAAGTATTTTTTCCCCATTCCTGTAAACAAGATTCTTAAATTCATGATACTGCTATTGTGAGCACTGAATTAATGGAGATAATCCAACAGTTTCTAGAACATTATAAAAACTATAATTATTAGCAAGAACTTTTATTACAAAACAGTACTTTTTGTTTGGTTTACCACATCCACTTGCTTAAGTGATGTTGTATACATGACTTAGCTACCGCTGTATCTAGTACTTTCAGGCTCTCAAAATGTTAGTGAAAGTAGTTGTTTTCTTTATATACATTTATCTCCTAATTGACTATGAACATGGAAGCTTTCACTTGCAAAAGTCCTTTATTCCACTCTATCTCAACAACCTAGAGTCTGAAATATAGAAAATATTGGGTCATCAGAACTAGGAATCACCTGCACTCAGTCTTTCATATTCATTTCTTATTTATAGCATTCATGAGTATCTGTGCTCAAATACAAGAAAACTGAGTCTAAGAAATGTTCAGATATTTGTTCCTATTCCACAAATTAATAACCAAGTAATAAGAACAAATAGAATTGCTTTTTACAATAACAAAATTACCAAAGAAAATAAACATCAAAGAACAAAGAGATCATTCTAAATATCAAAATAAATATCAAAACAAGATGTAAAGGAAGTTTAGCTTAACAATTAGATAAAATGATTTTGACAAGAAGGGCAATCTAATAGAGCTACTATTTCTTAATTTAGGAACCAGGTGCTTTTATGAAAACAGATGTGTTTATGGATGCAAGTGTAAAGGACCTCTTTAAAGCAGGAACTTCAGCAGAGTTCCAAGAGATTCTTTGTAACTTTTCTTCTGGATACTATGACTTGGTCAAACTAAATAAATTAAGAAATTTTTTAAAAAGCTTTACTAAAGGTTTCTTTCTGTTTAAACAGATTTGTCTGGCAAAATAAAGCAAGCAAAATATCTTGCTGGGTTGCTTTCCTTCTAGTTAAAATGTATTTTTACTCATTAAATCTATGTATATGTTTTATAATAGCTTACTACAGACTTCACAAACAACTGGTAAAGGTGCACTAATTCTCATTGATCAAGAAGAATTTTCAAAGTGGTGTTCATTTACAAACTAGAATAAACTTCCAAATATCTTAAGTTTTTAAGATCTTTCCTTTCAATCCATTTATATGAACATATTTGTCATATATTTTCTATATATCATTTACTTATATTTATATAGTACATAATAAATTCAAATCAAAAGTCTAGCACTTTCTCTTTGTCAACAAGTTATCTTCTGTTCGTCAATTTCCCACTGACTTTAATACTGCTTCTGGCTTGTCAATCTTTTGAAATATACTTTAATCCTCACAACCCAATCCGGTCAAGCTTCTGATCAGTGACATAAGAAATGATGGTAAGACAGGAATGCACCAGAATTGATGCCAGCTTTGAGGAATGGAATTAGAAGTGAAAACAATACCAAAACAAACTAAGCCATCTTTTACTTACAGATGACACATGCTGCAGCAGACACAAGACATCAATCATGTCCGCGAGAATAAGGAGTCTGGTAACAGCAGCCAACAAGTCCCGGGCAGCTTGAACTACAGCCTCCCTTTTTGGGAGATAACAGGGGTCATCTGTAAATCTCTCAGCTGATATCTTCAGAGCTTCACCTGAAAAACACAGACCCCAGGTTATATGTTAAGTTTAAACTTAACCAATTTACCAGCCAACCTAAGTCTAAGTATATTCCGTGACAAGAATAATATTAAAATAATGTCAGTTGATGCTTGCACATTGTTTCTTGATAAATAGTTCAGGTTCAGTTTGACATTTGTTTTTGATAAATGCTCTGGGCTTTAAGAAGTATGATATCATCTTCCTGTAAGAAAATTGTGCTCAATTGACTAGCAACATCCAGTAAAAACTGCTATCAACATCTGTTTTCTGAATCTCAATTACTGTGAAAGTTTCATTATCAAGACTTCACTCACAAACACTCCAGTTTAAAAAAATAGGACAGATCTTCACTGTTACTTTCTAACTTAATGAATGTTAGAAAAGATCTAGCCTTTAAAATAATGGCAGTTCTCTGATAACAGTATAAAATGAGCAGATTTATTCTACACCAATATAATGAATAAACTGTATCCTGAGTTTAGTCACAGAAATAATTTGTATTACATAACTGTCAGATAAATACCATGTTTACTATTTTAAAGTAATTTTATTTAAAATATTATTACAAAAGTAATGTATCCTCATTTATTCTTAAAAGTTCCTAATTCAAAAGGGCCTAAAAAATTAAAAGTATTGCCAGAGGTTTAGCTCAGTGGCACAAGCATTTGCTTAGCAAGAACAAGGTCATGAGTTTAATCCCTGGTAGCCAAAAAAAAAAAAAAAAAAGGATTTTGGGGCCAGGGATTTAGCTCAGTGGCCAAAGCACCTGCTTGGTAAGTATAAGGTCATAAGCTTGATCCCCAGTGCCCAATAATAATAATAATTAAAAGTATCTTATTTGGTACCAGGAATCAAACACATGACCTTATACTTGCCAGGTAGGCACTGTGCTACTGAGATATATCCCCAGCTAAAAGTATCTTTTTAACTCCATTAAATAACATAATCATAATTACCACATATATTGCTTTAAGTTTTTGAATTTAAAATCATTTATCATAAAAGTAGTATGTACCCATTCCTTTTTAATAATACATCATAGAATATAAAGTAAACATTTTAAAATTCTAATCATAAGATACCAACTATTTATCTCATATATCTGGAATTTTTTCTATCGATGCATGGTAGGTATATACATATGTATGCATATGTAGGTATATACATACACATATTTTATATATAAATGTATATATATACTTCTGTTTAATATAGTTCTTTAAACATTTGCTAGAGAAATAAGACAAGAGAGAAAAATAAAAGGGATATTGATAGAGAAGAAAAAAGTTAAATTATCATTATTTGGTGATCAACTTATACACTACATTAAAGGCCCCAAAAACTCCATCAAAAGGCTCCTAGAACCAATGTTCAAAGTATCAGTGTAGCGGATTCAAAGTCAGTACTCAAAAATCAATAGCATTTCTGTACACCAATAACAAGATTACTGAGAGTTAAAGCTTTGCACTTCCAAATATATAATGAGAATACATCTTGAAGCAAAAATTTAAAACATTAGAAAAACTTTAAATTCTATATTTAAGTAAAGTTCAATGATATACTTCTATTTAAATCGCATAACTCCTAACAAAACATATTACTATCAGTTTTCATATAAAAATGTTGTATGACACATGTATAAATTGCACACCTAAATAAATTTGAATATTAAAGATACTTTTAAAATAGAGCTAAATAACTCTCCAAAATTTCAAAGACAGAGGAATTGTTATTTTAATCACCTAAGAAGGTATCAAGTAATATCACATCATATTTAAACTTGACAATAATTTTAAGATAGTAAGTTAGCTCCTTGTTCCATGGACCTAGGAGACAGCAGATCATCAGCCCCACCCTCCTCCTTGCCCCACAGATCTAGAATTTGGCAGATTGTCGACTTTACCTCTCTTCTTTCTCCATGGATCAAAGAGCCAGCAGATTCATTGGTGACTCTACCCCCCTCCCAAAGACCACAGCAGCCCATGGACAATTCGTGACCCCTACCACCACCTGCAGAACCTTGGTGGGAGCCTCAGTAGGCTTGCAACACTGTGGTGAGTTTCCTTCTCAAATAGAGGACCTCATAGGGTAAACAAGAACAGCAGTGAATTCCTCGCCAGCTGTAGGACCTGAGCAACTCTGGCAAGATTGTGGGTGAGTCCTTCTTCCATACAGAGAACACCAAGTTGGTTGAGGAGAGTGCTGACAAGGCCTCCCCCAACCTGAAGTAAGCAAAAGGGTCTATGAGACACCCAGTGACACAGTAGGGTCCCAGCTGAGGTTCACACTATAGCCACATAGATCTGGTAGCCTGGAGCAGCCAGGAACTAAGGGTTGACTCACACCAATATTCCTAGGTTAGTTAGCCTACAAAGAATATAGGACTCACCCAACAGGCCCTGCAGGAGGAAATCAGATGACTTTATTATGGGACCAAGCAATTGGACAAACATCAACCACACAGTAGGATCCAAAGACACACATGATGGACAGTTGAGACTAGGGGAATTGAAAAGAACAAAATATTAACCCAAGAAGTGAAAATGACAGAATGAAAAAGCAAATGTACTCTTAAATGTTCAGTCCATCAGGAACAAGTGCAGGAGACATCAAAATAGAGGAAATACACTTGAAATTTCTGAAAAGACAGCAAGTGAAATAAAGAAACAAATCCATGAGGAAATAGAGAAAATCAGATTAGAAATAATCTCTCTTATAAAGTAAGAAGTAACCTTAATAAAGGAGTTGCTTAACATAGCTAGAAAAGATATAGATAACAAAGTACAGGAGCATGGGAAGATAATGGAAACCTTGAATGAACAATACAGAAAAGAAGTAGAATGCATAAAACAAGTTCAAAGATATATATCCAGGAAATAAAAATACTATTGAAAGCTGGTGAAACCATTTGAATGAAATTGAGGATAGAATTTTGGGTTGTGAAGCTGTCTTCAAAATCATAGCTAGTGATCATGAAAGGAAAGAACTTTTAAAAATAGCAAAACAGCATGAAATGACAATTCAATAGCTTCAAGACAATGCAAAGAGTGGGTTCCGGTAAAGACGGTGGCTAGATAAGAGTAGATTACAGAAGCTCCCTGAGATAATCAACTTAGATGCCAAAATAACATAGCATGGGGAGCCCTGGACAGAGGGAGATGGATCCTCTCAACCCAGGAAGAAACTAAGGTGAGAAGAACCAACCAAACATGCAGTTCTGACGCTACTATTGGAACAGCTACAGGTTTGGAGCTCCTGCTGCAGTGCCCGAACTCACATGGCTGCGACTTACTGAGCTGTCTGAATTCCCACTGGTTTGACTCACTGGAACCGCAGGTGCACAGAGGTCGGGGGTCAGCAGGCCCAACCCAGAGCCAAGTTGGCAGGGGACCTGCATTGACATGCAATGAGTGCCAAGAATAAAATCCTTCCACAGAAAAGGGTGTCGTTCCAAAGGGACAACATCTTGGAACCTGGCAGGACTGGCAAGAACAAGGAACAGCAGAAGCTTCAGTCAGTTGTTCCCTTCCCAGATGAGACTGGTGGGGTGTGCTTGGCCTGGGTCACATCCTGCCTGAGACCCATTAAGTTGTCCCAAACCAATTCCCTATGCACAGTACACACTAACACAGTGAAGGCCTCCACAGGTTGACTCAGAGGGGAGGACCAGCATTTGCTGCCCCTGTTTGCATCACAATAGCACACTAGAGGGGATCACCTAACCAACACACTCCAGAAGAACCATAGCCAACAAAGAAAGAGACTGGGGCTTCCTCTACATGATTGTATGGAAGAAACAAAAATATGAGGAGAGAAAGCAAGAAGAAAAAGTCCCCAGCCCCCAACCCTGAGAACATTGATCCAGGAAAGGTAAATACAAAGGAGATTGAGGACAGCAAACATGCAATATCAGACACACCACCAGTGGACATAAAGAGATATATGCGGGACCTCATAGAGGAGTTCAAAAGTGAAATATTTAACCAAGTAAAGCAAGATATAAATAGATTAATAAAAGAAATGCTAAGCACCTCTCAAGAAGACACAGATGGAAGAATGGAGGAACACAAAAAAGGAGAGAATTATTTGATGAAGAATATAAAGAAAACATAGAATACATGAAGCAAGTTCAAAGAGATTACCAGGAAATTAAAAACTCCATTGAAAGCTGGAAAAACTGCTTGAAAGAAACTAAGGATAGATTATCCAAATTGGAGGACAGGTTTGGAACATGGGATTATGAAAAAAATTTTTCTTAAAAATAACAGGAAACAAGCAGTAACAATGCAAAGGCTAGAAGATGACAAGAGGCTCTATAACTTAAGAATAAAGACTGTGAATGAAGAAGCAGGGGTACAAACAAAGGAACTACAAAGGTTATTCACAGAAATAATTAAGGAAAACTTCCCAAACATAGGAAAAGAAAATGATATTCAGATGTATGAAACATACAGAACTCCAGCTACCTACAACCAAAATAGAACTATACCCAGGCATATAATAATCAAGATCCCAGAAATTCAATATAAGAACAGAACATTAAAAAGCTGTCAGAGACAAGAAACAGATTACTTATAAAGGAAAACCCATCAAAATCACAGGAGACTTCTCGATGCAGACCATCAGATCAAGAAGAGCTTGGAGTGAAGTATTCTAAGCCTCAAAAGAAAATAACCTCGAGCCCATATTGATGTACCCTGAAAAACTGTCTCTAGAAATTAGTGGAAAAACAAGATGCTTCAAGGTAAAGAGGAACTGGGAGAATTTGCAACCACCAATCCAACTCTACAGAGAATACTGAAGAACATTCTAGAGAGAGAGAAAAGTACCGGGATTCCAGGAACAGTGGCAGAGAGGCCTCAATGAATGGAGCAGAAGGCAAAATGAAGAAGACAAACAGGCAACTAATGGCAGAAAAGGAGCACAACAGAAATGATGCAGAGAAGGTTGGCTATAATCTCTAATATAGATGGCCTTGATACACTAAATTTTAAAAAAGAGAATCACAGAGGGAGTAGATCAGGAGGTAGGGTCCACTAAGATGCTCTTAATTAACCTGAAAGAGGGTATATGGACTGAAAATAAAATATGAGAAAACAATGCTCTATGTGACAGGGAACCAGAGTAATAGGGGCAACTTGACCAGTATTTGTGGATAGGTTGGAAAGACAGGCTTTAATTGGTAAAGGAATACAACTAGAAGTCAAGTCCAGGAAGGAGAACCTTCAGAACCACTCAGGTAAATAGCAGGTTGATCCCCCAATTTAAAACTGAGGGTGTTGGTGAGATCCAAAAATGCACAGTGCACCCTGAGGAAGTGAAAGAGGAGGAATAGCTTTTAAAAAGACAACAGAAGATATTGTTAATAATGTATCAGGAATTAAAACCCATATTACTCATACTGCTCTGCTTAGATAGAATTTATTTTGTCCCAGTTTGTCTACATGCACTAGATCTGAGGACACAGACAACTATCCCAAAAATATCAGGATGTAACACAGTTATCATCTTTAATTTCCTATTAACTTAATCTGGAGTCCTGTATAACTTGTAATGTTTTACCATTACTGATCTTAGTTAAGTCTAGTTTGTTTGATTGCTGTTTGGTATAGACAAATTTTATTCAAAACTGTTATGATTGATAGTATCAAGTCTGAGAGTATAGGCAACTACACTGAAGATGACAAGATTCACTACAATACCCATCCTGGTTTGATTACTACCTGTTTTTGTAGTTTTATACCATCTACAAGGTTGTGTTTTTATTAATACTGTTATGTACTGATGTATCAGTTATACTATGTTCAATGATATAGCCAGTTCTATTGAAGATAACAAGAGACAACACAGAACCATGGTAGAACTCCTTGTACAGTGGTTTTATATGTCTTTTTCATTTTATGTGTTTATAGGAATATGTTTTGGTTTGTCCTGCTTTGTTTTGTTTCACCCTCTAATATAGAAAGGATAGAAATACATGTTAAGACTCATGCATGCGTAGAACCTATAAACAGTTTATGAGAACTGAGCTTATGACACATGATGAAATGAACAAAATACTTTGAAGAAAAAAAGACACGACAGTACCCAGTGCTGATTCTGGAGTGTCATGATGTGAAATCCAGCAATACTATTATTCTTTGTTCAGAGTGATTTTAACCTGTTTTGGTTTGTTTAATCTAATATAAATGAAGATAAGGATAACTGTATGTATGTTTAAGTGTATAGGATTGATAACCATGCTACTAAGTTTTTGTTGGATAGTTGAACAGAACTGTTTGCAGTCTTGCTGTTTGAATCCCCACTTTATATGTTCCACTTTTGTATCTTGAACAACTATTTGTAAGAGGACAATACGTAAACATCAACCAGTGACTTCTTGCTGTTTATTTTTTCTTTGAAAGTATGCATCATTTCTACCTGTTTTCTGTTTTGTTTAGGCTTTTTTAAAATAAAATTTTAAAAATAGATGATGCAAAGAGAAACAATGTAATACTAATAGACATCAACAAAGATGCAGGAGTCAACACAAATGACATCAGTAAACTATTTGCAGAAGTAATAGCAGAAAATTTCCCAAAATGGGAAAAGAATCAAATATACAGATAAGTGCCAGCATCATAACCAAAATAAATCTACACCCAGACATATACTAATTAAGATCCCAGAAATTCAGCATAAAACAGAATAGAAAAGAAACAGATCACCTATCAAGGAAAGCCTATTAGAATCACAGCAGACTTCTCAGCACAAACCCTCATGTTAGGGCGAGCTTGGAGTGAAGTGTTTCAAGCCCTGAAGGAAAACAATTTGCAACCCAGCTTGCTATACTCTGCAAAATTTTCTTTGAAATGGAGAAATAAGATACTTCCATGACAAAGCACAACTGAAGAAATTCATGCCTACCAAGCCAACCCTAGAAAGAGTACTGAAAGACATACTAGATAGAGATAAAAATGACTACAACTTCCAGAACAATAGAAAGAAAACACCAGAAAGGGTAAACAATTAAACAAGGGGAAAAAGCAAGAGACTAACAACAGGAAAATACTATGACAAAGTTGAGCCAGTACATATCAGTTATATCCATCAATGTAAATGACCTCAATTCACCAATCAAAAGAAATAGGTTAACAGAATGGATCAAGAAACGGGATCCAACAATATGTTGTATACAGGAAATACATCTGATTCAAAAGGAAATTCATAAACTAAAACTCAAAGGATGGGAAACAATATTCGATGCAACAGGAACTTATAAAAAAG
Source organism: Cavia porcellus (assembly GCF_034190915.1). Taxonomy (NCBI): domain Eukaryota; kingdom Metazoa; phylum Chordata; class Mammalia; order Rodentia; family Caviidae; genus Cavia; species Cavia porcellus. The sequence continues at coordinate 26,433,360 of NW_026947511.1, forward strand.
CAGGGGTAGCTGCAGACAATGTAAAGTTCAAACCAAAAATGATCAAAAGAATGATAAAGAATGTCACTACATAACTTGTTAGTTATAATTCAAGAAGAAGAGCTAACAATCATAAATATATATGCACCAAATACAGGAGCATCCAACTATATAAGCCAAATACTAATAGACATGAAAAACCAAATACAAAATAACACAATTGTAGCAGGGGACCTTAATACCCCATTGTCACAAAGAGGTCAACTGGGGAAAAAAGTAGGCAAAGAAATAACAGAATTCAATCAAACTTGTGAACAAATGGACTTAGTAGATGTTTACAGAGTGTCCCACCCAACCACATCAGAGTATACATTCTTCTCAGCTGCACATGGGACATTCTCTAAAATAGAACATATATTAGCGCATTGAACATTCTTAACTAAATGCAAAGGGATTCAAATCATCCCATGCATAGTATCTGACCATAGTGCACTGAAACTGGAAATTAATAGCAAAAGAAACTGTAAAACCTACATAAATACATGGAAATTAAATAACAACCTCTTGAACAACCAATAAGGTACAGGTAAAATTAAAGAAGAAATTAAACAATACCTACAATTCAATAAAATGCAGATACAATATACCAAAACCCCTGGGACACAATGAAAGTAGTCCTAAGAGGGAAATATATAGCAGTGAATTGTCACATCAGGAAACAGAACAAGCACAAATAATCTAATGTTACACTTCAAGCTTCTAAAAAAAAGAGCAAGTCAAGCCCAAAGTTCATAGAAGAGAGTAAATTATAAAGATCAGAGCAGAAATTAATGCAACTGAAATTAAGAAAACAATACAAAAAATTAACGAATCAAAGAGCTGGTCCTTTTAGACCATAAATAAAATTTATAAACCTCTAACCAACTTTATCAAGAAAAAATAAGAAAAACTGATATTCATGCAATAAGGAATGAAAAGGGTGAAATCACTACAGATCCTGTGGAAATTCAGAAGATCAAGAACACCTACTTTGAAAATCTTTACTCATATAAGGTGGAAAGCGCAGAGGAAATGGACAGACTTCTAGAAACATATGAATTACCAAAGCTGAATTAAAAGATATAACAATTTTGAATAACCCAACATCAGCTACTGAAATTGAAATGTGATTAAAAACTTACCAACAAAGAAAAGCCCAGGTCCTAATGGATTTACAGCTGAATTACATAAGAAATTTAGAGAAGATTTAATACCAATACTTTTCAAAGAAATTGAAAAGGATTCAATTCTTCCTAACTCATTTCTGGAAGCAAGTATTAATCTGATACCAATACCACAGAAAGACTCATCCAAAAAGCAGAAATATAGATCATAATGAACATAAATGCAAAAATTCTCAATAAAATCCTGGCACATAGACTATATATATTATCCTGTGCATATTATCAAATCATCAAAATGTTATACATCATGGCAGATCATCAAAAATACTATACATCATGACCAAGTGGGGTTTATCCAAGGAATGCAGGGATGGTTAATATATGCAAATCAATAAATATACCACATCAACAGAACCAAATACAAAAAATCACATGATAATCTTAATAGACACAGAAAAAGTTTTTGATAAAGTCCAATACTTGTTCATGATAAAAACCCTACAGAAACTTGGAATAGATGGTATCTACCTCAATCTGATAAAAGCCATCTATGACAAACCAACAGCCAACATTGCATGAAATGGACAAAACTAAAATCTTTCACTCTAAAATCAGGAACAAGACAAGGATGTCCACTATTACCCCTCCTACTCATTATAGTTTTAGAATCATTAGCCAGAGCAATTAGACACACGAGAGATATAAAAAGAGTAAGAATAGGAAAGGAGGAAGCTAAATTATCATATTTGCAGATATGATACTCTACATAGAAGATTTCAAAAACTCTAACAAAAGACTACTACAGTTAATAAGCAAATTCAGCAGTATAGCTGCATATAAAGTCAGTATTCAAATATCCATAGCATTCATGTACACAAACAACAAACTCATTGAGAGAGAAATTCAAGCCCAACAGTTGTAATCAGAGGATTAAGTTTCTTGCAAATTTAACGCCTCAAATACCACCTCACTCAGAGCAGTACAGTACTTATTCAATAAGTGCACGTTTGTCCAAAATGATAAAAAAAATAACATAACTGATTTTAGAGCACAATTATTTAATCTTAATTCACATAAGCCTCGCAAGGAAGTCAAGGTAATTAATTGTACAAAAGTATAGAAAGTCAGGAGTAGGAATATAGCTCAGCAGCACGAGCACCTTCTTGGCAAGCATAAGGTCTTGAGTTCAATTTCTGACACAAAAAATGTATAGAGTCAGACTCAAAAAGAACATAAAGATATAGTAAAGCATTTAGTATTCTGAACTACTATAAAAGTAAATATTTATTCATAATTGCATTAAAGAATAAAATACTAAATAAAATTAACAAAAATACAAATTTTATACACTAAAAACTACAAAAGACTGCTGAAAGAAATTAAAGAAGTCCAAAGTAAGCAGAATGATACTCCATGTTCATAAATCAGAAGGCAATATTGTTAAGATGGCAGTATCTTCAAATTGGTCTACAGATTTAATAAAAGCACTAAAAAATACCTGCTGGCTTTTTAGACAAAGTTGACAAACTAATGCAAAATTCATATTGAAATGCATAATTCCCACAATATCTTGTAAAAGAGGACCTAAGATTAAGACCTAAGATTAAAGTATCACATTTACTAATTTCAAAATTTATTCAACAGTTCTAGTAATCAACAGATGGACATGTCAAGATTAAATCCTTACATTTATGCCAACTGGTTTTTAACAAAGATTCAAAAAGTTCAGTGAAAAAGTACTAGATTTTTTTTTTTTTTGGCAATAGTATTTTCAATAGATGATGCTGGAGGCAGACTTTCTAAAAGAACTCAAATTGTACAAGAAATACCAACTAGAATCAACACAGGGATCACATCAAATTAAAAAGTTTCTGCATAACAAAGGAAACAATAGAATGAAGAGAAAATCTACAGAATAGGAAAAAATTTGCCAGTTATTCCTCAGACAGATGACTAACATCTACAATATATTAAAAAACTCAAAAAAGTTGGACCACCCAAAATAAAGGATCCAATCAAAAAAATGAGTAAGGGAAATAAATAGACACTTCTCAGAAAAACAGGTACAAATGACCAATAAATAGGAAAAAATGTTCATCTCTGGCTATTAAAGATATGCACATTAAACCAACACAAGATTTCATCTTACACCAAAAAGAATGGCAATCATCAAGAAATTAAACAAAAAACGCTGGTGTGGCTGAGATGAAAAGTAACCATTCTCCATTGCTTAACTAGTATTAACTAGTACAACCATTATGGAAATCAGAATGGATATTTCACAAAGAACTACAAAGAGAAATTCCATTTGACCCAGCTATTCTTCTAGATGTCTTCCCAAAAGAGTTAAAGATATATTATAGCCTTAAATCTATAGCAATGTTTACAGCAATAAAATTCATATCACTAAATCCTAGAAGCAGCCTGTAAAATAATCAACAGAAAAATTAATAAAATGTGGTAGCTATACATAAATACTACCTGCCTATAAACAGGGATAAATTCAAAACACTTTTAGGCAAATGGATACACCTGGAAAATACGTTAAGTGAAATAAGTCAGACACACAAGCTTAAATACCATTTGATAGCTCTCATTTGAGTAAGGCAGCACACAAATAAAGAATGAAATAACAAACTGATAGAAGAAAATAGGAGACAGACTTTCACAAATGGAAAGGAATACAAGACACTGAGGGAAAAGGGAGAAGGCTATAGAAAGGAGAAATTAAAATATTTCAGAAGTATCATGTACGTATGCCAGACAACCCCATTATATGCCATAAACATGAACCAAAAGTTATAATAACAATGGCATTAGAAAATGGAATCGAGAGGTGGAGGGAAGGAGATGAAGAGGGAAAGAGAAATAAAAAAGGATAGAGAAGTGTTGCGTACACGTACCTAATTCCTGAGGTGAATGTAAACTTCATGGTACTGTAAACATAAATGATTTTTTTAAATGGTGCTGGAACAAGAAAAATAACAGAATGTGGACCTACCTGAACCTCCTCTACTTCATACCGTACATTTCACAGCATTCAAAGTGGATCACAGACTTTCTAACAAGAGCTTAAATCACAAAACTCTTAGAGGTATAAAACTTCATAATTTTGGAGTAGCGAACAATGTATAATATTTAACATCAAAAGCACAAGCAATTTAAAATACTGCTAACTTGGACAATCAAAATGTAAAACTTCTAGACTTCTAAAAACAACATTAAGAAAGTGATAATTCCCAGATTAAGGGATAATATTAGTAAATCATATGTCCAATAGTGGGTTTTTATTCACTTTGGTGAAGCAGTATATCGATGTTTGCTAAGACATTAAAAAGAAAAGAAAGGAAATCTAATCAGAAACAATTATGAAGACCTCTGTAAAACCATTTGGTCACCTCAACAATCTCACAATGTCTGCATTATTGTCCCTCTTGTGCTGTTGAGGCACTGAGATCAACCAAGGTCAAACATCTAGTGAGCTGGCAGAACAGGAATTCTCCTTCAGGTTTGATATTCCTCAAACAGATGACTAACATCTACAACAAATAAAAAACTGAAAAAAATTAGACTACCCAAAATAAAAGATCCCGTCAAAAAAAATGAGCAAGTGAAATGAATAGACACTTCTTGGGAAAACAGGTACAAATGACCAACATGTTCATCTCTGGTTATAGAAATATGCATATTAAACATCACAAGATTTCAAAGAACTATGTTCTTATTGCTACAATGTGTGCTTTCCAGGTATAATGTCTGGCTGATGGGCCCAATAATCAAATATGTCAACATTTCATTTTTCATCCAGCAATTTTGACACTGTGTAACTATAAATGAAACCGAGTTTGCCAAAAGTCTGACAAATTTATCAAAGCTGCTAAAAAAGCTTACAAGTGTATCTTTATCAAATAATACTCAGATAACAAAATAAGGGCTGGGGCTATCACTCAGCAGCACAGAGCCTCTGTATGAAAGAGGGAGAGATGGAGAGAGGGAGGGAGAGAGAGAGAGAAAGAGAGACACAGAGACACCAAGAGAGAGGGAGAGAGAGACAGAGACAGACAGAGAGAGAGATAGAATCTGATAACAAAATAAGTAAGTCTAAAGACCTTTATTTTTCATGCAATCTGTATAAAACACTGGTAATTTGCAAGTTACTGTTAACTACCTTCTTAGGTATATATAAAGCTTGTTTCACAAATACCCCAGATGTCAAATGTTTGGCCTGAAAGTGCTATTTAATAAATATTATAATCAAATTGAATGACTATCAGGGACCTGGTCAAGATCCCTGATTACCTGTATCAAGGGAAAGGCAAGAGGATAAAATAAGAAACAGAGAAAAATTTAGTAATACATGATGAGTGACTGGAAAGTTGATGCCTCCAAATGGACAAAGAGAGCAACACTCCAAGATGGCGACTATTTATTGGGTATATAGAGTGATAGACGGGGTTAGCAGAAGATTCATCATTTGTGGATGACAGATCTGTGACTCAATAGGCAAGTATAATCTTAATCTGTGTGTATTACAAATTGGCACCAAATCTTGAGGGTGGTGGTGATTTTATGCTAAGAAAGATTGTACCCTGGAGTGTTTTTCAAATCTAATGCTCTTAGTTTTAGTCTCAGTAGGTGGGAGAAGATGACCCATCCCTAAAGAGTTAATAGGAAATCTCAACTAGGTGATACTATTAATTCCAAGCCTCCATTTATCCCTTAGGGAAGTATGAAAAACTAGCCAGCATGAATTTATGGTCCCCAAAACATGAAAAACTGTATTTCCATAATCTATTTAAAAACCTATTCCTAAAATTTAGTAATAAAAAATGTTAACTGGGAAAAAGATCTACATACTGAAAGTTTAGGGAGATACCTCTCCAGAAAAGAAATACAAATGGCCAATAAGTAATAAAAAGATTTTCCCTCATTAACCCTACTTTAAAATTTTGGATTATATTAAAGATGTACAAAGATGTTTCTTTGTAAAAATTATTTTTGATTGTATGAAACCAAACATAATTGCTTAGCAATGAAAGCAAGATACTAAAAACCTGGATAGGAGACAAAGAAAAAAGAATGGTTATGTACCTGTGTGTATTAGAAATTGGCACCAAATTAATTGTTATGTACAGTAAAGAATTATTCTAATGAAGTAGTAGAAAATGAATATACACTCTGCTTCTGACTTCTCTCCCTGAGGCTGATTATCAAGATAGTTAAAAGATTGAGAGTAGAAAGTGCTGATGAAAAGTCTGTTGTACAGTGATGCAACAAAACCCTGTTCAGAATGCACCTCCCTTGGAAATTCCCAGACTGGTACTATAGTACCCATTATATAGCTAAAACAAGTTTTACACTATAAAAAATTAATTTTTTACATAAAACAGTTTTATCTTTCTTTGTACTTTTTCCACTAATGACACATTTAGTGCAAGAAATTTCCAATTCTTATGCGACAGGTCAAACATTTTTAGAACTCCTTAAATTCTCCTTTTATCTAACACAGAGTTGGCAAATCTAGCCTACACCCTTCGTGTATTGACTGAAAGCTAAGAATAGTTTTCGTATTTTTAAATGCTCAAAGGCAAAAAAAAAGAAAAAAAAATTTCATGGTATGAAAATCCTATTAAATTTAAATCCCATTTAGATTTCGTTTAAATTCCATTAAAGTTAAATGTCATGTATATAAATTTGTATATAAAGTTTTATTCAAATATAACCTTATTTGTTTTACCACGTATGTTCTATGACTGCTTTCACACTTCAACAACAAAGCTGAGAAGTTGCAACAATGCACTCTCACAAAGCCTGAAATACTCCTAGCTAGCTATTGAAAATGCTGCCCTCTCAAGTGAAATAAATGAACTAGTACACATTCATAATCTGTTTATAAAAAGGAGAGAGAGAGAGAGGAATGCAGGGCTGGACAAGCTCAGTAGTACAGCACTTGCCTACTATAGACGAGGCCCTCGGTTGATTTCTACTATAACAAGAACGGGGAAGGGAAGACAAAAGAGAAAACACTCCACAAAATTGTCAAACAAGAATTACCACATTACTATGTGTGAATGTGGCTCTAAAGAACATTTCTTTTTCCCCTCCCAGTAGCGGGGATTGAACCAGGGTCTTCACACTGAGCTATGTACTCAGCCCTTTTCATTATTTATTATTTTGAGACAGTCTTACTAAGTCACTAAATTGCCCAGGATGGACTTCATTTGGCCATCCTCCGGCCTCAGCCACCCAGAGTTCTGTCATTACAAAACCATTATTAAGTGAAATCTTTATCAAATTTTTTCTTTTTTCATAAGATCTAGGGGCACTGCTCACTGGTAGTGTGCTTGTCTACCAAATGAAATATCCTGGCTCAATCCCTCCCACAAAAAAATAAATTAATGAATAACAGAAAATTGTCTCTTTTTAATTTTCTTTCTCAGGCCATTTTTAACTCCACCTTCTTTAGTCCCTGTTCCCTACTGCTGACAGATACTTCTCTTTTCCTGCGATCTTAAATGTTCACTGATTTTAAGATATTGGTAATTTCTGGTTCATTCAACCATGATTTCAGTTGAAAATGATTTTAATATGGAGTGTGTGTGATTTAGAAAAATGCTTTTATGTAAAGAACACGCCATTCAGTGAACTCCTTTCTCTCTATAATGACCCCTCATGCACGCAGACACGCTAGCTCCTACTATTTCTTTATGACTATATTCCTTACGTTTATATCTCATAATGTTTTATTATGTGATGTTATTTTCTAAATTTTATACATACTAACTATATATGTATACATATTACTGGCATTTTGAAGTCAAATCAGCCTGTCTTAATATTTCTTTTGTTAGAAATGAGTTAATAAGTATTGATTCTGGAGGAACATGATGAATAACCAGTCAAATCTGAAAATTTTACAACTATCTTAAAACAGTACTCCTAATTGAGACAGACTGTAATCTGAAATGTCTCATATTATTGTGAGAAAAATAATAATACTCTGAGACCTACTGTTAGGAGACCTTATTTCTACTTACTAGCAGTATTTGGGGAATGGCTTTTGCAAATATGGGAAAGAAGATTATCCTATGATAATTAAACTCTGCAGTTGTCATATACATAATGGATTGGAGAAGATACGTACATGAAGAATTTTTTCCTCACATCTAAACCATGATTGTGATAAACTACCTCTGAAGGGTTATTACCTGTCATCTTAAAGAATCAGGTGGATCTCAAGTTTCAATCAATGGATAACCTTGATTATAAATTGATTTTAAAGTATTGAAAAGGTGGGTATTATCGACCAAAAAGGGATTGCATCAACTGTGTAAAAAGAAAGTCACAAAAGTTAGTAACATTCATCCAAATACTTTCCAATACAGTAAAAGGTATATAAAATAAACTATAAACACTATAGCACCATTGGTAAGATTATCGCTATAGAAACAATATATTAATCCGATGATTTTTAATTTTATATCATTAAACATTCAATATATCAAGTTTCTTTTGTTTTATTTTCCTACTCACTAAGCAATGTTCTGATTATTGTTTCCCGTATCAGTTTATCTATAATAAGGAAAACATATTAGTTGTGTTGGATGCAATTTGCTTAGCATAATATTTTTAATAAATTATGTTATAAATTAAAAATAGGTTCCAATTTTACATCTCAGCTTCCTGATCTTAGTTAATTTAGGTGACCTATGTAAAAGTGATTTCAGTTGCATATAACAGAATCCACTGTGGCTAACCTAAAGGAATTTGTTTAAGATTATTAGGTTATTAGCAAAATTTCTACAAGGTACTCAGTTTCAAATGCTGTTTAGGCAGGAATACAAGCCAAACAAAGAAAAGGAGAAAAGAAACTTCCAAAAACCGTTACAGTTCTATTTTAGTGCAAGCTTCACTATTACCACCACCCATCACCTAACCCCTATTATACTAGGAAATGGACTGGAAAACTTCTACCAGAACTACCTGAAAAGAACAAAACACTTTAGACTACAAGAAGAGCTCCTCTCTATGCTGGTCACTCCCATACTACTTATTGTATACTTCCAAGTCCCACAAATAATGCATCTATTTTGGAGACCCTGAACCATACTCCTAACTGTAAATCAGTCTAAGAGATGTATTTTTTTTAATCTTTCCAATCTCTTTGATATGATACTTTCCAAATACTCACACTAGAGAAGAACTGGAATAGGTCACATGACCTGGTCGATAGTATTCTTTTTTCTTTCTTTTTTCTTTTCTTTTCTTTTCTTTTTCTTTTTCTTTTTCTTTTTTTTTTTTTTTTTTTTTTTTTTTTTTTTTTTTTGAGACAGGGTCTCACTATGTAGTTTAGGCTGGTCTTGAACTCACTAGGTAGCCCAGGACAGCCTCAAACTCACAGCAATCCTGCCTCAGCCTCCCAAGTGCTAGAATTACAGGCAAGTGCCACCATGCCCATCCTGATCCACAGCATCTTAGCAGAATTGTTATACTACTAACAATTTGACACTTATTTCCTCCCTCTTTTTCCTTATTCTACCTTCTCCCTCTCTCTCTACCACTGAAAACATGTGAACAGATATTAATGAGTGTCTCCTGAGATCCACGCCATGTTGGAACTGAGGACTCTGGGAAGCCAAGCAAGCACCTCCCCTCCCTGGTAAGTGGCGGTAATGTGGCCCACTGCAGCCCTTCCAGGGAGAGAACTAGCAGTGTCTCCTGAGATCCATGCTATGTTGGAACTTAGGACTCTGGGAAGCCAAGCCATCACCTCCCCTCCCTGGTAAGCGGATGCAGGGTGGCAGACTGCAACCCTTCCAGAGGTAGAACTAGCAGTGTCTCCTGAGATCCACGCCATGTTGGAACTTAGGGCTCTGGGAAGCCAAGCAAGCACCTCCCCTCCCTGGTAAGCGGAGGCAGGGTGGCAGACTGCAGCCCTTCCAGGGGGAGAACTAGCAGTGTCTCCTGAAATCCACGCCATGTTGGAACTGAGGATGCTGTGAAAACAAATGACCATTCTGCCTCCCTGCTTAGCAATAGTGAACCTACTGCTACATGGCCTAGAGTCAAATATCCCACTTCCGGTATCCTCCTCCTCCTCCTCCTCCTCCCCGCCCATTAGGAAGTGGGTACCAGAAATCTGAGCATCTCCTGGGAGATTGACCATAGCAAATAAGGGGAACTTCCTTCTACCATTTCTTTGAAGGCAAATATTTTTATTACTGTTTTGCTCTTTTCTGATTAATGGTACTTTCTCTATTCAATATTCTGTTTTGATAAGTTCTATAGTGTTCTATATTTCATCTCATTTTGATATAAGGGATTGAAAGAACAACTATTATAAAGATAACAAAATATATTGTGATACCTATTACTATTATCCTGGTAACCTGCTGTGAAGTTCTGTACCAATTTCACTGTACGATCTTAGTTGGCTTTATTCTGACTTGTTCTGTTGTATACTTTCAAAATAAAACAAAAAGATATTAATATCTATTCTGTTTGTTCAGAGGCATTGTTATATAAATCAGTCTATTAATATATGTCAAAGCGTTTCAAAAAAAGCATAAAACTTTATGAATGTAAAGCAGCACAATTATATCTACAAATTATTCAGAGCTTAATACTTCATGTGTAGAAGTACAAACTTTATAGACTTAATACAATTACAAAATAGGAGGTAAGGAAAGAGTTTAACTACCATACAGAGTTATATCCAGTCACTGAATTAGATATGTAGTTATTTAAATCAGTTAAATAAATTCCCTAATACTTCAAATAACTCATCCATTTATTTAGATCAAAAGACTGTCAAGCTTAAGCCTTAAAATGAAGCCAGAAATAAACACTAAATAACTACTTACAGGAACCTGTTCAGATGTTTCATGCTCTTCTTTTTTCTTTTTAATTTTTATTAGTACACATTTGTAGTATATAATGATTACATTTATCATAAAGAATTGATACACATACATAGCACATCTTATTTCTATTTTAGAATTAAACTTAGCTACTAAACTGTATTTATAATAATACACAACTACTTAAGAATTTAACAGTTGCTTCCTGACTCCTAAGTTAAATGATGCAACCTTTTCTATTTCTGGACAGGCTCAACTTTGAATTAGCACATCCTAAATACTTTCATTTCTCTTAATTCTGTGTTCCAGGAAAACTATCTACAATATTCCTTTTAACTATGTTTGCTCTGATCATTCCCTCAAATCAGAGGTCCATCAAGGCCTACCAATTCTACCAAGATGGCACCCAGAGCACACTTGTTTAACGCAGTCTCTTTTCAGAGCTCAGTAGGGTGAAAATAGAAAGTTACAAAATAGAAATAAAATTACTGCAAGATTGTTAAAAGGAATTCATATCACTTAACAGCTTTCTGGAAAATGGATTAACGTGAGGACTGTGCAGAGTCATTCTGCCCTCTGGAATACAAAAGGTTCTTCTGCCTTGGAATCAGATGATACAATGCAGAGGAGGACAAGATCTAAAATCCATAGTGGTTACTTGAATTTCTCTATGAAAAATGCTGTGCTCCCTGCCTGCTTTTCTATTACTGTTTTTGGCAAACTTGGAACTTAATCTTAACTTATAAAATGGGGATCTTTGCCAAGAATACTGAGAAAGTCATCTGAGGTGATGCAAAGCATTTAAAATGCTATTGAACTTCAGAGTAAAATTTTTCATATTAAATAAAAAGAACTTCAAAAATGTTTTAAAGAAAGAGGGAAAATACCACAAAAAGAAAGACATAAGAAACATGATGCCCCTAACCCAGAGATACCTCAAGATAATAGTCAAGTTAGTACACAATTCAAAGGATGACATAGTTTCAGAAATATATCCTTATAAGAAGGATAACTCTGAGACATTTTTATTTAAATGGATGCACCCTGAGAATATAATTTCAAATGAAGTAAGTCAGGCACATATGTTTAAATATTGGATTGTTTCTTTTGTGTGAGAAACTGAAAAGGTAAATAAGATGGATGGATGATAGATACTGGGAAGCAGGGAGAAATTTTTCTTTTTTTTAATTTTATTTAAGGAGAAAAAAGAAAAAAAAACAGAAAAAGGGTACAAGTTATACAGAATTTCAGAAAAAATAAACAGTAGGAAATCACTAGTTAATTACATATTGTCATCTTAAGAATAGTTGTTGAAGTTACAAAATTAAAGCATACAGAGGGGACCCTCAAACAGTGAGACTGCAAACAGTTTTGTTCAATGATCCAACAAAACTCAGTAATATGGTTATCTATCTCATACACTTAAATATATATGCAGTTATATCTTTTAGAGAACTTTTTTTCCTTTCTTTTGTACAATGACAATTACACATTTTGGGTTTTATTACTCCCACAGTTATTACTTTTTTTTTGAAGAAAGTAAAACCAAATGTGACATACCAGGGCAGAGTCAGTCAAATCAAAAGGATGAACATAATACATAATGTAAAAACAAAATACAGGGGGCTGGGGATTTAGCTCAGCAGCATAAGTGCCTGCCTTGCAAGCAGGCAGTCGTGAGTTCGATCCCTGGTACTGATAAAAACAAAAAAGACAAAAAAAAAAAAATACAAAGTGATCAACAATGGTTACCATAATGCCTCTTGTTATCTTAAAAAGAATTGCCTATATCATCAGTTATAATAATATTGAACAAAACAGTAAAGAATAAGACCAATAAAACCAAAACATTGGAGACATTAGAGGACTTCAAAAGAAGATAATAGTCAACCAGAATGGGCGTCACAATGAATCTTATTGTCTTCATAGTTGTTGCCTATACTTTCAAACTTGGTACTATCAAGCATGACAGAATAGAGGAAAATTAGTCAAAACAAGATGGTGAGAGCAATACAGAGTGTTAAATCAAGTTAATAGGAAATCAAAATGGGTTACTATAATATATCCTGCCATTTTTTATTTATTTTTCCCTTAATTAAAAGGATAAAAATGAAAAAGTAGATAATAAAAAGGATATTTGAGATTAAAAAAAAGAGGGCACAACAACAAAACAGCACAGGTCAAAACAGAGCCATTTAAGCAAAATAGTGTTTCACCACAAGATAATCTCGACATAATAGTAGTTACCATAGTGTCTCTTCCCTTAAAATCTTTGGGTATAGAATTCCGGGAGAACATGGCCGACAGATAGCAGCAGCTATGGAGGCTCTCTGAAAAACCCAGCTTAGAATTCAGGAATGGTGCTGAGTAAGGAATCATAAGCAGGAGGAGATATGCCCCGGTGACGAACTAGGCTGAGAGAAACCAACTGGGAATGCAGTCCTGGTGCTATAACAGGAACAGATAAAGCCTCAGCATGGAAGCTGGAGCCCACGCGATTGGAAGCCGCGATTTGGGTTTCCCGCCGCCGCTGCATCTGCGTCAGCTTGGCAGGGAGAGAGACGCGCGGAAGCTCTGAGAACGGGAATCCATGAACAGAGTTGAGAACAGGACGGGCGGGGAGCCGTACATCCACCTCCGGTTAGTGAGGGAAAACTGGGACTCTGCCACGGTCCAGGAGACTCCAACAGAGGACATTCTGGGACCGGGCAGACTTGCGGGAACAGGGCACTGCAGTGACTTCAGTCATGTATCCCCCTCTCAAGCGGGATTGGTGAGCAGTGCCTAGCCCACGTGATGCTGCAGGCTGAGATCCAGTAGGCTAGCACAGCCCAGATGCCAGCTCCTGAAGGTAGATTGACCTGGAGTGGCGGGCCCCGCATAGGCTGCCCAGTCTGCAACTTCCTGGTGCTCTGTGGTGGGTGGGAACACCTAGCCAGCGCAATTCAATCAGACTGTGCCTGACAGGGAAGGAAGCTGGGCCTCCTATTTGCACTTGCATATATAAGGAACAAAGAATATGGGAAGAGGCAGTAACAAGAAAGGGTCCTCGGCCCCCAATCCTGAGAAAGAGACAACAGCAGACACAGCACCAATAGACATAAAGCGCTATCTCGAGAGCCTCATAGACAAGTTCAGGAATGAAGTTATTAATGACCTGAAGCAAGACGTAAGCAGAATAGTTAGAGAAATGCTAAGCACCACCCAAGAAAAAACAGATGGTGGAATGGAAGAACAGAAAAAGAGGGGAGAATTGTTTAATGGAGTAAATAGAGAAAGCATAGAATACATGAAGCAGTTTCAAAGAGACTACCAGGAAACTAAAAAGTCTATCAAAAACTGGCATAACAGCTTGAAAGAAACTAAGGACAGATTATCTGAACTGGAGGGCAGAGTTGTAATATGGGAGAATGAAATGAAAAACTTCTTAAAAATAACAAAGAAACAAACAGCAATAATACAAAGACTAGAAGATGATAAGAGGGTCTATAACTTAAGAATTAAGAACATAAAAGAAGAAGTAGGGACACAAACAAATGAACTACAAAAGCTATTCACAGAAATAATCCAGGAGAATTTCCCTAATTTAGCAAAAGGTAAAGATACTCAGTTGTATGAAGCATACAGGACCCCAGCCACTTACAACCCAAACAGAGCAACACCCAGGCATATAATAATTAAAATTCCAGAAATCCAATACAAGAACAGAATACTAAAAGCCATCAGAGACAAGAAACAGATCATTTACAAGGGAACACTGTTCATTTTTTTCTTCTGTAAATCTGTATAACTTGTACCCTTTCACTGTTTTTTTTCTTTTCTACTTAAATAAATAAATAAATAAATAAATAAACAAGGGAACACCCATCAGAATTACAGCAGACTTCTCGCACAAACCATCAAATCACAAAGAGCGTGGTGGGAAATAATTCAAGCTTTGAAAGATAATAATCTCCAGCCAAGATTGATATATCCTGCACAATTATCCCTGGAAATTGATGGAAAAACAAGGTGCTTCCAGGATAAAGAGGAACTAGGGGAATATACAACCACCAATTCTACTCTACAGAGATTACTGCAGGATATTCTAAAAATGAAAAATACGAAAAATCCAGAAGTAGTGGCAGAGAGGCCACAATGAATGGAGCAGAAAACAAAATGAAGAAGACAAACTGACAACTAATGACAGAAAAAGAGCTCAACAGAAATGAGGCAGAGAAGATTGGATGATAGGAACAGCTATATTGGAGAAAATGACATCTTAAGAGGTAATACTGATTTAGTATCATCTTGTTTTGAAGTCTCATCAAGCTTTTGTTCTTCTGTCTCCATTGGTCTAAACAGGTGGTATCTTATTGGATTTTATTATATATGATAGTATAAGCAAAACCTTTTATAGACAAGGAGATTATACAGAAACCATTGTTCATTTTCTGTTGGTTGATTCTAAATACCCTGTAATACTGTCATTCTCTTAAATTGTTTTACATTGTTTTGATATATTTGATGCTACAGTATACGAAGTTATACTCAAAGATTTCAAGGAAAGAGACAATATGGTAACTACTTTTATGTCGGGATAATCTTGTGGTGAAACACTATTTTGCTTAAATGGTTATGTTTTGATCTGCGCTGATTTGCTGTTATGCCCTCTTTTATCTCAATCTCCATTTTATTATTTACTTTTTTTATCCTTTTAATTAAGGGAAAAATAAATTTAAAAATAGCAGGATGTATTATAGTGACCCACTTTGACTTTCCATTATCTTGATTTAAAGCCCTGTATTGCTCTCACCATCTTGTTTTGACTGATGTTCCTCTATTCTGTTTTGCTTGATAGTATCAGTTTTGAAAGTTTAGGCAACAGCTGTGAAGATAGTGGGATTCATTATGATGCCCATTCTGGTTGATTATTATCTACTTTTGAAGACCTATAATGTCTCCAATGTTTTGGTTTTGTTGGTTTTGTTCTTTACTCTTTTGTTCAAATTTTATTATAACTGATGATATAGGCAATTCTATTAGAGATACTTGGAGGCATTATGGTAACCATTGTTGATCACCTAGTATTATGCTTTTACATTATCTATTATGTCCACCCTTTTGATTTGACTGACTGTTCTGTTATGTCACTTTTGGTTCTACTCTTTTCCAAAAAAGTAATAAGAACTGTGGGAGCAACAAAACCCAAAATGTATAATTGTCATTGTACAAAAGAGAGGAAAAGAAAGTGCTCTAACTGATATAACTGCATGTATATTTAAGTGTATAAGATAGATAATGATATTACTGAGTTTTATTGGATCATTGAACAGAACTGTTTGCAGTCTCACTGTTGGAATGTCCACTTTATAAGCTTTAATTTTGTAACTTGAACAATTATTTCTAAGATGACAAAATGTAATCCATTAACTAGTGATTTCCTACTGGTTTTTTTTTTCTGTAAATCTGTATAACTTGTATGGAAAGAACAAAAAGCAGCTTTCTCTGCTTTTCTTTTTTTCTCCTTAAATAAAATTTTTAAAAAAATCTTTGGGTATAATTTCATATACTGTAGCATCAAACATATCAAGACAATGTAAAACTGTTCAAGAGAATGACAGTATTACAGGGTATTTAGAATCAACTAACAGAAAATAAACAATGGTTTCTGTATAATCTCCTTGTCTATAAAAGTTTTTGTTCATACTATCACATATAATAAAATCCAATAAGATACAACACGTTAAAACCAATGGACACAGAAGATCAAAAGCTTCATGGGACTTCAAAACAAGAGGATAGTAAATCAGCACTAGCTATTATGATGTCTTATTTTCTCCAAAATGGCTGTTCCTACCATCCAACCTTCTCTGCCTCATTTCTGTTGAGCTCTTTTTCTGTCATTAGTTGTCAGTTTGTCCTCTTCATTTCACTTTCTGCTCCATTCATTGTGGCCTCTCTGCCACTGTTTCTGGAATCTTGGTATTTTTCATTTTTAGAATATCCTGCAGTAATCTCTGTAGAGTTGAATTGGTGGTTGCAAATTCCCCTAGTTCCTCTTTATCCTGGAAGCACCTTGTTTTTCCATCAATTTCTAGGGACAGTTGTGCGGATATATCAATCTTGGCTGGAGGTTATCTTTCAAAGCTTGAATTATTTCCCACCACGCTCTTTGTGATTTGATGGTTTGTGCGAGAAGTCTGCTATAATTCTGATGGGTGTTCCCTTGTAAGTGATCTGTTTCTTGTCTCTGATGGCTTTTAATATTCTGTTCTTATATTGGATTTCTGGAATTTTGATTATTATATGCCTGGTTGTAGCTCTGTTTGGGTTGTAGGTAGCTGGGGTTCTGTATGCCTCATACATCTGAGTATCTTTACCTTTTGCTAAATTAGGGAAATTCTCCTGGATTATTTCTGTGAATAGCTTTTGTAGTTCATTTGTTTGAGTCCCTACTTCTTCTTTTAGGTTCTTAATTCTTAAGTTACAGATCCTCTTATCATCTTCTAATCTTTGTATTATTGCTGTTTGTTTTCTTGTTATTTTTAAGGAGTTTTTCATTTCATGTTCCCACGTTACAAATCTGTCCTCCAGTTCTGATAATCTATCCTTAGTTTCTTTCAAGTTGTTATGCCAGCTTTCAATAGAGTTTTTAGTTTCCTGGTAATCTCTTTGAACCTGCTTCATGTATTCTATGTTTTCTCTATTTTCTCCATCAAACAATTCTCTCCTTTTTTTCTGTTCTTCCATTCCACCATCTGTTTTTTTCTTGGGCAGTGCTTAGCATTTCTCTATTCTACTTATTTCTTGCTTTATTGCATTAAATACTTCATTTTTGAACTCGTCTATGAGGCTCCGGAGATACCGCTTTATGTTGATAGGTGCCATGTTTGATATTGCATGTTTTCTGTCTTCATTCTCTTTTGCATTTACCTTTCCTGCATCAGTGTTCTCAGGATTGGAGACTGAGGACCCTTTCTTGTTGCTACCTTTTCCCATACTTTTTGTTCCTTCCATACAAGTGTATGTAGGAGGCCCAGTTTTTTTTTTTCTCTTTGTCTGTTACAGCTTGTTTGAATCTGCCCGCTAGGTATTCCCACCCCCTGCAGTATACTAGGGAGACACAGACCTGGGCAGCCTCTGCTGGGCCCGCCCCTCCAGGTCAACCTACTGAATGCTTCACTGCTAGGGTGCACCACCAGGCACAGGGACCTGATTTGGGCTAGCCTACTGTATCTTAGTCCACGGCGTCACCAGGCCAAGAGCTCCTCACCACTCCCATGACTAAAGTCATGGGGAATATGCGACTAAAGTCACTGCAGGGCCCTGCTAGTCTGCTTGGTCCCAGAATGTCCTCTGTTGGAGCCTCCTAGTCTATGAAAGGGTCCCCATTTCTCTCACTCACTGCAGGTTGATGCAGGGCTCCCTGCCAGTCCTGCTCTCAATGCCGCTTGGTTCGCTGATTCCTGCTCTCTGAGTTTTCGTGCATCTCTCTCCCTGCGGTGCAGATTGGGATGCAGTGTCTGCAGCAGGAAATTCAAATCACGGCTTCCAATGGCGCGGGACCCAGCTTCCACACTGAGATTTTATCTGTTCCTGTTATAGCATCAGGATTGCATTTCCAGTTGGCTTCTCTCAGCTTAGTTTGTTCCTGGGTTGGTAGGGTACATCTCCCCTCATGTAGGACTCCTCACATGGCACTGCTCCTGGATTCTAAACTGGTAATCTCTGAGAGCCTCCGTGGCTGCTGTTATTTGTTCACCATGTTCTCCCAGAAGTTGTTGAGAAATTTTTCAAATAGGAAGGGGAACAAGGAAGGGTGGAAAGGAAGGGGAGAGAGTGAGAATTTTAAAAAAGAATTGAAGGAAAAAATTAGAAGCAACATTTTGTAAAGGAAGAGGGAAAAGGGATTGAAGGGAAGGGAGGGAAATGGCAAAAAAAAAGAATTAAGATTTTTTTTGTGTGCAGGTATAAGTTTCCTATAATGAATTTGTGATCACCATGTATGTCAAAAGTGCACCAATAAAAAATTAAGCTTTTAAAAATAGACCAAAAAAAAAAAAAGAAAGATACATATGGGGGGGAAAAAAGACACCACAATACAGTCACATGATTAAAAGATACACTGAAGTTCAGTATGTGGTAAAGGGATTCAAAACCTTCAGAGAAAAAATTATGTGTACCTATGTAATATATATATGAACGAGGCTACATTGTAGCATAATGTTAAGCAGTGGAAAATAAAATCTACTTGAAGTTAATCATGAAATCATTCCTTTTTGATTGGCCCAGGGTTTGTAATGATGGACCCTTAGAGGGAAGAGAGGACATAATTTTAACATACTATATTATTCTATAATAAAGAGTCACAGCAATGTTAATATTGTGCTTCATTTTTTAAGTTTTACTGTCAACCAATGAACAAAGGCAGATGACTTGACTATGGTTACTTATGAGCACTGAAATACAATTGCCAGGCATGTTGGCACACACCTGTATTCCCAACACTCAGGAGGCTGAGGCAGGAGGAATGCTGTGAGTTCAAGGCCAGTCTGAACTACATAGTGAGACCCTATATCAAAAATAAGTAAATAAATAAAATGCTGACAATCTTGACAACATAAGAGTAAAATTAAAAGCAACAGGGAATACAAGGGAAAGGAGAATGTAAAAATAAAAAGGGATGGAAGGAAGTTGGTTTTGTTTTCTTAGCAAACACAAAGGAAAGTCAGGACACTGATTGCAAGTGACAGAATAGAAAACAGAGGAATATTACAAAAACTAAAAATAATTCAAATTATCAAACACTGGAATGAAAAGGTAAATAAAACTCATACTCCATGAAAGAGTATATAGATCTTCTCTTTGAAAAGTTATAAGCATATAGCCTAAAGGTATCACCAGATCTCAAATTAAAAGGCTTCCTCCAGCATGTAGCACTGGGGGCAAAAGAATTTCTTCTGGTATTGGACTGAGGGTACCAAGAAAGAGGTGAGAGATTGTTTGTTTGTATCATAAGCTTTTCTGCAGGATTCTATTTTGATAATGTGCATATTTTACTCTAAATTATTTATACATCTGAATCAAAGTTTAAATTCTCCTGAAACAATTATTAATTAGGCCTTTTCATTTGATCATTCCACTACTTTGTACTCCCTTAAAACTTTTTTTTCCACTTGTGATTTTCTTTGATCCCTTAAAACTTTTATATTTAAAGCTACTACCACATTTTGAATTTGTTCTTCTCATTATCTTATTAAGTTTCCTAAAACTAAACTCCATTGGAAGTTCCCTGAGATCAGGTATCAGAACTTTTATTTTTAATAAAATTATCAGTATTTGTTACAGAGTATAATGTATATTTAGCTTGACTGATACATTAAGTGACCAAAAAAGTTCAGTGGAAGAAGGAAAGAAGGATAAAAGGAGGAAAGGAAGAAGCAAGGAGGGGGCTTTGGGACTGGCACATGGGAAGAGTTTGGAAGAGTTTGGAGATGACAGTTAAAAACGTAAAGCAGGAATGCCTTAGGCTATACTTGATGGAAGATTCTGATCAGAACTCAGAAGACCCAAGTCCAGAAAGTTTCTTCTGGAAAGAAGAACTTCATTGGCTGTTGGATTCCAGGTGACGCATTTTATGCCCTGGTGGAAAATTTGTCTGCATCTTGCCTATATGAAGACTTTGCTTGACACTGAGATTAGGGGTGATGGACTAATTAATCTGGAAGAAGAAAGTTCAAGGCCTCTAACATTGAAGTAATAGGATGGCTACTGTTAGAAGCTTTTAGTGAAATTTATGTTGAGAATCAAGAGCAAAGAGTCCAGTAGAATGAGATAAAATGTCTTGAGTTTGGCCAGAAAGGAAGCTCCAGTAAAGCTGTGAACTGCAAACACAGAGCAGAGGAGATCTTCACTGCTGTAAAAGAAGAGGACAATAGAAAATATGGCTTAAGGGTATCACAAGAACCAGCAGGACTCCCTCCTTTGTAGCCTCAGAGTTGCAAAAGTGAAAGACTCTGCTTTAGGAAGAGATTCCCCCACCCTGGGGCTGGGGATTTAGCTCAGCTGCATGCATGGTGAGCACAAGATCATGAGTTTAATCTCTGGTACCAAAAAAAAAAACAAAAAACAAAAAAGAAGAGATTTCCCAGAGCAGCATGTTCCATAATGGTGGCAGCCTACAGAATTTGTTCTTCAGAATTGGGTTTAGATCCAGACACTCAACCTCTACAGCCTAAAGAGAGGAAAGCCTGGAATCTGCTCCAGCAGGCCGCAGACTTTGGCATCATTCACGAGGTGCTAGTTTTAGTTGCATGCAGAATGAAAGAGTTGTGTGGTCAAGAAGGCTTCCACCTAGGCTTCAGAAGAAGGCCTGGGAGGCCAGGAACTGGGTGTGCCCTGAGAGGACAGTATTTGAAGCTGTAAGTGTGAGCTAAAGGTGCAGTGGAGACTCCAGAAGTTTGGAGAAGCCAAGAATATGGATCACTTAAGAAAAACTGCAAAGACAGAGCAGAGTCAGTCAAAGAGAGAAAACAAATGAGCTACAACCAACAGAAATACTGTAGGGACAGAACCATCTAAGTCCTTTGGAGTTTACAACTTGCTACAGATTTGTGAGGATCCTATAAGTAGAACTGTGGGATTTAATGTTTGCAACACTAGATTTTGGTCTTCCTTTGTTCCTATTCCTTGTTCACCCCCTATTTGTAACTTTTGAAATGGAAATGTCTATCTTATGACATTGAAAGTTGAAAGTGCTTAACTTTCTTTTCATTTGTAGAGGGGTTTGCAGCTATGAGTTTGCCTTAAATTTCAAGAGACTTTGTACTTGGACTTTTCATCGATACTGAAACTGTTAGGACTTTGGCAGCTCTTGGAAATAAACTAAATGGCTTTTTCATAAAGGATTATGTCTGAGTCTTTGGGGGCCAGGGAAAGACAATTATGGCTTGTATATAGATGTCCCCCCAAGGCCTCCTGTAGTATTAGGTGACACTTTTTCAGAGGTAGCTGGATCTAGAGTGAATTTCTGGGATTGACTCTGCCATGCTAGGCTCAAGAGCACTAGGATTAAGATTGTGAGTGCTGCCTGCCCTAAGTAGCCTGGATAAAATAAAAGGGGCATAAGGAGCTGTAGTGGTCCCTTGATTGATTTGCTATTTGCTGCCCACCATGAATTACTCTCCTCTCTGAAGCCACCCTGACTTGGAGCTAGCCAATTATGGACTGAAACCTCTACAAACTATGAGCTAAATAAACCTTTGCCCTTAACTTGTGAATGCTGGGTATTTTTTGTCTCAGCAATGAGAAAAATTACTAAGAAAAGAAGTAATAGGACAATTTACTGTATGATAAGGGGAAATGTCTCAAGGTGAGTAAATAAATGTCAGCACTGGACAGGACAAAAGAATTTAAAATGTGTGAAAATAATTGGATTAAATAAAAATGGGTCAAACTGTAGACTTAAAAAAGCAAAACAAAGTTAAGAATTTAAAAAGAGAGTAAACTAAAAGGAAATGAAATTTTTACTGAATATTTGCCAATTCTCTGGTAAGATACTATGCATAAAAAAGGAACTCTAGGACGGGGGATTTAACTCAATGGCATAAGTGCCTGCCTGACAAGTGCAAGGTCATGAGTTTGATCCTCAGTTCCGCAGAACTCTAATAAGCAAGATAAATAATTATGCTAGAGAAAGAAAATATAACTGTAAAATTAGTCCTTTGAGAGAGGGAAAGAGATGAGGTAGGATCCAAATAATCATTGAAAAGATTAGTTTCAAAGGATAAAAAGGAATATATCTTCCTTTAAAACTGAAGAAAGAGATGAGTAGAAAGAGTCAAAGACAGAAATTCTTAAGGTTTTTATTCCCAGCCTTGAGAAGTTGCTGACAATTTAATACACTCCTTGATGCTAGAATATACAATGTACACAATAATATTCTTTTGTGTGAACATAAACTCTAAATCATTGCCAGTATTATACCTACTCTGTTACCTTTGCAAACATCTATGAAAGGGTTGTAATGTTACCATCTCTCTAACTGTGAAGAAAGCAAAGTTACAGCTAATGCATGAGTGGCACCTTGAATTCAGCTCTTTACTAGCTGAGATTTTAGGCCACATTTTAGTTTTGGAGACTCATCACTTTCAAATCAATCTGTTAACATACATTAACTCTTCACTCTCATCTTTGAATTACACATAAAATAAAAACTATATCGCTAACAGAATTTCTCATGCTTTCAAACCTGATATTATAATTATTTCTCAAATTAGCCTCCTTAATATGTCATCTGTCCAGAATATCAAGTAATTTAAATTGAAATTACTATACACACACTTTAAGTATTTCTCTGTCATCCATGCACCTCATAATGGGCAACACTGTGAAGTTGCTGAGAATATCAAATACGCTGTAAGAAAAGTTGCTGCATATTTTTTCAATTGAATGCTAAGGGATACAATGTTGAGTATTTTCCAGAAATCAGTAGTTTACAAACAGTGCAAACTTAAGCTCATCAGTCTTCAATGGAAGTGTTTCTGTAAACATTGTTCCATCTACAGGACATTATTCACACACATTAAATGTGTTAAAACATGAAATTATTCCCTTTAAAATGAAGAATGAACTGAACTTCTGAAGTACACTATACTTAGTTGGGGAAACTGTTATATCTATGACTTAACGCTTATCTAAGAACATACTTGAGACAATAACAGCTGAATGCATACAACATGAAGATAGCAATAGATGGAAATGAGAGCAACTGTTTCCTTTGAAGCCATAGATAGACTGTGAGTAACTTACATTTTATCAAAGTCCAGATCACAATATTGTTGAGCAAAGAGGATGGAGCTAGATTTTTATTTAGGGGCTGAAAATTTAACTGTCATCTTTTTTTGCAATAAATAATATATTTAATATAGCTGAGTTTTATAAACTTTTTCCAATGTAGGGGACCTAAAATGGACACCAGAATTTTTGTTACATCCCTAGATCCCTAATACCTCCTTGTTCCAATCTACTTCCTCATACCAAAAAAAAAAAAATGTACTATATCATCAAAGAGAAAACAGATAATATTTTAAAGGTTCAACATTAGAAATTCTGTAACAGTATTTATTGTTTAAACAAGTACCTAAGTGTACTGATAGGAAGATTATATTTTCAAGAATCCATTTTCTAAGAATAATTACTTCTGCAACTAATAATTTTCTCTGACTAGAATGGATGGTGGCAAGTCTTGATTCCTAATTCCTGCTTTGGAAAAAACTACTTTCTAAATCTGAGGTCTTGTGAATCTTGGAAATGAGGAACAATGGAAATACAGAAAGAGAAATGAACAGAAAATATTCTCTGAGAACAGGCTGCAATTGTTATTGAAAGAATAACTTCCAGCATTCTATAGTGTAGCAGGTTAAGTACAGCTAACAATAATTATTTCAAAATAAGTAATTGAACTTTGAATGTCCTGAAAACAAAGAAATGATATGTCTATGGTAAGAGAGATGCCAATTACCCTGATCTGATAATTACACATCGTGCTAATATTACATTGAAAGTGACTCTGTACCCTGTAAATACATACAATTACTGAATCAACTTAAGGTATACAGTAACTTTTGAAAAGAAAATATATCCTGAATACATGTATTATACATATAAGGAATACATACTTTTTAACACAAAAGTTTGTGTCTCACCAGAGAGAAAGACAGTTTTCTGGTTTCTAGCCACTTCATCAATCCTGTCAGAAATATTCATGAGCCATGCAAAGTGAAGCAAGCTGTCAGCTGCTGCAGGCCTAAGCCTTACAAGCATGCAGTTGGAAGGCTCTGCAGTAGTAAATTGGATAGCATAGCACTTCTTTTAGTATAAAATACCACAGCTTTATATTTGGAAAGAAGAGCTATAGTTAGAGTACTCTTGATGGATTCAAAATCTCCTAATTGATCTTCATATCTAACTGGCTCATGGTAGCTTCATAGAGACCCATAAATAAAGATAGATAGCAAGCATTCTAGCAACAGCAAGCTTCCAATAAATTTGCAAGTCCTCTTTCATCTGGTGTATGTGAACATAAAACCTGTGGCACCTGTTTCCAGTTACTGGCTCTCCTGAGTAAACTACAAAGCCTATTGACATAAGATTGCACATTTCAGTTCCTAATATTTCAAGATCAAAGTATGTAGGAGAAAGGAGAGGTGATTAGTGCTGCGTTCCCTCTGTGTAGACATGCAGGCTTGTCTGGATAGTATATAAAAATCTTGCCCTGAACATTCTTGAAATCTCAAATTAACTATCCCCTCCTATGTTGAGGAACCAATATTTTTTGTTTATTTTACTAAGAATCTAAAAATGTGTTATTCTAAAGTAATTTTAGTCATTTTGTGAGAAAACTACTTTATACTAATATCATTTTCAAATGTTCCAAGGGTAAAGAATCTATTCTTTAAGAATTAAAAGGAGAGACCACCTCACAGCACCAGAGAACTCCTGCCAGAGGTGCACTGGGCCAACTGAGATAAGGGCCTCTCTTGCAACTGCCTCCCTCTCTGCAGAACACTTTGCAGCACCCAGGAACTTCATCCAGAGGTGCATCAGGGGCCAGCCTAGATAAGGGCTGCTCCTGCAACCCTAAAACTCCCAAGACCACCTCACAGCACCCTGGAACTCCAGCCAGATGTGTGCATGGGGCCGGCCTAGACCCGGGCCCCTCCTGTGACTCCCACCATCTCTGCAGATGACCTTGTGGGACCAGGGAACTCCAGCCAGAGCTCCCACCATTTCTCCCAGAACTTTGGACTACTGCTGATTAACTGTGCTAGCTTGAGGGGAGATTCAGGGACTGCCTCACCCAAATGGAAGATCTCGGCAGCCTCCAGTCAGTGTGGGGAGTATTCCCCTAAAATAGAGGAGTACAGTGGGTAAACAAGCCAGTCGGAAAGCTCCCTCCAACTAACTGTAAGACTTTGGTGAGTCTGACAAGAGTTTGGGTGACTACTTCCTGCACACAGAAAATATCATGCAGAGTGAAGAGTGTGACAATAAGGGCTCCTCCAACTTAGAGAAAATCAAAAGAGCTTATGAGACACACAGGTACACAATAGAGACACAATGAGGCCTCAGCTGACACAAATACTATAGATAGAGAAATTTGGTGACCTGGAATAACCTGAAGATAAAGTAATAGCAGGAACTAAAAGTTGAACCACATCAATAATACTAGGCTTGACAACCCAGAAAGAATAAAGAACTTACCCAAGAGGCCCTGCTATGGGAAGTAAGGTGACTGGCCAACTTCTTCATTGAGGGACCCAGCAATTGGACAAACGTCAGCTGTACATTAAGACTCCAAGATACACACTACCAACAGTTGACACTAGTGGGATTGAAGGACCACATATTAACTCATAAAGGAAAAATGGCAAAACGAAAATGCAAAATGCAATCTCAAACATCTAGTCCACCAAGAGCAAGTACAGGAGACATTGAAATAGAGGAATTCAAAAGTAACACACTGGAAATCTCTGAGGAGATAGCAAGTGAAATACAAAAGGAAACTCCATGAAGCTATAGAGGAAATCAAACCAGAAGTACTCTCCCATGTAAAAACATAAATAACAACCTTAATAAAGGAGTTGCTGAGCACAGCTAAAGAAGAAATAGAAAAAAAAGTACAGGAGCATGGGAAACTGATTGAAACCTTGAATGAACAATATATAAAACAAGCAGAATTCATGAAACAAATTCAAAGAGACATCCAAGAAACAAAAAATTCTGTTCAAAGCTGGTAAAGCCATTTAAATGAGGCTGGGGATAGGATTTTGGACCTTTAGGACAGGATTGCAATAAGTGACCATGAAAGGATAGTACTTTTAAAAATAACAAAGCAGCATGAAGTGACAATCCAGCAGCTTCAAGATGATGCCAAGAGAAACAATATAAGGCTAATAGGCATCAGTGAAGATGCAGTAGTCAATGCAAATGACATAACCAAAATATCTATAGAAGTAATAGAAAAAAATTTCCAAACATGGGCAAAAAATATGATATGCAGATCAGTGAGGCATATAGAATGCCAAACAGTCACAACCAACATAAATCTACACCCAGACATATAATAATTAAGATCTCAGACATGCAGCATAAAAACAGAACACTAAAAGCTGTTAGAGAAAAGACACCGCTCACCTATCAAGGAAAGCCTATCAGAATCACAGCAAACTTTTCAGCACAAACCTTCAGGTTAAGATGAGCTTGGAGTGAAGTATTTCAAACCCTAAAAGAAAACAACTTTCAACCAAGACTGATGTACACAGCAAAACTTTCATTCAAATTTAATGGAGAAACAAGACACTTCCATGCCAAGGAACAACTAAAGAAATTCATGTCCACCAAGACAATCCTAGAAAGAATATTGAAAGACACACTAGATAGAGATACAAATGACCACAATCCCCAGAATAACAACAGAAAGAAACCACTGGGTAGGATAAGCAATTAAAAAGGGGGAAAGCATAAAGAAAACAACCGGAACATAGCACAGCAAAGGCAAGCCAGTACATATCAGTGATATTCATAAATATATATGGCCTCAATTCACCTATCAAAAGAAATAGGTTTACAAAATGGATCAAGAAACATGATCCCACAATATGCCGTATACAAGAAACACATCCAACCCAAAAGGAAACTCATAGATTAAAAGTCAAAGGATGGAAAACACTATTTCATGCAAGAGGAACCAAAAAAAAAGGAGGGGTAATTGTTCTGTTTGCAGACAACATGAACTTCAAACTTAAAATGATTAAAAGAGATAAAGAAGGTCACTACATACTCGTTAGAGGAAAAATTAAAGAGGAAAAACTAACAATTATAAATATATATGCACCAAACACAGGAGCACCCAACTATATAAGACAGATACTAATAGACATAAAAAACCAAATACACAAGAACAGAATTATAACAGGGAACCTTAAGAACTCATTGTCACAAAGAGATAAATCAACTATACAAAAAGTCAGCAAGAAAATAATAGAACTGAATCATACCTGTGAGCAATTGGACTTACTACATGTTCACAGAGTGTTCCACCCAACCACATCATAATATACATTCTTCTCAGCTGCACATGAGACATGCTCCAAATTATATATTATCCCATAAAACACTCTTAAGTAACTGCAAAGTTATTAAAATTATCCCATGAGTACTATCTGACCATAGAGCATTAAAATTGGAAATTAATGGCAAAAGAAATTGCAAAAACTGCATAAATATATGGAAATTAAATAAAAACATTTCGAAGAATCTGTGGATTATAGATGAAATTAAAGAAGAAATAAAATGCCTACAATGCCTACAATTCAATGAAAATGCAGAAACAACATACTTTAATCTGTGGAATGCGATGAAAGCAGTCTTAAGAGGGAAATAAAGGCGGCCCTTCCAGGGGGAGAACCACCAGCGTCTCCCGAGATCCACGACATTTTGGAACTTGGTAGCCTGGGAAACCAAGCAAGAAGCTTGCCTCCCTGGCAAGTTGCTACAGTATGGCAGACTGCCGTCCTTCCAGGGGGAGAACCACCAGTTTCTCCTGAGATCCACACCACGTTAGAACTTACGAAGCTGGGAAACCAAGCAACCAGCCTGCCTCCCTGCTAAGCAATAGTGAGCCTACTGGTGCACAGCCTAGAGTCAAACATCTCACTTCCCCCAACCTCCTTCCCCTGTCCCCCCGGTAGCAAATGGGAACCAGAAATCTGAGCATCTCTTGGGAGGTTGACCATAGCAAATAAAGATTTCCTTCACCATCTCTTTGAAGGTAAATATTTTCATTACTGTTTTGCTTTATTCTAATGAATGGTACTGTTCTATTCAATATTCTGTTTTGATTAGTTCTACAATGTTCTGTATTTCATTTTATGGTGATAAACGTGATTGAAAGAACAACTATTATAAAGATAACAAAATATACTGTGATATGTATTACTATTATCCCGGTAACCTGCTGTGAAGTTCTGTACCAACTTCACTACACAGTCTCATTGGCTTTGTTCTGTCTTGTTCTGTTATATTTTACTACTTTCAAAATTAAAAAAAAAATAATCCCAGAAAAAAGAGGGAAATGTATAGCAATAAAATGTCATATCTAGAAAACAGATCAAGCATAAATAAATAACCTAATGCTTCAACTCAAGTTTCTAGAAAAAGAAGAGCAATTTAAACCCAAAGTTCATAAAAGAGAGGAAATTGCAAAGATTAGAGCAGAAATCAATGCAACTGAAACTAAAAAAGCAGTAAAGAATTAATGCATCAAAAAGCTGGTTCTTTGAGAGAATAAGCAAAATTGACAAACCTCTAGCTAACCTCATAAAGAAAAAGAAAGAAAAAACCCAAATTCATGCAACAAGGACTGAAAAGAGGGAAATTACTACAGATCCCATGGAAATTCAAAAGATCATAAATACCTACTTTGAAAATCTCTACTCACATAGAGTGGAAAACCCAGAGGGAAAGGACAGATTTCTAGAAACATACAAACTACCAAAACACAACCAAGAAGATATAGCAATTTTAAATAACTCAATATCAACTACTGAAATTAAAAACTTACTAACAAAGAAAAGCCCAAGTTCTGATGGATTCACAGTTGAATTCTATAAGAAATTTAGGGAAGATTTGAGGCCAATACTCCTTGAACTCTTCAATGAAATTGAAAAGAAAGCAATCACCCCTACATCATTCCTGGAAGCAAGTATCACTCTCATACCAAATACAGAGAAAGATCCAACCAAAAAATAGAACTATAGGCCAGTCTCACTAATGAACATTGATACAAAGATTCTCAATAAAATACTGGCAAATAGAATGCAGCAAATCATCAAGAAGATTATACATCATGACCAAGTGTGATTCATTCCAGGAATTCAGGGATGGTTTAACATATGCAAATCAATAAATGTAATACACCACATCAAGAGAGCCAAAAAAAAACAAAAACCACATGATCATCTCAATAGATGCAGAAAAAGCTTTTGATAAAAGTCCAACACATGTTGATGATAAAAACCCTTCAGAAATGAATACATGGTGTCTACTTCAGACTCATAAAGGCCATCTATAACAAACCAACAGCCAACATTATACTAACTGGACAAAAACTGAAAGCTTTCACTTTAAAATCAGGAACAAGACAAGGACATCCACTATCACCACTCCTATTCAATATAGTTCTGGAAACACTAGTCAGGGCAATCAGACAAGAGAGAAAAATAAAAGGAATAAAGATAGGAAAGGAAGAAATTAAAATATCACTATTTGCAGGTGAGATGATACTCTATATAGAAGACCCAAAAAACTCCATTAAAAGACTACTGGAGATAATAGACAAATTCAGCAGTGTAGCTGGATACAAAGTCAATGCTCAAAAATCAATAGCATTCCTGTACACAAACAAAAACTCACCGAGAAAGAAGTTATGGAAATATCGCCTTTCACAATAGCATCTAAAAAAATTAAATACTACGAGACCCCATCTCAAAAAAAAAAAAAAATGAAATACTAGCCAAGCATGGTGGCTCATGCCTGTAATCAGGAGGATTGCTGTGAGTTTGAGACCAGCCTGGGCTACAAAGTGAGCTCAAGGCCAGTCTGAACTGCATAGTGAGACCCTGTCTCAAAAAGACAAAATAAAATGAAATACTTAGGAATCAACCTAACTAAGAATGTAAAAGACCTATATGCTGAAAATTATGCTATATTTAAAAAAGAGATTGAAGAGGATATTAGAAAATGGAAGGCTATTCCTTGCTCTTGGGTAGGAAGAACCAGCATTCTGAAAATGGCCATCCTCCCAAAAATGTTATACAGATTTAACACAATCCCAATCAAAATACCATTAACATACCTCACATTTCTCTAGATATGTTCAACATACCATTAACATACCAAAAAACGATTAACATACCTCATGTTTCTCTAGATATCTAGAGAAAACATTCCTAAAATTCATTTGGAAACAGAAGAAATCTAGAATAGCAAAGGCCATTCTGGGCAACAAAGGCAAGGCAGGAGGCATCTCAATTCCTGATCTGAAACTATACTACAAAGCCACAAAGATAAAATCAGCATGGTACTGGCAAAGAATAGACCTGAGGATCAATGGAAGATTACAAGATGCAAGCACAACTACAAAGACACTCAGCCACCTTATATTTGACAAAGGGGCTAAGCATGTTCACTGGAAGAACAATAGCCTCTTTAATAAGTGGTGTTAGAAAAATTGGCTTTCCACACGCCAAAGACTGAAACTAGACCCATGATTATTACCATGTACAAAACTAAAGTCTAAATGGATCAAAACTCTACATATTAAAACAGAAACACTAAATCTACTGGAAGCCAAGGTAGGTAGAAGTCTTGGAGACATAGGGGTAGGCAGAAAATTCATGAACAACATGCAAAGTGCATGGGAAACACTTCAAAGAATCAACAACTGGGATCTCATATTATTGAAAAGTTTCTGCACTTCAAAAGAAATCACCAACAAAGTGAAAAGAAAACCCACAGAATGGGAAAGACTTTTAGCCAGCAACCCCTCAGACAAAGCACTTATATCCAGAACATACAAAGAATTGAAAAACGTCAAGCTCCCAAATTCAAAGACCCTCTCCAAAAATGGACATCGGAGATGAACACACAGTTCTCAGATGAAGATGTACAAATGACAAATACATACATGAAGCAATGTTCACCATCACTGGTCATTCGAAAAATGCAAATTAAAGCAGCATTGAGATTTCATCTCACTCTGGAAAGAATAGCTGCCATCAAGAAAACAACCAATAACAAATGTTGATGAAGCTGCAGGGAAAAAGGAACACTGCTCCATTGTTGGTGGGACTGTAGACTGGTGTAGCCACTATGGAAATCACTATGGAGATTTCTCAGAAGACTAGGATTGGAAGTTCCATTCAACCCAGCTATTCCCTTCCTGGGTATTTCCCTAGAAAACCTGAAAAGGTCATATCACAGTGATATACGTGCACCCATGTTCATAACAGCACAATTTGTAATAGCTAAATATTAGAAACAACCAAAATGCCCATCAACTGCAGAGTTCATGAAAAAGATATGGTTTTTTATATAATGGAATATTATTCAGCAATAAAAAGGATAATCTTGAGGCCTTCATATTGAAATGGAGGCAACTTGAGACTATTCTCATAAGGGAAATAAATAAGAATCATATTTATAAATACCACATTGTCTCTAGTGAAAAAAGTAATAAGAACTGTAGGGGTAATAAAACTCAAAATATGTAATGGCTATTTAAAAAAGAGAAGAAAAGAAAGTGATCTGAAGGATGTAACCACATGTATGTTTAAGTGTTTAAGATAGATGACCATATTACTAAGTTTTTGTAGGATCATTGAGCAGAACTGTTTGCAGTCTCGCTCTTTGAATGTCTACTTTGTATGCTTTAATTTTGTAACTTGAACAACTATTTCTAAAATGACAGTACATAATTTAACAACTAATGACTTCTTACTGTTTAATTCTGTATTATTACTACCCTTTTTGTTTTGCTTTTTTCTCTTTCAATAAAATTTGAAAAAAAGAATTAAAAGCAAGTCTCTTCGTGTACTGCCTGTCTTCCCACTGAAATATCAATAACAGCATGCTACATCTGTCTAATGTACTTTGGTGAGCCCAGGACATTGAATATAGCCTGGCTCATAAAAGCATTTCAATAAGTATTTCATTGAAGGAGAGAGAGATTGGGAACACAAGTCTCTGGGAGAAAGTAAACTAATCATAGACTATTTGTTTCTATCAATTAAATACTTATTCATCAAAAGGGGGGATTTGTCTTCTTTCATTCAATAAGGGAAAATCAAAAATAAGTGAAGAGTTTTTTATTACCCCTTAGTATGTACTTCCCTAGCCCTTTGGATATGGGATTATAATGCCACTTATCAGATTTTAGCTGTTTACACATCTATGTCTCTATACAGACTTAAGGTTA
Source organism: Cavia porcellus (assembly GCF_034190915.1). Taxonomy (NCBI): domain Eukaryota; kingdom Metazoa; phylum Chordata; class Mammalia; order Rodentia; family Caviidae; genus Cavia; species Cavia porcellus. The sequence goes on from NW_026947511.1 coordinate 26,466,383, forward strand.
AGGTATATCTTTGTTTTTATTTTCTCAGAGCCCAAAATAGTTTAAAGTATTTAAGCAAAATGGATAAAAGTATACAATAAATGTTTATAAATGAATTGAGAAAAGACATAGGAAAGAAATACGTTTTCTTTTGTTATCCTCTTATCTCCCTACTATTAGTACTCAGTGATACAAAAATTATTCATTTGCTTTCCACTAGCCTTTTTTTTCTTAATAACCCCATATTTTATTTGAGTTTAGAACAAACACTGCCCAAGACTTAGGCAATATTCCACAAATTTTGTCCTTTGTTTTAGACAGTATCTCACTAAGTAGCACAGGCTGACCTTGAACTCACATAATCCCGGCTGGCCTGGAACTCACAACAATTTTTCTCCCTCATATGTCACCACACCCAGCTTGTCTTATTTTCATTTTCATCACAGCATTAATTAAGAAAAGAGAATGCATTTTTTCAGTTGTAATAGAAATCTATAATTCTGTTTTAAAACTTTTAATAGCTGACGGTAAAAATCTACATCTTGAGATTAAGAAATCTACATTCTGTACTTACACTTAAATTTCAACCAAGCATCTGCTACACTTTTCAAGTGACTGACAAACACTCTTAGTTACGTTTTCTTACAACACCAAAATAAAACGTATCAATGTTTACCATTTGTCTCTAAAATGTATTCCATAAGACAACTTAGTAAGCTAATAAACATCTACAAGTAGTTAGGCACAATAGACCATGCATCACTATACATATTTTTCTACACGTTTGGAAAAAGTGTCATCTTTAGAAGTGCAGAATTGAGAATAGCATCTATTCCTGAATATTTATAAATATAAAACACATTATGTTACAACAATTCTCTATTTGCAATTTTGTAGACACAAAATCCCACATACTGTTAATTGTCACATCACTTTGCAAAATTTGTTACTCACATAAACCAAATAAAGGATTATCGTCTTTCTATCCCAAGAGATTCCAAAAATAACAGTGCATATGTTTGTTTATTTTGACTGTCTCCTGATTGTTTTATCATTCAAGTATTTCATTTTGAAGATAACAGTTCAGCAAGTACCAACTTTAAAAGATAAATTCCATTTCTACATACCAAATCAAAACATATAATTAATTTGAATTCAGAAACACACCTAAACATACATAGAACTTTGGAACTTGACAAAGGTATGATACAAAAATTGGTTTTCAAAATAGTTGTACCAATTTACATTCCCACAAGAAATGTGTAAAAGATCCTGTTGTTTCAAAGTTTGACATACAGCATTTTCAATTTTTTTAATTTCTGAAAAGTGGATAGCATAAAATGTTATCTTATTTGCATATCTGTCTGACTAAGGCAAAATACTTTTTATATTTTTACTAGTAGTAGAAGTTTGAGTTTGTAAAAGTCTATCAAATTATTGAGTCAAAAAACATAATGACCAAAACATAAAATGCATGACAGAAAGATACAGCTGAATGTGGAACTGCTAAATATAGTTCAAATTAATCGAAAATTTCCAGATGGAAGCAAAGACAGGAAAGCAAATGTAAACTATGGAAAACAGAGTAAGAGCCTTGGGACATGATGATAAAAACTCAAACATGCAATCATAGTCTAAAAAAGAAGAGCCAGAGAATGAGCAAAGAGATAAAACTATGCTGATTGAGGGTCACATTATTTATATGATATTTCCTCCAAAGACAGTGTAACAGGGTTAGTTAAAACTAAAGTACAGGGGCCAGGGATTTAGCTCAGTGACATAAGTGCCTACCTGGCAAGCACAAGGTCCTAAATTCAATTCCCAGGGCTGAAAATAAATAAATAAATAAATAAATAAATACTAAAGTAAAGAGAACTTCCAGGAAGAAGGCAGAGTGGTGAGCATCAGAGAAAGAACCTCTCTGAGATTTGGGGTTCAAAAACTGGAATTTAGCAACATCTAGCAGGAGAGGGTGATTGGCCGGGAGCCATTTTGGGGAGGGACCAACTCAGCCATGAACTCACAACAACTACTGGCTCCATCTACTGACCCCAGCCAAATTAAAGTCAATAAAAGGTGCACTGACTACTGCAGGCTGAATGAGTCTAGTTTCAGCCTCACAGCCAGAAACCAGCCTAAACTTTAAGGAAAATAAAGGTACAGGCTCACTGAGATTACCCCACCATAAAGCTAATGGTTTAGTGGGCTCAGTCGGTGGAATACTACTCTGCCATAAAGAAAGACAAACTTGAGCTCTTTCTAGGTTAATGCATGCAGCTTAATCTTAAGTGAAATTAACACACATGGGTAAATATTGCATTCTTTCTCTGGCATGAGAAACTGAAAGTTTAAATAAGGACCAAAATGTATAATAGATATTGTGAAATAAGAAGAGAATATTCAAATGGAAAGGGAAATGAGGGAAGGGGAGGGGTTAGGAAGGAAGGGAAAAGTAAAAAAAGAGAGAGAGGGGGAAAAAGGAGAAATAGAAACAAAACTTTTGTAAATAAAGAGGGGGAAGAGGTGCTGAAAACAGATTAAGGAGGTAGGGGAAAAGCAACAAGTTGTATCATGTACAGCACAAATTCCCTAGGATGAATGTGACCATTATCTATATCTAAAATGTACCAATAAAAATAATTTTCTTTGACAATAAAGAAACCTAAAGTACAAAGTCACAATCTCACTGGCTTGACACCTCACAGGACACTTTGCAGAAGTAGAGTAAGTGTAAATTGAGAGTAAAAATCTCATAAAAGAGGAAACTACAAATGTATGGAGCTTTGAAACTACACACGAACTTTCCTAAAATCCACCGCTGACTTCTGCGTATACTGGTCATTCTAAAAAACCAAGAACAAAACAAAACTGTGAAGGAAGAAAAAGCTATGAAATGATTTCAGTTGCCTCCACTTCAGGAGCAGAGTTGGATGTTTTAAATCTGTAAATTAGATAAGATTACTAAATACATTAAATCATCCTTTGAAACTCCAGAAGGCTGTACTATAGAATAAAGAAGATTGTGTCTCCAGGAGTAAGGATTCTTTACAAAACTAAAGACAGAATCAAAGCAGATTCCACTTTTTAAAAAGATAGAACAAATCTTGGTACCTGTTGAGTCACTGCTGAAGCAAACTCAACATTTTTGAGAGAAAGAAAATAGAATTCAGAAGAACCACAATCCTCTTTCTACACTGTCAAGTAAATAATCAAAAGTTACTGGCCTTATAAGGAAATAGAAAAAGGTGACTTATAGTCAAGGGAAGAGATATCGGTCAATTAGAAACAAAATCCAGATGACTGAGATATTGTAGTTAGCAAATAAGGGGTATAAAGCAGATATTATAAATGTATTTAAAGACTTAATGGAGTGGAATTTTAACAAAGTGTACATTTTTATAAAAAATGAAAATTTAAGAACAAGTATAGTAATTGAAGTGAAAAGTTTACTGGAGAAACTAAAAACCTGCTGGAAAAAGAAAAGCTTGTCATGAATTTGAAATTAAAATTCCATTTAAAATATCACAAGATATTAAATACTTGAAGTCAAGTTTAACAAAAATATATGTGCAAGATTTGTATCCAAAATAAAAGAGAAGGTGCACCATGGTTTGTAATCAGAAGACTCATTATTGTTGTTTTTTTAAGAAGACTCATTATTGTTTAAAAGTAAGTGCAGCACAAACTGATCTGTAGATCCAGTCTAATCCAGAACAAACTGCAACAAGTTTTTTTGTGAAAATTGACAAACTGATTCTAAAATTTCCATGGAAATGCAGGGTATCTAGAACAGATAAACTGAAATATTTTTTATTTCAATATTTACTAGGAAGTATATCATTTAAGGCTATGTGATATTGGTATAAGGATATATATATGACATATATCATTTATAATATATGGGTATATATAAGGATTGATGACATAAATCATCATGATATAAATATATATATGTAACAGAATTCTAAATTTCATCCAGATATATATGCTCAATTAATTTTCAATAAAGATGAAAATGATTCAAAGGAGAAAGGTTTTTTCCAGTAAATAGTACTAGCACAATTAAACTCACATATGCATTCATAAGTGAATTCATTACTGAATCAATTGAATTTCCAAATGGAAATAAACAAACAAACAAATGTGAATCATGACTGCTAGCACACAACTCATAAAAACTTCCAAGTACATTGTAAAGATAAAGCTGGACGTAGTAGCTAATGCCTGTAATCCCAGCACTCAGGAGGCTGAGGCAGGAGGATCATTGCGAGTTAGAGACCAGCCTGAGCTACAAAATGAGTTCAAGGCCAGCCTGAACTGCATAGAGAGACCTTGTCTCAAAGTGACAAAAAATAAAATAAAATAAAAAGCTGGACAAGGTGAATCTCAGCACTCAGGAGACTGAGGCAGAAGGATTGCTGTGAGTTTGAGGCCAGCCTGGGCTTTACATAGTCAGTTAAAAGTAAGCCTGAACTACATAGCAAGACCCTGTCTTGAAAAAACCAAAAAATAAAATAGCTTTGGAATGGCAACATAAGAAAACATTTTAGTAATAACTTTAATAGTTATTTTACCAACACATAAAATCTCCACCCTTAAAAAAATTGTAATTCATTAAAATTAAGAAGTTAAGAAATTTATTAAATTAAGAAGTGCTTAATATGACAAAAAGACATTTGTAATTCCTACGCTAGCAAAGGACTCATACTAGACTATACAAAAGTTATCAAAGAAATCTAAATTAAAACTACAATACTATACTACCACTATTCTTGCATTTAAAACATTTGACAAGCATAATGGTACATGCCTGTAATCTCAGTACTCAGGAGGCTGAGGCAGGACAATTTCAAACTTGAGGCCAGCAAGACAAAAAAAAACCTGGCACCTGCTAAGCCCAAGTTAGTAAGACTGGAGCAAATGGAACTCATATGAATTATTCATGCTTTGTTTTTGGTTTTTGCTTTTGTTTAAATTACTTATGTTGAGGTCGACTGGAAAATCCACTTTGGAAAACTCATACTATCTACTAAATGTAAGCAGATGTATACCTTGTGACCCGAAAATTTATTCCTAGGTATAAATCCTAAAGGAATGCCGCATTCATGGACGAAATAATGTTCATTAAGACCAAAAGCTGGAAACAATTCAAATGTCCACCATGCAAAGAATGGCTAAATAATCATCTGTTCATCAGTGAAAATGAATTAACTACTGTATAGAAAAGTTACACAAATGAGTAATATTGAGCAAACAGCAGAATAACATGCTATATAATCTAGCATAAAATTCACAAAGAAACTAAGGTAACCTATAGCATTGGAAGTAACAATTATGATTTCCTTTGCTGTGAGAATGTTGTAACTAGTTGGGGCACAAGGACTACTTCTAGGGTTTTAGTAGTTTTATTTCCTGATTGGGATAGAGGTTACATGACTATGTTCACTATGTGAAATTCATTGAGTTCTTCACAATATGCACTTTTCTACATACATGTTAATCCTCAATAAAACATTAAGTAGCATTAATTCATGTGGGGTTTAGAAGTAATGTCTATAGATTGAAGGGGAAAAGTGCATATACAAAGTTAATATAAAGTGTATGCCATAGGTAACGCATGTAACCAGACACTATAAACAATGCTTAACTATTTTCTATGTAATTATATAAATACTTTTAAATGCTTTACATGAAAAGTTCAACTTGATATTTTGCCACTGTATAGGTATAAGGACCTGGGTAAACTACAAGATCCAGGGTGACCATAAGTAATCTACAATGGAAACCACCTTTGCAGAATCTCTCTATTTCTATACATATATTACTTTTAATTTTAATATCCATCCCTTGGATGACCTGTGTTCTACCTTCCACAGGCAAATTCCACAGTTAAGCAAAATGCCCACAATATTTATTACTTTGAGTCTGTAACTAAGGTCACTCAAAGCAATAAATCAGAATATAACAGAATCTCATAGTAAGGCCACATAAATTATACTGTCTTTATTAAAAGGAGAAATTTTCTAAATTATTCTCAAAATTTTTCTTGGAAATAACTCAATAAATATATAAATAAAGCTATCCTCTATTTCTAATAGTTTTTAACTTTTCCAGATGCATTAAATTTGTTAGTCATGCATCATTAGTCTTCAATGTCATGCCACTGGTCAAGACCTTTTAAAAACAAGGCGGGCAACAATTTAAAATATGCTCGCCGTATCACACAGAGTTGACTGGATCAGAACCCGTCCTCCTGAAAATTCAGTTCCACCACCAAGCTAAAATTCCTTCCAAGCTGTAAGAACAATGCTCCCACTGTCACTACGTCTGCTCTCCATAGGATCATCGCTGGCTGTTCCTCTCAGAGCCACGTGCCATTGCACTGCTCTCCTCCTACACTACAGAGGCAGTTTGCCATAAGAATTAGAATATAACACACTTGCTGATCTTTAACAAAATGTCTCTATTATATATGCAGCATATGACACGTGCATGTACCTCACACATGAACACAATGAATAGCTTACTAAAGAATTCTAGAATCCAGACTTCTCTAAGAATGTCTCTTTAAAATAATTCATTTTTATTGGGCTAAAAAGCCTACTTTATTTTAAAAACAAAAGCAGATACCATCCCATGATAATTATTGTTCCCATCTAAGAATGACAAATGTCTTACATATTTATTTCCAAACAGTATGTGGAAAGTATGTTGTCAATTAAATAGTCACATTTTCAGAGAGAAACATCAGCATAGGACTCATATGCCTTACAAAAGACTCAGCAGTGAAACTATAATTACATGAGATAATTCTTTGTAAGAGCCAAAATAAAAACATTTTAAGTTTATGATGTGAAGTGATAAAGTGATTTGATTTTTTCATTTATTCAAAAAACATTAACCAAGTGTCTGTTATATGTCTCTTATATATTGTAATAAAGATCTGGTACATGCTACCCTCAAACCATTGAGTCTAAATTTACTAAATAAGGAAGTCAATGTTTACTCTGTGAGGTTGTTAGTCCTATGAAAGAGATGCTGAGTCTATAAGAACACAAAAAAGAATCATCCAGGAGTCAGGAAGCACTTCCTGGAAAAGACAACCTGGGCTGAGCTTTGCTACACAAGGAAAGATTGGCTGAATCACAAGGGCAATCCAGGTACACAGAATAGCTGGAGAAACAGAGGCTTAAAGTCACACAGACAATTCGAGATACTGCAAATTGTTCTGTTTTGAGGGAAAGTTTGATAGTATGGCAGAATCTGGAAATTAGACAAAACAGAATGGCAAGAGGCAAATCATAAAATACTTTAAGAGCTAAGAGATGGAAGGAGGGACAGGAAAAGGGATGCAAAAGAATTAACATATAATAATATATGTACATGCACCAACTCCCCACGAGGAATGTAATCATCATGTATCTCAAACATGTAATAAAAACAAAAAAAATTAAAATGTTTAGACCTCTAGTCTGTTAAAGAAAATTTTAAACAGGAAAGGAAAATGAAATTTTCATTTAAAAAAAACTATTTGACTTTGGGGCAAGGCTAATGTCATCATTTGAATTCTGGAGTTAATGTTAAGGATGAACAGATCTGAGCAACACGAGATAAAATGTATTGAATTTAGAACTATTTAAAAGGAAAAAACCTAACTGACTTGGTGACTAAGAAAGATAACACAGGAGACTGGGTCTGGAACAGTAGGGGCAGAAAGGGAAGACAAATGCATTTCAAACTATCTTGTGCATTATATTTTCTACATGCTGTCTGAAGAATCCCTTTAAAATATAAAGTATATAGCAAAGGTGATAAACATGGTATGGAGGCTCCTGTGAAAATTAAAAACAGAATTACCATGTGATTCACATCCATTTCAGTACCATTCACAATATCCAAGACATGTGAGCAGCATGTCTTCTGTGTGTGCCCACAGAAGAATGGAAGAAGACACTATAGTGTACGTACATCTGGTGGAATATTAGTCTTTAAACAGAAGAGATCCTGGGGCTGGGAATTTAGCTCAGCAGTACAAATGCCTACCTGGCACAAGCATGAGGTTGTGAGTTCGATCTTGCTCCCCCTTCCCCTACCAAAAAAAAGAAGAGATCTTGCCACTTGCCGAGACAAACTTGGAAGACATTGTACTATGTGAAATAACATAAAAATAGAAAAATATTGCATGATTTATTATCTTATATGTGAAATCTGCACATATATTAACTTATATGTGAAATCTTTGAAAGGAGGGAAAAAGAACTCAAACATATATAAAAATATAGAGGTGGAGAATAAAACAGTGATTATTGTGTGCTAGGAAGAAGATGCAAAGATGCAGGCCAAAGTATACAAAGTAGTGGCTAGGCGCCTGGCCATAGGTCTGCAGAGGAGGAGCTGGGCAGATCTGGGGTGCCCTCACTGGCCTCTCTGCGTGTCTGGAGGACTCTGGATTTCTGCGCCCAGACTGCTGGAGTTCCCTCAGGCTTCCAGGTGCAGTGAAGGAGAGAGGTGGGTTTGAGGCTTCCACATCAGCCTCCCCATTCCCGGCTTCATTTGGAGACCTGCTGAGCTCCCCATAGGTGGGCTGGCCCACACTACCAGCCTAGCCCAGCCTGTTTAGCTGCCGCGCCTGGCCATAGGTCTGCAGAGGAGGAGCTGGGCAGATCTGGGGTGCCCTCACTGGCCTCTCTGCGTGTCTGGAGGACTCTGGATTTCTGCGCCCAGACTGCTGGAGTTCCCTCAGGCTTCCAGGTGCAGTGAAGGAGAGAGGTGGGTTTGAGGCTTCCACATCAGCCTCCCCATTCCCGGCTTCATTTGGAGACCTGCTGAGCTCCCCATAGGTGGGCTGGCCCACACTACCAGCCTAGCCCAGCCTGTTTAGCTGCCGCGCCTGGCCATAGGTCTGCAGAGGAGGAGCTGGGCAGATCTGGGGTGCCCTCACTGGCCTCTCTGCGTGTCTGGAGGACTCTGGATTTCTGCGCCCAGACTGCTGGAGTTCCCTCAGGCTTCCAGGTGCAGTGAAGGAGAGAGGTGGGTTTGAGGCTTCCACATCAGCCTCCCCATTCCCGGCTTCATTTGGAGACCTGCTGAGCTCCCCATAGGTGGGCTGGCCCACACTACCAGCCTAGCCCAGCCTGTTTAGCTGCCGCGCCTGGCCATAGGTCTGCAGAGGAGGAGCTGGGCAGATCTGGGGTGCCCTCACTGGCCTCTCTGCGTGTCTGGAGGACTCTGGATATCTGCGCCCAGTCTGCTGGAGTTCCCTCAGGCTTCCAGGTGCAGTGAAGGGGAGAGGTGGGTTTAAGGCTTCCACATCAGCCTCCCCATTCCTGGCTTCATTTGGAGACCTGCTGAGCTCCCGATAGGTGGGCTGGCCCACACTACCAGCCTAGCCCAGCCTGTTTAGCTGCTGCACCTGGCCATAGGTCTGCAGAGGAGGAGCTGGGCAGATCTGGGGTGCCCTCACCGGCCTCTCTGCGTGTCTGGAGGACTGTGGATATCTCTGCAACCAGGGAGGGTCCACAGGTTCCTGAAGCACTGCGGCCTGTGGTGAGTACCCTAACCCGGCTGCGATTGAAGAACTGTGGAGCTTCCAAGGGGCAGGTGGGCGCACAGTATCCCTGAGGCCCAGCTTGTCTGGAACTGCGGAGTTCTGAGCAGGCAGAGGAGGGCCACTGGTTCTGTAGGCCTAATGGCTTGGAGTAGCGTGGTGCTAGAGTCTCAGTAGCTCCAAACATAGAAGGGGATTTTCAACAGATCCTGAGGAAGCTTTCAAATAACACTTGAAACACAGAAATGTAGGAAAATGACAAAACGAAAGACCAAATTACAACCTCAAACCTCCAACCCATCTCAAGAAACCCTAGGAGCGATGTATATAGAAGAAAATATATCCCATTCACCTCATATATCGGACACAATAGCCACTGAAATTGACAAGCAACTCCAGGAAGCTTTAAAGAAATTCAAACTCGAAATAATCTCCCAGATAAAAGAAGAAATGATAAAAGAAATGAAAGAGATTCTAAATATATCTAAAGAAAACACAGATAAAAAATTGGAGGAGCTAAACAAAAAGATAGAATCCCTAGACGAGCAATATAAGAAACAAACAGAATACATAATGCAGATGCACAGAGATATACAGGAAATAAAAAACTCCACTGAAAGTTGTAAAAACCGCCTTAATGAAAGTGAAGATAGAATTTCAGACCTTGAAGACAGGATTGCAGCTAGTGAACAGGAAAGGAAAGATCTTTTGAAAATAACAAGGAACCAGGAAACAACAATTCAACAACTGCAAGACGATGCAAAGAAGAATAACATAAGAATGATAGGGATTAATGAAAGAGAGGGAGACAACATGAAGGATGTCAGGAGGATATTTAGAGAAGTAATAGCTGAAAATTTCCCAAGCATGAGATCAGAAACTGACATCAGGATCAGTGAAGCATATAGAACTCCAAACAGTCATAACCAAAATAAAACTACACCCAGACATATAATAGTCACCATCCCAGAAATCCAACACAAGAATAGATTATTAAAAGCTGTCAGAGAGAAAAGACAAATCACTTATAAAGGAAAACCTATCAGAATCACAGCAGACTTCTCAGCACAAACGATAAAGTCAAGAAGAGCATGGAGTGAAGTATTCCAGATCCTAAAGCAAAATGATTTCCAACCAAGACTGATATATCCTGCAAAACTATCATTCAAAATAGATGGTGCAATACGATACTTCCATGACAAAGAACAGCTGAAGAACTTCATGAACACCAAACCAACACTGCAAAAAATATTGAAAGACAGTTTAGATACACAAAGGAAAAAACCACTAAGCAAAGCAAATAATTAAACAGAACCGAAAGATAAAGATGCAACAGCAGAGACATAACATTCCTACAATTAACCAGCATTTAACAGTAATAACCATTAATGTAAATGGTCTCAATGCACCAATCAAAAGAAACAGACTAGTAAAATGGATCAAGAAACAAAATCCAACCATATGCTGTTTACAGGAAACCCATCTAACCCAGAAAGATACTCACAGACTGAAAGTCAAAGGATGGAAAACAATTCTTCATGCAGCAGGAATCCAAAAAAAGGCAGGAGTAGCCATTCTGTTTGCAGACAACGTGAACTTTAAACCAACAATGACCATAAAGAACAAAGAAGGTCACTACATACTCGTAAGGGGAAAACTCCAAGAGGAAGAGATAACTATCTTAAATATATACGCACCAAACTCCAGAGCACCCAGTTATATAAAACAATTATTAACAAAAATGAAAACTCAAATTATCAGTAACACAATTGTAACAGGAGACCTTAATACACCACTGACACCAAGGGACAGATCAACCAGACAGAAAATGAGCAAAGAAATAACAGAACTGAATCACACCTGTGAACAAATGGGTTTGATAGACATATACAGAATGTTCCACCCAACAACATCAGAATACACATTCTTCTCAGCAGTACATGGATCATTTTCTAAAATAGACCATATATTAGCTCACAGAACATATTTAAGCAAATGCAAAAGAGTTGAAATCATCCCTTGCATATTATCGGATCATAGCGCTCTGAAATTAGAAATTAATGACAAAGGATACTGCAAAAATTCCGCAAACACATGGAAACTAAATAACACACTCTTGAGTAACCAGTGGGTCACAGAAGAAATTAAAGAAGAAATTAAACAATACCTAAAAGAAAATGAAAATGCAGATACAACTTACCGGAATCTGTGGGATGCAATGAAAGCCGTTCTGAGAGGAAAATTTATTGCACTGAGTTCCCACATCAGGAAAACAGAACGAATACAAATAAATAACTTGATGCTACACCTCAAACAGCTAGAAAAAGAAGAGCAAGTCAAGCCCAAAGCCAAAAGAAGAGAGGAAATTATAAAAATCAGAGCAGAAATCAATGCAATAGAGACTAAGAAAACAATCCAAAGAATCAACGAATCAAAGAGTTGGTTCTTTGAAAGAATAAATAAAATCGATAAGCCCCTAGCCAACCTTATTAAAAAAAGGAAAGAAAAAGCTCAAATTCATGCAATAAGAAATGAAAAAGGAGAAATCACTACAGACCCAATAGAAATACAGAGGATCATCAACACCTATTTCGAAAACCTCTACTCTCAAAAGTTTGATAACACAGAAGAAATAGATTCTTAGAAGCATATGAAGTACCAAAGCTAGATCAAGAGGATATAAAACTGTTGAATAACCCAATCTCTGCTAATGAAATTGAGAATGTAATTGGGTCCTTGCCCACCAAGAAGAGCCCAGGCCCAGATGGATTCACTGCAGAATTCTACAAGAAATATAAAGAAGACCTAATGCCGACACTCCTCAAACTATTCAATGAAATTCAAAGGGAAGCAATCCTTCCTAAGTCATTCCTGGAAGCAAATATTACTCTAGTACCAAAACCTGAGAAAGACCCAACTATAAAAGAGAACTATAGACCGATCTCCCTAATGAACACAGATGCAAAAATCCTCAATAAAATATTGGCAAATAGGATCCAGCAAATCATCAAGAAGATTATACACCATGACCAGGTGGGATTCATCCCAGGAATGCAAGGATGGTTCAACATACGCAAATCAATAAATGTAATCCACCATATCAATAAAGCCAAAAATAAGAATCACATGATCATCTCTATAGATGCAGAAAAAGCCTTCGATAAGGTCCAACACTTATTCATGATAAGAACTTTACAGAAAATTGGAATAAATGGTCTTTACCTCAATATAATAAAGGCCATTTATGACAAACCAACAGCCAGCATCATACTAAATGGCCAAAAATTGAAAGCCTTTACTTTAAAGTCGGGTACAAGACAAGGATGTCCTTTATCACCACTCCTATTTAATATAGTACTGGAAGTACTAGCCAGAGCAATTAGGCAAGAAAGAGAAATAAAAGGGGGTAAAGATAGGAAAAGAAGAAGTTAAATTATCATTGTTTGCAGATGACATGATATTCTACATAGAAGACCCCCTAAACTCCATTGAAATACTCTTAGATACAATAAATTCAGTAATGTGGCTGGATACAAAATCAATTCTCAGAAATCAATAGCATTCCTATACACGAACAACAAAATTACAGAGAGGGAAATAAGAGAAACTGGACTATTCACATTAGCAAGCAAAAAAATGAAATATTTAGGAATTACTCTTACGAAAGAAGTGAAAGACTTATACAGTGAAAATTATAATACACTGAAAAAGGAAATTGAAGATGATCTCAGAAAATGGAAAGACATCCCTTGCTCATGGATAGGAAGAACAAACATTGTGAAAATGGCCATTCTCCCAAAACTGTTATACAGATTCAATGCAATCCCAATAGAAATACCATCAACATACCTTATAGATCTAGAGAAATCACTCCTAAATTTCATCTGGAACCAGAAGAGACCTAGAATCGCAAAGGCAATTCTAAGCAGCAAAGACAAAGCAGGAGGCATCACAATCCCTGACTTGAAGTTATACTACAAAGCAACAGTAGTAAAATCAACATGGTATTGGAATCAAAACAGAGCTGAAGATCAGTGGAATAGATTAGAAGATACAACCACAACTACGAACACACTCAACCACCTTATTTTTGATAAAGGAGCCAAGCAGGTTCACTGGAAGAACGACAGTCTCTTTAATAAATGGTGCTGGAAAAACTGGCTCTCCATTTGCCGAAAACTAAAGCTAGACCCATGTCTATCACCATGTACTAAATTAAAATGTAAATGGGTCAAAGATCTGAATATTAAAACAGAAACACTAAATCTATTGGAAGACAAAATAGGTAGAAACCTTGGAGACATAGGAGTAGGTAAAGAATTCATGAACAGGACTCAAACCGCACGGGAAATACTTCCCAGAATCAATAACTGGGACCACTTCTTATTAAAAAGTTTCTGCATGTCAAAAGAAATCTCCAGCATAGTGAAAAGAAAACCCACAAACTGGGAAAAGATTTTAGTGAACTCTCTCTCAGACAAGGGCCTCTTGTCTAAAACATACAAAGAATTAAAGAAACTCAGACCTCCGAAATTCAAAGATCCAGTCCAAAAATGGGCATCTGAGATGAATATGCAATTCTCAGATGAAGAAATGCAAATGGCAAATAAATACATGAAAAAATGCTCATCATCATTGGTCATTAGAGAAATGCAAATTAAAACCACACTGAGATACCATCTCACTCCTGAAAGAATGGCCAGGATCAAGAAAACCGACAACAAATGCTGGAGAGGCTGTGGGGAAAAAGGAACTCTCCTGCACTGCTGGTGGGAGTGTAGACTGGTACAGCCTTTGTGGAGATCTGTCTGGAGATTTCTCAAAAAGTTGGGACTGGAAATCCCATTTATTCCAGCTATTCCACTTCTAGGCATATTCCCAGAAGAACTGAAAGCATCATACCACAGTGATTTATGTGCACCTATGTTTATAGCAGCACAATTTGTAATAGCCAGATCTTGGAAACAACCCAAGTGCCCATCAACTGAGGAATGGATAAAAAAGTTGTGGTATTTCTATACAATGGAGTATTATTCAGCTATAAAGAAGGATCACATTGAGATATTTATCAATAAATGGGCGCAGCTTGAGACCATACTCATAAGTGAAATAAATCAATCTCGCATGTGTGAATACCGAATAGTTTCCCTAATGTAAGTAATGATTCAAATATATAAAAATATGTGGTAATCATGATTCCCCATTAGGTGGCCTTGAAGCCTTATAAAGTTTTCACTCATTAATTAGAAAGGCTTTATTCTGGGCTTCTTGATATGAAAATATTTGAAGCTAGAGTACATGAAGTTTTACCCAAATATTTCAAGGAAAAAGACACTATGGTAACTACTATTAAGTCAGGTTATAAGGTGGTGAAGTACTAGGTTATTGAAACAGTCATGCTGTGACCTCTATTGTTATATTGTTATGTCCTGTTTTATCTCAATCTCCCCCTTATTGTTTCAAAAAAAATTATTTAGTCATTTCTTATGTTTGTCTTAATTAAAGAAAAAATTCAAAAAAATTAGGATATATAAATAGTAACTCTTTTCGATTTCCTATTAACTTGTTTTGAAGTCCTGTAGTACTCCCACGATCTTGTTTTGACTGATTAGACTCTGTTCCATTCTATATGATAGTATCAAGTTTGAAGACATAGGCAACTACTTTGAAGACAATAAGATTCACTAAGATACCCATTCTGGTTTGACTATTGTCTTCTTTGGAAGTCCTGTAATGTTTACAATGCCTAAGTTTTATTGGTCTTGTTCTCTACTGTTTTGTCCAACTTTATAATATCTAATAAGATAGACAATTCTTTTTAAGGAAACAAGGGACAACGTTGATAACCATTGTTGATAAACTTGTACTCTGTTCTACGCCATGTGCTATGTCTATCCTTGGTATTGACTGACAGCTTTGTTTTGCCATATTTGACTGTATTCTTCCCCCCCCCAAAGAAAGTAATAAGCACTAAGGAGTAATAAAATCCAAGATGTGTAAATTTTGTTGTAAAAAAGAGAGGGAAAAAAAAAAAAGAGCTCTAACGGATATAACAGCAAGTGTGTTTGGGGGTGTTAAATAGCTGACTTTATCAATGTTTTTGGAACATTGAACACAGCTGTTTGCAGTCTCCCTGTTTGAATGTCCACCTTGTGTTCTTTGATACTGTGATTTGAGGAACTATTTTCAAGAACATAGTGTGTAATCTACTAGCAGGTAATTTCTTACTGTTATGGTTTTTTGTTTTGTTTTGTTTTGTTTTGTTTTGTTTTGTTTTGTTTTGTTTTGTAGTTCTGTATTGCGTGTACCCTTACGCCGCTTTGGTTTGTTTTCTGTTTTTCTCTTTTTCCTCTTAAATAAAAAAAAACAAAAAAAAACAAAAAACAAAGTAGTGGCTATACACTGGGCACGGTAGTACATACCTGTAATTTTTAGCAAAATGAAGGAGGATCACAAGTTTGAGTCCCACCTAGATGATTTAGTGAGACTTTGTCTCAACATAAAAAAATAAAAATTAAAAAGTCTAGAGATGTACCTGGTTTCTAAACTCAGTACTACAAAAAATAAAAGTAAACAAAGTAGCAAATATATATAAGATGAACAAGTCTAGAGGTCTAACGTAAAAAACGGAATTTATAGTTAATAATATTGTATTTAGGAATTTTGTTAAATTTTAGCTGATCTTGCCACCAAAAAAAAAAAAAAACTGTGTGAAATGATTAATACATTAATGTTTCACCATGGTAACCATTTTGCTGTATATATGGATCCCATAACATCATGTTGTTTGCCTTAAGTATTCACAACAAACTTTATTTTAAAAAATAAATGCTAAAATTAAAAGTTCAAGTATATAGAAAATAATCTCCTGTAACATACATTTGACCAAATATTTATTGTGGTTTGCATGTTCACTGTAATTATTTAGAGAAGACTTTCCGAATTTCTTAAAGTTATGTCAAAGGCAGTGAGAAAGAAATATTTGGACAGTCCACGCCTCTTTTGTGAAATTAAAGAGGAAAATCGAACTTTCCTTTTCCTCCCAAAATAGTTATCTGAAGCAGGCTGAAGTACACAAAAAAATCTTTTCTTCTGACAAGTTTTTTAAATATCCTGCAGATGAGACTTACATTCATTAGAAAATTATTATAAGTAAATATATCAGAAGATGCAGCATGCTTTTATTATGTAACATTAACAAAGCAGCAAAATGGGTTATGCATAGTTTACACAGAGCATCAAAAAAAAAAGTTCAGTGAATTTAAACTTCTAGAAAATTGAAAAATAAAAAATGTCCTGAGGCAGATGTGAAACTTCCATCTCTCAACTGTTTGTGAAAAACGTTATAATTTATTTATGTATGGGCAAATGTGTCTTCACCTTCATTAGTCTTCTCTTTGTTATATATAGAAGTTACAGCATGGTGGATGCAAAGTTGTCTGCAGGGACTGGTAAGTAAAGAAAAGAGCCAGGACTGAGACACTGAGCCTTGGAGCTGTCTAGTGAGCCACTCTGCCCCCCACAGATAGATCCCACAGATCTGCAAAAAACTAATAAACTCAAGACAGTGAAAACAAAGCACTCACAAATCTAAGTTGGTAACTCTTAACCTGAGAATATGCAGTTTAGTCTTGCCCAGAATGACAGTACTCACTTTCTTTGCGAACTTCCCCAAGTGCAGAAGTAAGCTCTTCCTTTAAAACTGTGGCTTCCTGAGCAATCTTCTCTCCTTTGTCTAATAAATTCCAAGTTGCTTCCTCCACAGAAGCTATAAGGACTCTGGCTCTTTTCGAACGTCCTTTTTTCCTGTTGGAAGGGTTCTGGGGACAATTTACAAGTGTGGTAACCTAAAATTGGAAAAATACAGGCAATTCATTAGATAGTTTGTAAGAAGAATGAGGTCTTGAGATACTATAGCCCAGAAGAAAAGAAAGTGTTTCACTGTAATATGATTGATTCCCAGTACAACTGGTACCTCTCCAGTGATCGTCATGGCACCAAAAGCTGCATAATAGCTATCACTGAGTTATCAACTAAAGACATGGATATCCAAAGATAAGCCTTAGATATTGAATCTCACCATTCAGGAATGTTTGAAATGACTGTGTGTGCCTGTGTGCATTAACTATAGAAACGTCACATGAAAAAATACAAAAGCTTGATAAGATAGTCAAAAGTAGGAAAAATAGAAAACTATAAATCTCAGAATTAGCAAATTAGAAAATATAACTTACATCACTTTGTAGCCAATAAACTATATTAAGAGGGAAGCAAAAATACTTTTAATTATGCTGGTACAGTATTAATCTAAGACTAAGAGTAGATATGATTAATACACAAAGAGGGGAACATTGAAACATACAAAATAGGATAACAGAGCCAAAATCTTATGAGTAATCTTTCCCTGTAATCTGTCCCCCAGGTGCTCCTCTATCTGTCAGAGCCTCTCCAAGACTCTCTGAAAGTCCCCTATTGAAGAGTCTTTCCTGACCATCCCATCCCCATCTTCTCTCACTCTATCACTTGATCCCACTTTGTTTTTCCTAAAAACACTTACAAGAACTGATGTCTTTATTTATGTTTATTGGATGCCACCAATACTAAAAATGTAAACTCCATAAAAGCACAAAATGGATTTAGTTCTCCAGAAACCCAACTACTGCACACAGTAGGTATTCAATAAACATTATGTATATGGAATAGTTGGAGAGATTTTTTAATGTCTATATTTTGATTTGCCTGAATATGTTAATAATAAGCATGTATTATCCTTATAAATTTATTTAAAATAAGAGCAAATTCTTCACCCCCAATAATGATAAGTGAAATGACTGGGCTGTTAATTAACTGATTCAATCACTTTACAACCTATACAGCTATCAAAGACATTAAAGTATACACCTTATCCTACCTAAGATTATCCCTTTAGTAAAGCTATAAGAAAAACAGAAATAAATCTTAATAAAAATAAGAACATGTGCCAGGATGTGGTGGCACACACCTATAATGCCAGCACTTGGGAAGCTGAGGCCGAAGAATCATTGCAAGTTTGAGACCAGCCTGAGCTATAAAGTAAGCTTAAGGCCAGCCTAAACTGCCTAGTGAGACCCTGTCTCAAAAAAGATAAAAATAAAAAAAAAAAATAAGAACATACTCATGATAAGAGAATTACTTGGGAATAAAAATTAAGCATACATATTTGGAAACAAAAACTTCATGCATAAATGCTTTATCAAAAATATACATTCTTTCCATTTCCTAATTAAACCCCCAATAGCAAATGAAAGCTTGAAAGTCCCCATTATAAAGAAAAGAGGAAAAAATGGGAGGGGGTGTAGTACTTGTATCCAATATTTAAACTAGAAGACTTGAACCTTCACTGAAAAACCTTCTGCTCTGTAGCACTTAGGGATTTGGCTTGCAGTTTATGAAGCATTAGACATTTGCTCACTTGGATATTTGGATCCACTGTTTAGCTAGGCACTAAGAACTTACAAGCTATAGAGTAATATGTGGATGAAAATAATTTTTGTCTGAACTTCTTTTCTCCTTGTCCAATTACCCTCTGTTTTATCTAACTTGCTTTATTCCTATGTTCATGACCCAGAGTGGAATACCTTCTGGCAAGACTTTTTTCCTTGCTTCGAAAATAAGCAAATCACATCATACTGCAATATGGTACAATGATTAAATAAAGTTTTTTTTAAATACATAACATGATGTGAATATTGGTTGGCATTTAATGTGTATTTTCTAATCTGTTCCTCACATACATACAGAAAATTGGTTATGGGAGTCCTTTTCAAAGGCATGGCTTCTGGGTCTAATTTTATCTTGCTTCTGATCCCCTCACACTAAATGTGGTTAAGGAAGTTAACGAACAACATTCTATATGCTTCACAAACCACTAAGTTGTGTCATGCATCATCATTGTGTATTATATAACAATAGCAACAAACTTGATTTATTATTATATTTATTTATTTATTATTAAACTTGATTTATTATATATATATGATTTATTTATTTATTATATGGACTTTTACAAATTCCTTAAAGCAAAAAGTGCACTACTGTCACTCTAATTTATATTGACAAAGTTAAAGATATTTGCCCAGATTAAGACAAATTATAACACCTAGTTTAAAACTTCTTTAAAATGAAGAATAAGTATCATTGTCTGAAATGTTCCTTCAGAATGTATTTTGAGTGCCACAATTCATGACGCTTCCCACTGCACATTCCTCCTCTATTGTTCAAATCTTCCAAGCACCAAATGTTTTCCACTGAATAGCCTGGGCTTTGAAATTAAAATGAGCATTCCAGAAATGCTTTGTTACTTATAACAAATGGCAAAGAAATAAGAAATGTGAGAACATTCTATAAGAACATTATCCTTCCTTTTTAAAAAATTACAATTGCAACTGGTAAATTATTCACTGGTACAAGTTATGTGAACGTATATCTTCTTTCAAAATTCCCCAGTGTAATTATTTAGCATTGACTAAACCAAAGTTAAGTGACAGGTTTTCATGATTTATTTTATTTCAGAAAGTAAATATGGCTGAGCAATCTGTGACCAAAAAAGAAGAAAGAAAGAAAGTTAAGTCTTTTTTATTTTTCATCTCAACTCAGATAGGAATATAACCTACTCCCATCAGTGACTAGAACAGATGATTCTCACCAAGGAGGTGGGGTTCATATGTTACTTGAAAAGGTCTCCCAATTTTGAGAGAACACCAGAAGCCAGTAAAACTATCTTTCGAGTTATACTGTAAAATAATTCATGTTCCTCATTTTCTTTTTCATACAAAACATACTCTACTTTTGTAAAGAACTCAATGCTTTTTTTTGAAACCGCAGCAGAGATGATTCTAATGTGTAATCAAGCTCATGTTTTACTAACTTTACATTTTGTTACTGATACACAACCCTCCTCTTTCTCTTTTTCCCTCTCATACTGAAATCTCTAGGCTTTCAGCTTTAAAGAAAGTTTCAGTTTGCTCACTTTCCATTAGCCTATCAAGCTATTCTAGGCTATAAAGACAGCTTCATCAAAAATGAAGTTGTGAAAGAGATCCCCACTGATGTTGCTAAATTAGAGGTTTCAAGCAATATGAAAAGAATGGAAATTCCCACTTTATTAATTCTGCATTTTTAAAATTCCATAAAACCGTGTATATTTTAAATGATTTGCAACATTTGTATGTTCAAATTTAGAGTTCAAAAACTAGCTTTGTAATATTGCCTACTTCAGGTGTGCTTCTCTAGATGCTCCAAAGACAGTGAAAACTATGCTAAATTGATGTGCTTAGTGAACCAAGCCTTCAGAGTCGTGCTGACACACAATAGGAGCACTGCAGAATATGACATGAGACTGCAATTCACTTTCATTTGTTGCATCAATGCAACAATTACTTTAGCATGTCATATACTAGTTTTGTAGAAAATTTTTAATAGCAACTTAGATGGCACATTTATATTCTACAGCCATGTTCTTTCCCAAATTAGTTTATCTTTTCTTTTAATTCTACTGTCATTATTGTAAAGACCATGTTAACAGCTAAGTCTTTCTTGTTTATGAGACAAAGCACTTTGAATTTTAACCTTCCTCCAACACCTCAAAGGAGGCTTTAGGGCTACTTTTGCTCTTTGACTTAATTTTAATTTGTGAAATAAGATGTAAGACATTTAAATCATGTTAATCAGCTAAAGCTTCAGCAGGGTTCTGAAAGAAATTAGAAGAACAAAAAAATAACAACTGTAGATAAGTAAAACCAATAACTTGTCAAAGTAGAAGGCATCATCCAATATTAAGGGAGATAATATGCGGATGTCCTTTCCTCAAGTCACTGATAGATGCATGTGTCTCTTCTTGCCAGAAACAATCTTCAGTAACTTAACAAAAGCACTGGGGAAGATTGAAGGGTTGTGAATCCACCAAATGCATAACTCTGGATCAACATTCTACAGTCCTCTGAAACCAACCACAGCCTCCTTTTCATCTCAAACCAATAAACATTTATCAAAGACATAGTGTGTTTAAAACAATGCCCTAGGCATTAAGGAAATAAAGATGAGTAAGCTCCAGGATGGTGATGAGAGAAATACACAACTAGCTGCCGAATACTAACTGCTTACACTTACAGAAGTACAAAGAAGTGCTGCAGAGATTGCAGAAACTAAATTGGCCTTCTAAGAGTGTCCCTAAGGACAAGGTTTCCTACCAGGAGAGAGAAGGGAGAGTCATCAAGTGAAGAGGGCCACTCCCAGGGGTAGAGACAGATAATGTTTTTGTCTGAAAGTTGCAGATAGTTAAGTTTAGCAGACTATGGGGTAAAAACAAGAAAGCAGATGAGATACAAAAATAGGAAGTAGGTTCCAGCTTAAATAGGGGAAGATTCTTAAGCAAAGAAAAAAGTTAATCTTTAATAAACACTTCAAACACAACATACCTGAAGTAAAACCAAAAAGGGTTATGAATCCAACAGTCCTCCACTTATATTTCTTACCTCAGCTGTTGACATCCCTAACCTCAGTTAGAAACTCAAAGGTCATCTGGAACATTAGGTCTCTCATCCTCCCCTCCAAGGCATTGTCATCCACACCACAGAAACAAGGCCTGAACCTCAGCCTGTCAACCAATCTATTGGGGTTTTTGTTTTCTTTTGTTTTGTTTTGTTTTTTTAAATGCATGTGAGGATTCTGGCTTTATGAAGAGGCTCTGGAGAAATCTCTACTTTAGCGACAGTTCTGTACTCCTAGTAGGGGTATCATGGGCAAGGGCTGATTGACACACACTTGCACTAGCTTAAAATCTTTCAGTGGTTACCTGCTATCTACAAGTTAAATCCAAACATTAGTAGGGTCTATGAAGCAGTCTACAGTCTCACTCCTAACTAAATTTTCACTTTTACCCTCTATTTGTGTAATTTGATCACAAATTACTTGGGCTCACCTAAAATGTCTTTGCCCACTCATAGCTGCCTCATGTCATTCATGACAGTGTCACATACTTGGTCATCAACATACTGCTTTCTCAACTGCACTGCAACACAGTCTTAGAGGCTGCTTTTGTCACAAGCAATGATTCTTCACTTGGGCTTGCTAAAAGCTTGGCATCTTTGCCTTAATTCTGTATCTGTCTCCTTTTTTACCTGAAACTTTGGGTCAAATTTCTCCTCAGCCCTGCAATGTAGACATGTTAATCTCTCAAGGAGTTTCTGTTTAAAAAAGCAAGGCTAATTAGCCCTAGTTTTATCTAACCTCTTTCTGTCCTATTTTGAAGCTGAAAACACCAAGATAAGGATAAAGTATTTTTAAGATCCCAAGAACAGAAAGAGCCTTGCAGGCAGATTATCCATGATGGGACTGTCACCCTCCTGAAAAGTGGGAGCAGTTACCCTATCACAGGACTTGAGGCTAGTCTGTAGGGAAAAATAAAGCTCAGGGTGGTTACACTACAGTTCAGGTTATGCAGGGATGATTTCCAAGGGATCGTAAGTGCTAAATTAGCAAACTCCCAACACAGCCACACCTCATTGTCTCAGTGTGAAAACTCATAAAACCAAAATCAGAATTGACACATAGCCACTATTATGTATTTTACTATAAACTTGGAGTGCCACAAGGGCTAGTGGGCTGGCTGGAGGATTGAGCGGCCAGCGAGGAGGCTGAGGACCGTTGTGGGTGTACAGCAGCTGGAAGCCTCACAAGTGGCTGGACAATGAGGCTGGCTGGACACTGAGAACTGCTGCAAGTATGTGCAGCTAAACAGGTAGACTCCATCTAAGCAGCTGAGAAGTTGTGCAGACAGGGAATTGAGCTGAGCTGAGCTGAGCAGCTGAGAATAAAAACATGTCAAGTCAATTCCACAGCTCTGTGTCGCTTCTTTGGGCTGCCCATACCTCAACTGCACCTTCCTAGTCTAGACTGGTGACAGGAAAGTCTCCTAAGCAGAGGAAACCCAACTTTCCCCTCAAGTGATAATGACTACTTTGCAGTTAGCAAGACATTGAAGAACTAGACCTTAATTAATAATCAACCAGACTACAGTTTGACCAAAGCTGCTTAATTGTGCATACTTACTGCTTTTGTTCTTTTCCTATTTAATTCTGAGGTTCTAGTTCATAACCTCATACAGCACTGATTGGCCCCCTTGGTCTTCCCAGTATGACTATACTGAATAAATTCCTTTCCTACGTTTCACCATCACTTTTCCAGTTTGATTTTGGGAGAAAGTAGTTAGACCTGGTGTTTTGGGACTCCTACGGTCAGGCCCCAAGGGATAGTACTTAGAACATAGTACTATGAACTCAGTAAAGGCAGGGCTATGTTTAACTCATCCTGAAAGCCCATAGCTACTGTGCTATGAATTATAAATAAATAAAGAATGTTTGATTTACTGGGGTAAAAATTTAATAAAACTGTAGATTTTAGAAGCCTTAAACCAAGAGTCAATGTTTGGTGGTTTGTATAAGGTTACCAACAGAGCTGGTCCCTATGCCAAAATTAAAATTTGATTTTAGTGATAGCACATGGTATCATACCTCAAAATTAATTCCATAATAAGGGAGATTTTTATGGTCATTTCCTTCATTTAGCATCATAAAAAAGAAAATTATGATAAATTCTGAATAGTAAACTTCCATTTATAATTTCTGGGAGGTCTGATCCATTCAAAGTGATATAGAATCAAGGATATTACAATCTATATTTTTCCAAAAAATTAGTTATGCATGAATAGTTCATTTTCAAACTATAAATTTTTTTAAAGCACTCTTATTATCATTATTTATTTTATTACTGATTTTAAATTTTTTAATCTATTTATAGTTTGCTATGGCTGCCAAAGCAAAAAACACAGAATAGCTGAAATAACTGAAATTTATTTTTTCACAATTCTTTAGTCCAGAAACCCAAGAAATCAGCAGATCTGATTTCTCCCAAAGTCTGTCTTTGACTTGAGGATGGCATGTCCTCATATGTGGACACACATTGTTGATGTCTCTCCCTGTACATCTTAATCTCTTTTGATAAGGACTCTAGTCATGCTGGATTAGGAGCTATCCTAATGACTTATTTTAATTTAGTTACCTCTGTTTCCAAATACAGTCACATTCTGAGGTACTATATAAAATTGGGGCTTCAATATGTGAATTGTAGGGGGAAACAATCCATACCACAAGTGGCACAAAAAGTATAAAGCATAAGTATAAACCTTTTTTAAATATATAGTTTAAGGTTTTGGTTTTTTGTTAGATTAACAAATATCATTAACATGAGCTATTACTTTGTGCTGTTAACAGACAATAACAAAGCACATATGGAATCCTTCCCAATTCTACTAGCACTCTGAGTCACCCAGATGGTACCACAAATCACAGAGATTTACATGTCAAACACATAAACAACTCTAGCTAAAGGTTCTGATCCAGGAAGTATACTTATTTTGGCATAAAATATAGAGTTAAACAGAATAATGAAATGACCACATACTGAGACTAATATCAAATATTAGTTTCTTCCAGTTTTTACTGAACTACTTACTAATCACAAACAATGAACAGATAAGAACAATTGATTTTGCAAATTAAAATCACACTGAGATTCCATCTCACTCCTGAAAAAATGGTCAGGATCAAGAAAACTACCAACAACAAATGCTATAGAGGCTGTGGGAGAAAAGGAACTCTCCTGCACTGTTGGTGGGAGTATAGATTGGTGCAACCATTGTGGAGGTCAATCTAGAGATTTGTCAAAAAGCTGGGATTGGAAGTCCCATTTGTTCCAGCTATTCCACTTCTGGACATATTCCCAGAAGAACTGAAAACATTATACCACAGCAATATATGTGCTTCCAAGTTTATAGCAGCACAATTTGTAACAGCCACATCTTGGAAACAACATAAGTGTCCATCAACTAGGGAATGGATAAATAAGATGTGGTATTTTTATACAATGGAGTACTCCTCAGCTATAAAGAATGATCACATTGAGATATTTATAAATAAATGGACGCAGCTTGAGAACATACTCATAAGCGAAATAAATCAAATTCACATGTATAAATACCGAATAGTTTCCCTAGTGTAAGAAATGGTAAGAATAGATAAAAGTATGTGGTAAACATGATTCCCCATTGTATTGCTTTGAAGCCTTATAATGTTTTCATTCATTAGTTGGAATGGTTTTATTCTGGGTTGTTTGATTTTATTGTCTGTGATGGTATAAACAGCTATTTTGAAGGAAACAAGACACTATAATAGCTAGTGATGACTTAATATCATCTGTTTTTGAAGTCCCATCAAGCTTTTGTTCTTCTGTCTCCATCGCTTTTATCATGTTATATCTTATTGGATTTTATTATACGTGATAGTATAAGCAAAATTTTTTATGGACAAGGAGATAATATAGTACCCATTGTTCATTTTCTGTTAGTTGGTTCTGAATACCCTGTAATACTTTTCGTTCTCTTGAATGGTTTTACACTGCTTTGTTATGTTTGATGCTATAGTATATGAAGGTATACTCAAATATTTCAAGGAAAGAGACACTATGGTAACTACTGTTATGTCAGGTTGTCTTGCGGTAAAACACTATGTTGCTTAAATTGTTCTCTTCTGACCTGTGTTGTTATGTCCTCTTTTATCTTAATCTTGTTTTTTAAAATAAAAAAGAACAATTGATTTCACCATTCAATTATTCAATAAATATTAATGGTGCACCTACACTATGCAAGAGAATATGGCAGTGTGCTTCATTGTACTGTGGAGGGACAGAGAATAAACAAATGCCTAAGTAAGTATACAACACAATAAGCAGAAACATCAGGTAAAAAGGTAAAGGAACACAAATTAAAGGGTTCATTTGGGCTGGGTAGCAGGGAAGACCTCTCTAATAAGGCAACAAATACCAAGGAAATAGAGGGGTAAGACATATGAACATTTGGGGGTACATATCCAGACCAGGGAAACATCAAGCACAAAGGTTCCAAAATAGAAGGTTCAGAAGGAGTATCTCAGAAGCAGAAGGCAGGCCAGTGCCCCAGAGCACAAAAAAGGTAAGGCCAGCATCCCTCCCCCACACTCAAAAGACCTCAGCAGCCCAGAGGAGCCTCAGCCACTCTTACCCCTCACCTAGACAACCTTGGCAGCCCACTAGAGCATCAGCAACCTCTTCTACCAGCTGCAACACCTTGGTGGGCTGGCAGGAGCCTTGGCAACCCTTTCCTACATCCAGAGGACCTTGGCAGGCCAGCAAGACCACAGTGAGTCCTCCCACCCAAGTAGAGGATCTCGGTGGGCCAGCAGGATCCTTGGCAAAAACTTTCTCCACCTGGAGGATCTTGGCAGGCTGGTGAGAGCATACAGAAAACCCTGGGTGGGCTGGCAAGAATGCCAGCAAGGCCTCCCCCAGCCTGGAGGAACCCATCTGGGCCTGTGAGATCCCCAATGACACAGTAGGGTCCTGGCTGGGATGCACATCATGGACAGGTGGGTCTGGTGACCTGGAACAGTCTGAAGCCACAGTAACAATATGAGCTAAGGGTTGGTTCACATCAATACTGCTAGGCTATTAAGCCTAGGAAGAATATAAGACTCACCCAACTGGCCCCACAGGAAGAATTTAGGTGACTGACCCCTCCCCTACACTGTAGGACCTAGCAACTGGGTAAACATCAGCCACACAGTAGGACACTAAGACACACACAATGGACAATTGAGACTAGTGGGACTGAAAATTCCTAAATATTAACCAAGAGGTAAAAATGACAAAACAAAAAAGCAAAATGCAATCTCAAACCCCCAGCCCATCTGGAACAAGTACAGGAGACATCAAAACAGAGGACATTGGAAGTCACACACCTGAAATTTCTGAAAAGATAGCAAATGAAGTAAAGAAATAAATCCATAGAGGAAGTCAGATCAAAAATAATCTACCAGGTAAAGAAAGAAATGACAACCTTAATGAAGGAGTTGCTCAGCATAGCTACAGAAGACATAGATTTTAAAACAGTACAGGAGAATGGGAAAATGATGGAAACCTTGAATGAACAATATAGGAAAGAAATAGAATGCATGAGACAGGTTCAAATAGATATCCAACAAATAAAAATTCCATTGCAAGGTGGCAAAATTGCTTGAACAAAATTGAAGATAGACTTTCAGCCTTTGAAGATAGGATCACAGTAGTGATCATGAAAGGAAATAACTCTTAAAAATAACAAGGGACTATGAAATAACAATTCAACAGCCCCAAAATGATGCAAAGAAAAACAATATAATACTAGTCAACAAAATGTATGAGTAAAAGCAAATGATATCAAAAACCTTTTTCAGAAGTAAAAGCAGAAAATTTCCCAAGTGCAGAAAAAGAATCTGATAAACAGATAAGTGAGGCATATAAAACTCCAAACAGTCATAACCAAAATAAATCTACACCCAGATATATAATAATCAAGATCCCAGAAATTCAAGAAAAAACCAGAATACTAAAAGCTGTTAGAGAAAAGAAACAGATCACCTATCAATGAAGCCTATTAGAATCATGACCGGCTTCTCAACATAAATCATTAAGTCAAGATGAGCTTGGATTCTAGTATTTCAAGCCCTGACAGAAAACAGCTTTCAACTCAGACTAATGTACCCTGCAAAATTATTTCTCAAAATTAATGGAGAAATGAGATACTTCCATGACAAAGAACAACTGAAAGAAATTCATGTCCACCAAACCAACCCTAGAAAGAGTACTGAAATGTATTCTAAGTAGAGATAAAAATGATCAGAATTGCCAGAAAAACAACAGAAAGAAACCACCAGGCAGGGCAAGCAATTAAACAAAGAAGGAAAAGCAGGGAACCAACAACAGTAAAACAATATAACAAAGATTAACCAATACATATCTGTTATAATCATCAACCTAAATGGCCTCAATTCACCAATTAAAAGAAATAGACGGGCAGAATGGATCAAGAAGCAAGATCCAACAATACACTGTATATAAGAAACACACCTAACTCAAAAAGAAGTCAAAGGATGGAAAATAATATTCCATGCAACAGGAACCCAGAAAAAGGCAGGGATACCTATTCTGTTTACAGACTATGTGAATTTCAAGCCAAAACTAACCAAAAGAGATAAAGAAGGTCACTATCTACTTATTAGAGGCAAAAATCAAGAGGAAGAGATAACAATCATGAATATATATGCACCAAATACAAAAGCATGCAACTATATAAGAAAAATACTAAGAGACATGAAAAATCAAACATGTAATAACACTATTGTAACAAAAGACCTTTATACCTCATTGTTACAAAAACATAGATCAACTAGACAAAAAGTCAGTAAAAAAAATAATTGAACTGGATCAAACCTGTGAACAAATGGACTTAGTATATTTACAGAGCATTCCACACAATAAAATCAGAACACACATTCTGCTCAGCTGTACATGGGATATTTTCTAATATAGACCATATATTAGCCCATAGAACATGCTTAAGTAAATGCAAAGGAATTGAAATTATTTCATGCATATTAGATCACCATAATATACTGAACTTGGAGATTAATGGCAAAACAAACTGCAAGAACTACATAAACCCATGGAAATTAAATAACACACTTCTGAACAACCAATGTGTCATAGATGAAATTGAAGAAGAAATTAAACAGTATCTACAATAAAAATGCAGATACAACATACCAGAACATGTGGGACACAATGAAAATAGTCTTAAGAGGAAAATATATAGCATTGAACTCTCACATCAGGAAAACAGAATAAACACAAACAAATAACCTTATTCTGTACTTGCACCTTGTAGGAAAAACAAGAGCAAATCAAAAGCAAAGATCATACAAAGGAGGAAATTACAAAGATCAGAGAAGAAATTAACACCAATGAGACTAAGAAAACAACATAATGAATCAAACAGTTAGTTCTTTGAAGAATAAACAAAATTGTTTAACTTCTAGCCAACCTTATCAAGAAAAGGAAAGAAAAAACTCAAATCCATGCAATGAGGAATGAAAAGGATGAAATTCCTACATATCCTGTAGAAATTCCAAAGATCATCAATACTTACTTTGAAAATCTTTACTCACATAGCCTGGAAAGCACAGAAAAAGTGGGCAGACTCCTAGAAATGTATGAATTACCAAAGCTGAATCAAGAAGGTATAACAATTTTGAATAACACAATATCAGATACTGAAATTGAAACCATAATTTAAAATTTACCAACAAAGAAAAGCCCAGGTCCTGATGGATTCACAACTGAATTCTGTCATAAATTTAGAAAACATTTAATGCAAATACTCCTCAAACTCTTTAATGAAGTTGGAAGGAAAGCAATTCTAGGAAGCAAGTATTAATCTGATACCTAAATCAGAGAAAGACCCAACCAAAAAGGAAAACTACAGGCCAATGTCTCTAAGAAACATAGCGCAAAATTTCTCAATAAAATACTAGCGAACAGAATGCAGCAAATCATTAAGAAGTTTGTATACCATGACCAAGTGGGATTCATCCCAGGAATGCAGGTATGCTTCAACATACACAAATCAATAAATGTAATATACTACATCAACAAAGCCAAAGACAAAAATCACATAATCATCTCAATAGATATAGAAAAAGCTTTTAACAAAGTCCAACACTCATTCACAGTAAAAACCTATAAAATTGGAATAGATAGTCTCTACCACAATCTGATAAAAGCTATCTATGACAAGTGAACAGCCAACATCATACTAAATGGACAAAAACTGAAAGCTTTCATTCTAAAATCAGAAACAAGACAAGGATGTCCACTGTCACCACCCCTATTCAATACAGTTCTGGAAATATTAGCCAGAGAAATTAGACAAAAGAGAGAAATAAAAAGAATGACGATAGGAAAGGAAGAAGTCAAATTTTGATTATTCACAAATGACATAATACTTTACAGAGAAGAACCCTAAAACTCCACCAAAAGACTACTACAATTAATAAGTAAATTCAGCAGCATAGCTGGATACAAAGTCAATATTCAAAATTCAATAGCATTCTTGTACACAAACAAAAAACTTACTGAGAGAAAAATTATGGAAATAACACCTTTCACAATAGCATTCAAAACAATAAAATACTTAGGAATCAATCTAACAAATAATATAAAAGATCCATATATTGCAAACTACAATGAAGGAAATTGAAGAGGATATATCCCTTGCTTTTAGACAGAAAGAACCAACATTGTGAAAATGACCATACTCTCAAAACTTTTACACAGATTTAATGTAATTTCAACCAAAATACTATTAGGATACCTCACAGATCTAGAGAAAACATTCCTAAAATTCCTTTGGAAACAGAAGAGACCCGGAATAGCAAAAGCAATGCTTGGAAACAAAGGCAAGGCAAGAGGTATTAGAAAGCTACTGTAACAAAATCAGCATGGTTCTGGCAAAAAATAGACCTAAGGATCAACAGAAGAGATTAGAACACGCAGACACAAAGACCCTAGAGACCTTGTCTTTGATAAAGGGATCAACAAGTTCACTGGAAGAAAGATAGCCTATTTAATAAATGATGCTGGAAAACCTGTCTTTCCACATGACAAAGACAGACTAAAGCTAGCCCCCGTCTATCATCATGAACTAAACTAAAGTCAAAATGTATCGACTTCCGGGAGAACATGGCAGACAAATAACAGCAGCCACAGAGGCTCTCTGAGATTACTAGGTTAGAATCCAGGAGCGGTGCCATGTGAGGAGTCCTAAGTGAGGGGAGATGTACCCTACCCAGGAACAAAATAAGCTGAGAGAAACCAACTGGAAATGCAATCCTGCTGCTATAAAAGGAAAAGATAAAATCTCAGCACGCAGGAAGCTGGAGCCCGCGCCACTAGAAGCCATGATTTGAATTTCCTGCTGCCGCTGCTGCGTTCCAGTCAGCACGGCAGGGAGAGAAACACGCGCAAGCTCTGAGAGTGAGATTCGGCAAACCAAAGGCATGGAGAGTGGGACTGACAGGGAGCCCTGCATCGACCTGTGGTAAGTGAGAGAAATGGGGACCCTTTCATACACTAGGAGGCTCCAACAGAGGACATTCTGGGAACAGGCAGACTACCCAGAACAGGGCCCTGCAGTGACTTCAGTCACATATTCCCTTCTCAAGCGGGATTGGTGGGAAGCAGTTGGCCTGGTGACACCGCGGACTAAGATCCAGTAGGCTAGCCCAAATCAGGTCCCTGTGCCTGGTGGTGCACCCTAGCAGTGAAACCTTCACTAGGTTGATCTAGGTGGGCCCAGCAGAGGCTGCCCAGATCTGTGTCTCCCTAGTACACTGCAGTGGGCAGGAACACCTAGCGGGCAGATTCAAACAAGCTGTAACAGACAAAGAGGAAGAAAAAAAAAACTGGGCCTCCTACATATGCTTGTATGGAAGGAACAAAAAGTATGGGAAAAGGGAGCAACAAGAAAGGTTCTTCAGTCCCCAATCCTGAGAACACTGATCCAGGAAAGGTAAATGCAAAAGAGAATGAAGACAGAAAACATGCAATATCAGACACAGCACCAATAGACATAAAGCGGTATCTCTGGGGCCTCATAGACGAGTTCAAAAGTGAAGTATTTAATGAAATAAGTATTTAAGAAATAAGTAGAATAGTTAGAGAAATGCTAAGCACCGCCCAAGAAAAAATAGATGATGGAATGGAAGAACAGAAAAAAAGAGGAAAATTGTTTGATGGAGAAAATAGAGAAAACATAGAATATGTGAAGCAGATTCAAAGAGATTACCAGGAAACTGAAACTATCGAAAGCTGGCATAACAGCTTGAAAGAAACTAAGGATAAATTATCTGAACTGGAGGGCAGATTTGTAATGTGGGAGCATGAAATGAAAAACTTCGTAAAAATAACAAGAAAAACAGCAATAATAAAAAGGCTAGAAGATGTTAAGAGGATCTATAACTTAAGAATTAAGAACATAAAAGAAGAAGTAGGGACACAAACAAATGAACTACAAAAGCTATTCACAGAAATAATCCAGGAGAATTTCCCTAATTAAGCAAAAGGTAAAGATACTCAGATGTGTGAGGCATACAGAACCCCAGCCACCTACAACCCAAACAGAGCTACACCCAGACATATAATAATCAAAATTCCAGAAATCCAATATAAGAACAGAATATTAAAAGCCGTCAGAGACAAGAAACAGATCACTTACAGGGGAACACCCATCAGAATTACAGCAGACTTCTCGGCACAAACCATCAAATCACGAAGTGCGTGGGGGGAAATAATTCAAGCTTTGAAAGATAATAACCTCCAGCCAAGATTGATATATCCTGCACAACTGTCCCTAGAAATTGATGAAAAAAAAAGGTGCTTCCAGGATAAAGAGGAACTAGGGGAATTTGCGACCACCAATTCAACTCTACACAGATTACTGAAAGATATTCTAAAAATGAAAAATACCAAGATTCCAGAAACAGTGGCAGAGAGGCCACAATGAATGGAGTAGAAAGTGGAATGAAGAAGACAAACTGACAACTAATGACAGAAAAAGAGCTCAACAGAAATGAGGCAGAGAAGGTTGGATGGTAGGAACAGCCATTTTGGAGAAAATAAGACATCATAATAGCTAGTGCTGATTTAATATCCTCTTGTTTTGAAGTCCTGTCAAGCTTTTGTTCTGCTGTCTCCATTGGTTTTAACGTGTTGTATCTTATTGGATTTTATTATATGTGATATTATAAACAAAAACTGTTATTCTCTTGAACGGTTTGACATTGTCTTGATATGTTTGATACTACAGTATACGAAGTTATACCCAAAGATTTTAAGGGAAGAGACACTATGGTAACTACTATTATGTCGAGATTATCTTGTGGTGAAACACTATTTTGCTTAAATGGCCATGTTTTGACCTGCGCTGTTTTGTTGTTATGCCCTCTTTTTTATCTCAATCTCCTTTTTTTATCTACTTTTTCATTTTTATCCTTTTAATTAAGGGAAAAATAAATAAAAAGTAGCAGGATATATTATAGTAACCCACTTTGATTTCCTATTAACTTGATTTGAAACTCTGTATTGCTCTCACCATCTTGTATTGACTGATTTTCCTCTATTCTGTTATGCTTGATAGTACCAAGTTTAAAGTATAGGCAACAACTATGAAGACAATAAGATTCATTGTGATGCCCATTCTGGTTGACTATTATCTTCTTTTGAAGTCCTCTAATGTCTCCAATGTTTTGGTTTTATTGGTCTTATTCTTTACTGTTTTGTTCAATTTTATTATAACTGATGGTATAGGCAATTCTTTTTAAGATAACAAGAGGCATTATGGTAACCATTGTTGATCACCTTGTATTTTGTTTTTACATTATGTATTATGCCCATCCTTTTGATTTGACTGACTTTGTCCTGTTATGTCACATTTGGTTTTACTTTCTTCAAAAAAAAAAAAGTAATAAGAACTGTGGGAGTAATAAAACACAAAATGTATAATTGTCATTGTACAAAAGAAAGGAAAAGAAAGTGCTCTAAAGGATATAACTGCATATATATTTAAGTGTATAAGATAGATAACCATATTACTGAGTTTTGTTGGATCATTGAACAAAACTGCTTGCAGTCTCACTGTTAGAGGGTCCCCTCTATATGCTTTAATTTTGTAACTTGAACAACTATTTCTAAGAGGACAATATGTAATTAACTAGTGATTTCCTACTGTTTATTTTTTCTGAACTTCTGTATAACTTGTACCCTTTTTCTGTTTTTTTTTTCTTTTTTCTCCTTAAATAAAATTTTTTAAAAATGTATCAAAAAAATAGAAACCCTCAATATACTGGAAGATAAGGTTGGTAGAAATCTTAAAGACCTATAGGTAGGCAAAGAGTTCATAAATGAAATACAAACTGCATGGGAGGTACTTCAAAGAATCAACAACTGGGATCTCATTAAAAAAAGCTTTTGAAACAAAGAGAAAGAAAACAAAACAGTAAAAAGGCAATCTACAGAGTGAGAAAAAAATTTAGCCAACTATTGCTCAAAGGACTTCTATCTAGAACACAAAAAGAATTTTAAAAATCAGACTCTCAAAATTCAAAGACCCAATCCAAAAATGAGCACCTGAAATGGATACATACGATGAATAAATATATGAAAAAAATGTTCAGCATCATTGGTCATTCAAGAAATGCAAATTAAAACAATGCTGAGATTCCATCTCACTCCAGAAAGAATGGCTATCATCAAGATATCAATCAGTAACAAACCTGGAGGGTCTGTGGGGGAAAAAGGAACCCTTTTTTACTGTTGGTGGGAATGCAGAGTGATACAATCCATGTGGAGATTCCTCAAATAACTGGGATTGGAGGTCCCATTCAGTCCAGTTGTTATGGTTTATACATTATGTCAATTTGAGAAGTCTAGAAGCTTAACTAAGTGATTTAGCATCTCTACATCCTGAAGTGTTGAGGACAAGTCATTACCATACCTAGGATACTGTTCATTGTGTCTATTTGAGAAGTTTAACTAAGTGATTCTGCAAGAGGCCAGGGTCCTTAGTGTGCAACATCCTCAGCCTGGGTAAGAGGAGGGCACACAGATGATGTGAGTGCTACACTCACCCAAGGAGTAGCCTGCATACAATAAAAAATAAAGGAGGAGGGACTGGTTGCAGGTTCTTTGGAAGAACTCCAGTCTGTGCCTTAAGCCTGGCCATTGTCTCCTGGCTTCTGGCACATACTGTTGCTTCTGGCACATACTGTTCGGCTTCCACCTGGGACTCTTCAGTCTTCATCGTAGTGTCTTCAGCCTTCCATCACAAATTTTCAGTGTTCTCTCGCAGATTCATCGGCCTCCTGATATGGACTTGCACATCACACTACAGTAAGCTCCCGCCCTTGGGCTGGACCCTTCAGCCTCCAGCATGCAGACACCCTCTGCCTGCTCCCTCACTCAACTTTGTAGCTGACCATTGTAAGCCCTCTTGTAATTTCTTAGACATTTGTATATCTTGTGTCATATCTGTTTCTCTAGTAAACCGTGACTGACATAGCAGCACTTCCCCTTCTGGGTATTTTCCCAGAAAAACTGAAAACATTCTGCTACAGTGATAAATGTGCACCCATGTTTATAGCAGCACAATTCAAAATAGCTAAATCTTGGAAACAACCCAAATGCCCATCAACCATGGAATGGATAAAAAAGATGTGCTACTTTTACACAATGGAATATTAGTCAACTATAAAAAAGGATAAATTCAAGGCTTTGATAGGTCAATGGATGCAACTAGAGACCATACTCATAAGCAAAATAAATAAGACTTACATGCATAAATATCATAGTTTCCCTACTGCAAATTTTAAAAATGTAAATAGGATCCCAATGTACAACAGATATTGTGAAAATGAAAGGTAAAGAATGCATTCAAAAGGGAAGAACTAGAATGGGGGAAAAGAGAAAAGATATATATATATGTATACACACATGTGTATGTATGTAAGTAAGGACAAGATAGGTAACATACTATTGTCTGTTAGTTCACCAAAAAAAGTTTATTTTCATTGTCTGTTTGATCATTTTTTTATGTCTAAATCTTATGTCTAAATCTGATTTCAAGATAACAATATGCAATATATTCACTAATGTTCATTTCCTATTTTTTTAAAATTCTGTATCTTTTTATTATGCTTTGTTTTGTTTTTAAAATAAAAACAAAAGGTAAGGCATGAATTAGGTGCCAAATCATGCAGGCCTTGCAAATCATCACTTGTATTTTCCATTCTAGTATGATTGGAAGCTAGTGAAGGATTTGGAATAGCAAGGCAAAGTGATTTGACCTAACATTGTAAAGGATCATTCAAAATAATCTATGAAGAATAGATTGTGGAGTGGAATAGATTGTGATGGAGAGAGGAGACTGAGGGAAACAGTAATGGGTAGCAATCAGGAAGCTGCTGTATTAGCCCAGGTGGAGGCCACGCTGGCTCTTGTCATGCAGCAGTTGAGAATTTGTAAAATTTTGCTCATTCAGAAATGAGTCACCAGGGCCAAAGATAACTAAATGGCATATGGGCCAAGCAGTGAAGTAGATGGAAGCAATACTTAAAAGAGGAATCTAAGAAGACTATCAAGGAAGGGAAATCAAGACTTGAGCTTTAGGCCTGGACGACTTGCCTATTAGAGTTACTAAATTAGAGACTATCTTACAATTCTGAGAAGTAAGGGCTGGAGATATGTTTCTTATAGCTTACTTTTTCCTTTTAGTTATTCATGTATCAGTAGTTTTGCTGATCTCAATAAGATTTCAAAGAGCAGTAATTTTTTAACCAGTAATGAGATGAGTTTCCCTAAAGACAAAGTACAACTAGAAAAGTCATGGGGCTGAGCTCTGAGGCATCCAAACATTTAGAGGTAGTATTTCTCAGGAAACTCAACTGTTAACTTGTTAATCCTAAAATGTGTCTATTTTGTAATTTCAAATTACAAAATTATTTAGAAAAGATGATTGTTTTATATACACTATACAATCCACTGACTAAGGGGCAGGGATATAGCTCAGCAGCCCAGAGCCTGCCTGGCAAGCGCAAGGTCCTGAGTTCAATTTCTGAAACCATAAAAAAAAGTTACCAAAAAATAAAAAAAAAAGGATCCAAAATAATGTGTGAAAAACCCAATCAGACAAATGCTGATGTTAAAATATGGAGTGATTTGTCCTCAGCTGTAGCAGTTCAGGCACATTCATGTGCTCCATTGATCTGTCTAGCTCATCATCCTACTTTCAGCAGTAACTGATGACAGAATATGGCTATGGCCTCTCCAGTTCTCTGCTCCAGCTTTGTTTAATCATCACTTATCCATCAACCATGAAACTGAATGATCCATGCCATATGCTTTGCCAAACACAAATTATAAAGTTCTTTTACATTTCACTCCCACGATCTGCTGCCGGATTGTTTTTTCTGCCTATCTACCTTCTACTATGAGATTTACTCTTTCTTGATCTCATGTAACACAAAATTTCATTATATCATATTTCCTTAAATACTCCTCCTCATCTTCTTCATCATATAAAGCCTTCCACTATGTTATGACACAGCAAAAGGCACTCACCGTATTAGCCCTTCAATCTTGGGATTCTCAGCTCCCAGAAATGAGCCAAATAAACCTTTTTTTCATAATTTACCCGTCTACGGTATTTTACTACGGCAGAAAACACATTAAGATGCCTATTATCCCAAAGAGAGAGCAGATGGAACAAATATAACAATTGATCATCTCTAAGTTTCAAAGACGACTATCTTGGTCCTAATCATGAAAACCATTGAGAAAGTCATTAAAGGAAAAGAAAATTGTCTAAATCCTTTTGGCTCGCATCTGGCAAAATCTAGATCTGAAAAAACAGATCACAGAGTTTTATGAAAAGGAATATCTAGTCAGAAATAAACAAGAATTACAGAAGGTCTCAGGTCCTAGACTCAGTGAAGGAGTCTGATTGGTAAAAGACACAGGTAAGGGAAATGCTCCTTTTTCTGGGATTCACACAGACTGGGAGCTATGTTAACTTCCAACTAACAGTTATTTGGAAAATGTTGAATAGTGACAGACTTTGATTCTACTTATCTTTGAGATTCTGGGGAAAAAATTGATTCATGACTTTTCCTGCCCAAAACTTTGAGGCATTCAAGTATAACTTGGCATCACAGTGCAAATAGGTAGGGGAATAACCAGTTTAAGTTTCTTATCTCACTCATAATTTCCATGAGACACAGATAAGACCAGACATCCTTTAGCCTAAAGAATAATCAAAATATGACTGGATTGAACACTGCTTGCCCTATTATGCACTTACCATGCTGAAGAGCAAGGTGATCATTTTGCAGACGCAGAGGGATAGACATAGGATATCAGACACTGACTGGAGGATGTAGTTGAGACTCAAAAAGAAACATCAACTGTCAATGTGTGGCTGTAGCATCTCAGGAGAACTACAAGCCCTAACCAAGCCCGCTCCCCCAAAAAAACTGTTCCCAAATTTTACTACCTAAAGACTACATTAGTATACGCACAGAGATGTCCAAAATTTGGCTATGGATAGGACTCAGATCACTAGCTAGAGAGCATTCTAGATCAGCCATTCTGGAATGATAGCCAGCAAGTGTTCAAAAGTCACTATGTGGATCCAAAGGCCCCATCTGCTATCACACAAGCACCACAGAACACTCCCACTTCAACCACCTGTTTCTGAGCACTGCATCTAAAGAGACTGAATATTTGTCAAAATGGACTGTTTATATTCTTCATTCACACCCTCTTATTAGCCAAAATACCCAAAGCATTTATCCCAAAATTCAGTGGGTAGAAGAAATAAAGGTCAGATCTATTATAACAGGGAATTTAGAGAAGGAGGGAAAGAGGTGAGTAGGGAGGGGAAAGGGAATTTGTAAAAATCAAGATGCCTTATGTACATGTAAATTCATCCTAAGACAAATTTAAATTTGTGAAAGCAAACATGTACTTATAAAATAAATTTTTTAAAAATAAAGGAACTGAGCCGGGCGTGGTGGCTCACGCCTGTAATCCCAGCACTCGGGAGGCTGAGGTGGGAGGATCGTTGTGAGTTCGAGACCAGCCCGGGCTACAAAGTGAGCTCAAGGCCAGCCTGAAATGCATATCAAGACCCTGCCTCAAAAAAGACAAAAAAAAAAAGTGTACTGTGGGTAAATTTGCAATCTCCTACAATACCAAAAAGGAAAGCTACATTAAATATATTTATGTCTATTATTTTGGGTGCATCCTAATTTCAGAAATGTTAAAAATGGGAAGTGGGTAATATAGGAAAATGTATCTAAACTGTAGAGAAACAGTATCTTGCAAGTCAGGGCCAATAGTCTAAACTGTCTTTTAAAAACTTTGAAAATGATAAACCCTGTATTTTGGACCTTAATTTGAAGAGCACTCACTATTGTGTGTGTGTGTGTGTGTGTGTGTGTGTGTGTGTGTGTGTGTGTGTGTGAGAGAGAGAGAGAGAGAGAGAGAGAGACAGAGAGAGACAGAGAGAGAGACAGAGAGAGAGACAGAGAGAGAGAGAAACTGAGATAATAAGGATAAAAAAAAAATAGATGAGATACAATTTAGGACAAGCCTTGGGCTAAGAGGCAGAACTGTGCTCACTGCTGGTTGATATAATGGCCAGCACGGCAGTTCCTACATTTTAGTACCTCAGGGCTTTTAAATTGCTGCTTGGTCCTACTCCCAGAGGTTCCAGTTTAACTGTTTAACTGTGAGGCCTGGGCATCAGGATTTTAAAAGCTCCCCAGGTGATTTTAATGTGCAGTCAGTGTTGAAAACCACTGGGCTAACAGAATCTCAACAGTAGCAGGAATTTGCTGAATTGCCTGCTTTGCACTCTTTCCCCAAATGAGGCTTTTGGTCTCTCTTAGGACTTGGCCATAAACCATAAACCAGTCTATCATAATTTATATCACAGGGAGCTCCCACTCTGTGAGATATTACCTATTTCTTACCGTTCCTTAACCAATGAATGGAAAATATATCCAGGAAAAACTGGTCAACTTGAAACGAGAGTCTGCAAATTATCTCTAAAGCCAAATTTGGCCACTTTCCTACTTTAGAAAATAATTAGTTTTATTGGAACACAGCCACATCCATTTGTTTACATATTGTCTCTGGTTATCTTCACACCGTAACTACAGAATAGTTGCAGCAAAGACCCTAAGGCCATCAAAGCTGCAACTATTCACTACCTGAACCTGTACAGAAAAATTTTACCACTAGTCCAGATTTGTGGAGTATTCAAGCTACAACAGAAACTACTGAGACTAGGTGGGTCTGAAATAGCCCAGGAGAATCCAAGAAAGTTACAGATGCAGTAAAGCAATGGAAATAACTGCATCTAGGTAAATATTGGACTATTTTATCCTTTCAGCAAAATGAGCCACAATTGCTTCCATCATTATAGCAGTGTCCACTCTAAGGGCCGGAAAATGTGGGCTTATCAGTCTATACCACCTGGCTGTCTATGAAATCGGTTTATAAGAGAAAGGTTATATCCCAAAGCTAGGTTAGAAACAATTATCTGTGCAATAAGTCTGAACTTATAGTGGAAAAGATGAGCTATGATTGGAAAGATAAAATATTAACAGAACTGAAAATGATGGAATGTGGTCAGAACAACAGGATAGCAACAATAGAGTGGGTAAAAAATAAATCATGATGTAGTAGGATAAAAAATCTAGGAAGCTGCTGGGAAGAGCTGAAGCACATGCAAATGACTGACAATTGTGCACTGCTAATCTTGAATCTGGTGTGGCATAGCATCCTTGTAAGCCTGACACATGTTTCAACTAGACTTGCATTATATTAACCATTTAGCGACTAGTTTTTTCTTCCCCTTATTTTCATTTAAAGAATGACTTCCCTTTTTTATTTGTTTCTCAAGAAATGCTATAGCCTAACAGCCTTCCCATAGGAACAGTTTTCTGGCAGTAAAAGAATACAGAAATTGAAGAATAAGGTTTCTTAGAAGTAACTCAGCTGTATCTTACACTTCAAAATGTTACTGAAGCAAAATCAAGTTCATGTCTTCATCCTACCATAAAAATATTGGCTTTATTATTCTTCTTAATCCTTGAGCCCACTAGTACTTAAAAGATACTTTAAGTATCTTTTAACTTTTATTCAGACTACAGTTAAAACTCAAATATTTGCTTAAAAATACACAAAATATTATATATATGCAGAACTGTCTTTGAGATTTGTAACCTTCAAGGTTAATTCTGGTATAAATTCTATCGATAGAATAATTGAGAAGGATGCAAGAAAGTTTGGAGATCAAATCAAGGAAACATAAATAAGTGGTATCATGTTAATTCAAAATGACAAAAAACACACACGCACGCATGCACATACACCCCAAGAATTATTTTCTGAAAGAAACAAACAAAATTATGCTCTAGGAGAAAGAAGCCAAAGGAGTCAACCTCATCTTCCCCTTGGAACCTGGCAACCACTCAGATCTGTGTATAACAGTGGGAAATTAACTCTGTGGGCATTTGGCATGAAATTTTGTGGCGAGTAGGTTGTTGCAGAGAGATTCTTGATAGGAGCAAAGGAGGAATGAAAAGCACAGTGTTTGGAGGAGGTAAGATTAACTGTTCCTCATCCCACCACTTGCTCTGGGCTTGACTCTAACAAATACAAGGAACAGATAATGGAAACGGAAAGGGATTGTTTTTGTAAGAACTTTTTGTGACTTTAGATACAAGCACTACTTTACACATGGTCAAGTAACAGAGTAAAGCACAGGGCTGGAATGAGGAGCATTTTCACTCTTCTACAGGAGCCCAGCACTATAGTTACCTTGAAGAATGAAAGTTTTGAAGGCTCTGGGCATGCTTTGATATGTCGAATCCTAGTCTCACAATGGACATCACTGGCAGTCCCATCAACAACAAAGTGAAGCCAAATGACATGAGACTAAATAGCAGATGAACTGGTTGGGCTCATAAGTGAGTCGTACTTTAGAGACTCCAAAATTTGCAGAAAAGGAAAAAGCAGATGAAATATTTTGTAGGAAAATCCGCACTCTAACATAAGTAAGTAAGGATAATTCAAAAACCCTAGGTTGTTTCTGCCAATTGAACTTCCTTTGAATTTTCAGAGACAGGAGACCAAGAAATTAGATTAATAAGGAAGATAAACACTGGCCTACATGACTAGTACTCAAGGAAACCTAGAAATAGTGAAGTCCTACACAGGCTAAAGTATTATAAACACATTTGGAAACTGGAAATATTTCGTAAAACCCTTGTAACTAGGTGATCTTATTATACTTGGACCACTGAAGTTTGTTAATCCAAATTTGAAAATTTCTCTATTATCAGTGTGAGTCAACTTTTCTCCATGTCTCTGCTTCTTTCTGGGTGTCTTTCAGTTTTGCTGCTGATACAGCTATTTAACTGTAGTTAACCACCACTTAACTTTCAGCATGTAGTCAACTCCCAAAAGGAAGCTGGTGAATTAGTTAAGGACATACCACCTCAAAACACGCCTAATAGATATACGGATTATTTCAAATTGAAATCACTGAAGGAACTTCAGAAAAGGCCATTTGGCCTGACTTTTCCTTCTTGTACCAAGCCATAAAGATTCTCTTGGGCGGGATATTATTTACACACAAATGTTGGAAAATAGGCTTGATCATCAGAGACTGGTAATTTGTCTGGGATGAACTAGAATAAACATCTCTGAAGTAATCCTTCTACTAGTTTCTACATCCCTCCCACTGTATATCTCTTGTTACATTCCTACAATTTATTATCCTATACCAGATATTCATTTTTGCTGTCTTTCTTCTTAAATTTATTTTTTTATCTAAAGTATAAAAACATCACACTTTTATCATTTCTTCAGACTTCACTCTCCTGTAAAAGTCCCCATAT
Source organism: Cavia porcellus (assembly GCF_034190915.1). Lineage (NCBI taxonomy): Eukaryota > Metazoa > Chordata > Mammalia > Rodentia > Caviidae > Cavia > Cavia porcellus. The sequence goes on from NW_026947511.1 coordinate 26,509,376, forward strand.
ACTTGTAAAGTTCCTAACGTGTTCATGCTCATCTCTTATAAACCAACTCCTACATTAACTGAGTTCCTAGATCCAATGAAAAATCCCACAATAGAACTGAGGAAATTAGAAATCTCTTTCTGCCCTATTAATGGTAACAGATCCAATTCACGATCATCCCCCAGAGGCAGAACTGTTACACCAGAGCATATCCAAGCACAGGTTCTTTGCCAACCCGCACGTTGATGTCACCAAGTTAATTGCTCCCTTCCCTGATAAAGTCAGCTATGACCAGGATGACAAAGTGACTTGAAAGCAGATAGACATTTAACAAAAAGAACTTCTAAACAGGAGGCGATAGAAAATTAGTTATTGAGGATGTTCCCAAATATACCTGTTCTCTGAGCAGTGACCAAGATTGTACATCTTACACCCCATTTGGCTCACATGACTTGACAAAAGCATTGAGTGGAACCAACATAAATGATATTTAGGTGGACATGTTGAGAGGTCTTACATGATTCGTCATGTCCCCTTGCCCCTGTTACAATGACAGTAAAAGTAGATTTCAAGGGAAATCTATATCAACTTAGGTTCCTAGTTGTCTCTACTGAGCTGAGATTCCAGTCAACTCACATTGGTCCGGAAGCTTAAACAAAAAATAAATGTATTATTTAAGTCTCTGAGATTTGGAGATTACCCCCTTATCACCATATAACTTTACTTATGCTAACTGACCTAGCGATTACCAAATACTCTTAAATTTGAATCAGTGACTATTATAGAGTATATAAAAGTTATCCCTGAGGGAAATCTCAGAAAAATGGATAGCAGATTCAGTGAGGGAAGAAATGGGGGAAAAGTCCTATAAGAGGTACAGATGATCCTGAGAAATAATGTTCTGTAACTGTTGATTTAACTATATATTTACCTATTGAAAACATGGTATATATTTATATCAGAAAACAAATTTTCACCTTTGTCCAAAAAATCCTTAATAAATTATAAGACAGGACTGGTGATATAAATTATACTCAGTGGCATAAGTGCCTACCTGGCAAGCACAAGGTCCTCAAGTTTGATTGCTAGTACCAAAAAAAAAAATGCTAAGATGGTAAGATATTATAAGGAATTTGTTATTATTTATATTTTAAGGGATTTTTTTAGTAAGTCAGTTCTTTTTAACTCACACTGAACATGAATTTGACACATAGCAAATTATATTTTGTGGCAAATAAGATTATGGATGGTTCTATTATGTAATGACTATAACATGATCAGCAGCTTATTCCCCTTCGGAGAATATACAACATAGAGATGTAAATTCTTTTAAGCACAATTCTGCATAAATATACTTTCTGCATTGCACTGCCAACCTTGGATCTTGGAAATGATAAAGTGCAGATGCCTACAGTTGCAATCATAAAAATGTAATTACTGAGAAAAAAATCATTTCTGATCCATTGGAGGAATTTATTACAGAGGGAAGCAACTGTATAAGTTATCACACAGAGAAAATGAAAGTGAATGATTGAAATATATCCCCTGAACATCCCTGCAAAATAACCTAGTGATTTACCTGTGCCCAAGAGAAAAAAAAATAGATTAAAGATAAATCAAGTTCAGTAGGGAAGACTTTGATAACCATAAAAAGAGCAGATAAAGATTTATGATTAAATGAATTTAGAAGTTAAAGTGACATAGTAGCCTCTATGACCAATTACTCCAAAAATTAAAATGCAATTTTGACTTTGAGTTATATGCAGAGATAGTTTCCGTAGAACTTTGAACGCAAAGGAATATAACATGAAGATGAACAATGAGGAAAGGTTAGAATTTGTAATGAGACTACTAAATTGATGTTTATCTGATAACAGTATGAACTTAAAGATAATAAACTTCTATTTGAATGTTTTTCAGTGTAATCAGAGGTTATATCTTATATTTAAAATAAGCCATACAACTATTCAAATTTAACATTCTTTGGAATAGTAGCCAAAAACTGAAAGCAACCTAATGATATTGATAGTTAAATTAATAAATAAAATGTAGGATATGTACTCATATATGTATATTATTGTCTTCTTTAGTAAGAAACTGTGCCACTTTCTAAAACAGATGAACCTGGAGGTATTACGTTAAATGAACTAAGCCATACACAGTAAGACATACACTATACAGTCTTACTTACATGTGGAATCATAGAGTAATCAGAGAGTAAAATATTGACTTCTAGTGGTGAGGAGTTGGTAAATGGGAAAACATGGATCAAAAATACAAACTTTCAATTATAAGGTGCATAAATTTAGCCAAGCATGATGGCATATGCCAATAATCTCAGCACTTGGGAGGCTAAGGCAAGAGGCTCACCATGAATTCAAGGCCAGCCTGGATTATATAGTGAGTTCAAGGCCTTCCTGAACTACATAATTAGACCCTATTTCAAAAAAAAAAAGAATAAATTCTGTGGATCTAATGGACAGCATGGTAACTATAGTTAACAATACTGTACTATATACTTAAAATTTGATAATATGGTAGATTTTCAGTGTTTTTACCACGTACATACAAAACAGTAATTATGGGTGGTGATGAAATATTTGACGTTTAATCATTACATAATACATGTGTACAACAATTCACGTTATAAACTTTGAATATCTATATTTGTCAATCAAACATTTTGAAACAATCATAAAAAAGAATGTATAAGACATTCAACACAATGTTATCCTAGAAAACTTACCTTTAATATAGTTAGGAGGTATTTTATTTGTGTTTACAGCTGATATATGACCAAAGTGACAGATTTAAATAAGGCTGAGCATCAAATCCAATAAACTCAATTTTTTAAAATAACTCTGATTTGCATTCCTAGAAGCAAATATTACTCTAGTACCAAAACCAGAGAAGGACCCAACTGAAAAAGAGAACTACAGATCAAACTCCTAATGAACACAGATGCAAAAATCCTCAATAAAATATTGGCAAATAGGATGCAGCAAATCATCAAGAAGATCATACACCCCGACCAAGTGGGATTCATCCCAGGCATGCAGGGATGGTTCAACATACGTAAATCAATAAATGTAATCCACCATTATCAATAAAGCCAAAAGTAAGAATCACATGATCATTTCTATAGATGCAGATAAAGCCTTTGATAAGGTCCAACATTCATTCATGATAAGAACCTTACAGAAAATTGGAATAGATGGTCTTTACCTCAATATAATTAAGGCCATCTATAACAAACCAACAGCCAATATCATACTAAATGGCCAAAAATTGAAGGCTTCTACTTTAAAATCAGGCACAAGACAAGGATGTCCCTTATCACTGCGCCTATTTAATACAGTACTGGAAATACTGGCCAGAGCAATTAGACAAGAGAGAGAAATAAAAGGCGTAAAGATAGGAAAAGAAGAAGTTAAATTATCATTATTTGTAGATGACATGATACTCTATATAGAAGATCCCCAAAACTCCACTGAAACACTCCTAGATATAATAAATAAATTCAGTAATGTAGCTGGATACAGAATCAATACTCAAAAATCAATAGCATTCCTATACACTAACAACAAAGTCACAGAGAGAGAAATAAGAGAGGCAACACCCTTCACACTAGCAACCAAAAAATGAAATATTTAGGAATTACTCTCATGAAAGAAGTGAAAGACCTATACAGGGAAAATTATAATATACTGAAAAATGAAATTGAAGATGATCTCAGAAAATGGAAAGACATCCCTTGCTCGTGGATAGGAAGAATAAATATTGTGAAAATGGCCATTCTCCCAAAACTTTTATACAGATTCAATGCAATCCCGATAAAAATACCATCAAAATACCTCATAGAATTCGACTCTTAAAATTCATCTGGAGCGAGAAGAGACCTAGAATAGCAAGGACAGTTCTAAGCAGCAAAGGCAAGGCAGGAGGCATCACAATCCCTGACTTGAAGTTATACTACAAGGCAACTGTAGTAAAATCAACATGGTACTGGAATCAAATCAGAGCTGAGGATAAGTGGAATAGATTAGAAGATTCAACCACAGCTACAAACACACTCAGCCACCTTATCTTTGATAAAGGGGCCAAACATGTGCACTGGAAGAACGACAGTCTCTTTAATAAATAGTGTTGGAAAAACTGGCTCTCCATTTGCCGAAAACTAAAACTAGACCCATGCCTATCACCATGTACTAAAATAAAATCTAAATGGATCAAAGATCTTAATATTAAAACAGAAACATGAAATCTATTGGAAGACAAATTGGGTAAAAACCTTGAAGACATAGAAGTAGGTAAAGAATTCATGAACAGGACTCAAACCGCACAGGAAATACTTCCCAGAGTCAATAACTGGGATTGCCTCTTATTAAAAAGTTTCTGCACGTCAAAAGACATCTCCAGCATAGTGAAAAGAAAACCCACAAACTGGGAAAGAAATCTCAGTGAACTGCCTCTCAGAAAAAGGACTTCTGTCTAAAACATATAAAGAATTTAAAAAAATCAGACCCCCAAAATTCAAAGACCCAATCCAAAAATGGGCATCTGAGATGAATAAACAATTCTCAGATGAAGAAATACAAACGGCAAATAAATACATGAAAAATTATTCACCATCACTGGTCATTAGAGAAGTACAAATTAAAACCACACTGAGATTTCATCTCACTCCTGAAAGAATGGCCAAGATCAAGAAAACCACCAACAACAAATGCTATAGAGGCTGTGGGGAAAAGTAACTCTCCTACACTGTTGGTGGGAGGGTAGACTAGTACAACCATTGTGGAGGTCAATCTGGAGATTTCTCAGAAACCTGGAACTGGAAGCCCCATTTGACCCAGCTATTCCACTTCTAGGCATATTCCCAGAAGAACTGAAAGCATCATACCACAGTGATATATGTGCACCTATGTTTATAGCAGCACAATTTGTAATAGCCAGATCTTGGAAACAACCTAAGTGTCCATCAACTGAGGAATGGATAAAAAAGTTGTGGTATTTTTATACAATGGAGTACTACTCAGCTATAAAGAATGATCACATTGAGATATTTATAAATAAATGGACGCAGCTTGAGACCATACTCATAAGTGAAATAAATCAAACTCACATGTATAAATACTGCATAGTTTCCCTAGTGTAAGAAATGATAAGAATACATAAAAGTATGTGGTAATCATGATTCCCAATCATACTGGTTTGAATCCATATAATGTTATCACTCACTAATTGCAATGGTTTTAACCTGGGTTGTTAGATTTTTAGTATCGGTGATAGCACAAATAGCTCTTCTGAAGAAAACAACACATCATAAAAGCTAGTACTGATTTAATATCATCTTGTTTTGAAGTCCCATCAAGGTGTTGTACACCTTTTTCCACTGGTTTGAACATATTGTATCTTACTATATTTTACTATATGCGATAGTATAAACAAAATTTTTTATAGGCAAAGAGATAATATAAAAACCATTGTTCGTTTTCTGTTAACTGGTTCTAAAGACCCTGTAATTTCCTCATTCTCTTGAATAGGTTCAAACTGTCTTGATATGCTTGATGCTATAGTATATGAAGTTATACTCAATTCAAGGAAGGAGGCACTATGGTGACTACTATTATGTTAAATCTAATAATAATAATCTGGGGGTGAAACACAATGATGCTTAAATTGTTCGGTTCTGACCTGTGTTGTTCTAATACAATGTCCTCTTTTACCTCAATTCCACCCTTTTTAAAATTAATCTATTTTTTTTATTTTTTTTTCAATTAAGGGAAAACAATTAAAAAATAGTGGGATATATTATAATAACTTTTGTGTTTTCCTATTAATCTGATATGAACCCCAGTATTGCTCTCCTCATCTTGTTCTGTCAGATTTTACTATATTCTATTTTGTTTGATAGTATCAAGTTTGAGGGTATAGGCAACCACTTTGAAGGCAATAAGATTCACTATGATGTCCGTTATGGTTTGACTATTATCTTCTTTTGAAATCCTGTAAGGTCTCCAGTGTAGGTTTTACTGGTCTTGTTCTGTACTGTTTTGATCAATTCTATGATACCTGATGATATAGGCAACTTTTTTAAAATAGCAAGAGGCACAATGGTAACCATTTTTGATCACCTGGTATTCTATTTTTGCATCATGTACTATGCCCATCCTTCTGTTCTAACCGACTCTGTTTTGTTTAGTCACGTTAAGTTTTATTCTCTCCAAAAAAATAATAAGAATTGTGGGAGTAAAAAAACCCAAAAAGTGTAATTGTTATTAAAAAGAGAGGAAAGGAAGGTGGTCTAAGGGATATAACTGCATGTATGTTTGAGTGTGTAGGATGGAAATCCATATTACTGAACTTTTGCTGGATCATTGATCAGCACTGTCTGCAATCTCATTGTATGAATGTTCACTTTATATGCTTTAATTTTATAATTTGGACAACTGTTTCAAAGATGACAATATGTAACCTATTAACTAGTGATATCTTACTGTATTTTTTTCTTGCAATTCCATATTATTTGTACCCTTTTACTGCTTTGTTTATTTTATTTTATTTCCTTTCTTTTTTTCTCTTTAAAAAAAATAACTCTGATTTGAAATGTACACATTTTTGATATGGAGAACCCTATTATTTAAAAACTCAAGTGTGTATCTATATAATTTTGTTATACTAATATTCTGCTTTACGGCATAGTTCTTACACATTATAGATATTCAATAAATTATTAATGTTATTAATTTCATATGACTTGGAAATAGCCAATATCTACAGACTTTTTTGTAGTTTGGATATTGATAAAGCAACATGCCAAGCCACTTTTAAAAAATCAACAAATATTTTCAAGAACACTGATAACAATCAAGGAAGATAAAATTAACTTTACATTAGCATTTAACAGAGAACTATTTGGCATAAAATAGGTACTTATTTCCCTTTGCCTGACTCATCTGTTTGCTAATCATAAAATCTCTAAATCTAGATAATACATCAAAAGCTCCTAAGATTAGCATAAACACACTTTCTCTAAATTTTGCATTTCTTCCAAATCAAATAAAAATTATTTCATTATTTTTATCCTTTTAATTTTTTAAGGTGGCATCAATAAATGTTTATAGATGGGGAAATAATAGTTTTCAAACATGCCAGAAAACACACACACATATACCATGCCAAGTATACTTTCACCAATGTACTTGACTAAACCAAAAGATCTATTAGTTTCTGTTGCAATGTAAAAAGTAGTTTTCCAACAATAATTGCTCCATTCATAAACAACAGGTCATCATCTTTTGTGATCAACAAGTCTTAAGTGACCAACTCACATGTAGCATTGTTATAGAACAAATAAGTGTTATGCAATAGCATTAAAGTAGCAACCATTTCCAAAATGAAGGCCATTTTCATACTCCATCTCCCAATAGTTGTACAGGAAAAAAATCTTAAATGAGCTGTGATATCTTATTTAAAATTTTCCAAAGAAGCTTGGTGATATGTATGAAAAAGCATAAAAATCTCATATATTGCTCACCTTTTTTACATTGAGTAATTAATTTAGAAAATTAAACCAAATTGATGACAAAATTTATGTGCAAAGATGTTCAGCAAACCAATTTTTATAATATCAATTCATATACTCTTTTTTTGTTTTGTTTTGTTTTGTTTTGTTATTTGTACCGGGGATCAAACTCACAACCTTGCACCCGCCAGGCAGGCCATATAGTCTTATATGTATATTACCTAAACATCCAAAAAATGAAAGACTACTATAAAAAAAAGTGATAAGGTCATATGATATATAACTGAGTAGTAATTTTATTAAATTGTTCTTATAAAGAATGAGGAAATTATCAAAATATCATCCTAAATGGAATAGTAGGCTAAAGTTTACATATAGTACTCTCTCTGCCTTGTTTACATGTGTATTTTAATTTTTATATGAAGAATATATATTATTTACATTGTAAAGTACTAAAAAGTTAAGAAAAAGCTGTAATTTTACCATATTAAAAATAAATGCATCAAAACATTAATAGTTAGTACTTAGTGGTAAAATTTAGAGTTTTTGTATTCTCTTTCTCCACCTCTACCCCTCAGGTTGTCTGTTAGTGTTTTCCAATTTTTTCAAAGAACTCTCTCAGGAAAACAATAAATAAAGGCTTTTTATTTTCTACTTTTTTTTTTTTGTCTTTTTCCTTTTTATCGGTACCGGGGATCGAACTCACGACTGCCTGCTTGCAAGGCAGGCGCTTATGCCGCTGAGCTAAATCCCCAGCCCCTATTTTCTACTTTTTTAACATGAAACCATCCTATGAATAGCTAGACTGATGTTTTAATGGTATCTCAATAGTTATAAATATTAATTTCTTATCAGTATTAATATCTTAGACTGCCAAAGTTAATGAAAGTATCATCAGTGAAGAACATGTTTTGAATTGTCTTTCCAATAGCAGATCTCAATATATCCCAAGTAAAGTGATGTACAAAGTCAATTCTCAGAGGAACGCCTCTTCCTGCTTTTATCTCACAGAGAATACAAGCAGAACATTTTTAAATGATCAGATCAAAGTCAATGTAGTTTCTTACCCAAGTAAACCTTAAGTGCTTTGAGTCTAGAAAACAACTTAGAAAGTATGATACAAGGTAGATTAGAAGGGGGGATTGCCTCATGAATTTGGAGTTATGGATAAAAATTTAAATGTTTACCATTGTATCAGTTTCTTCAAACTCTGCTTTAAGAAAATATAATACATGAAATCTGGATCAGATAATCATAGTGTACATGATTAAAAGATTGCTCACTTTACAAAGACTTTATCAAAAATAGCTCCTGTTCTCACACATTTCAGTATTTTTAAACATAGTTTCCTATTTTACAAAAGAACCGCCATTTCCCTTGGAGCAAGTCACTGGAGTTCTTTATATAATAAATATAGCTTTAATCATACTTCTTGCCTTATTCTTATGACTACCAAGCAAGATAAACTATATAAAATACTATGAAAATTATATGTACATATTTATATTGCTCTTGTTAAAAAAGAATCTAGGATAATCTTTCAGAATTTTATTATTAATACTAAACACATATTTTCACTTTTAACATTTTAATTAAAGGACCATTTTAGAAGACACATTCATATATAAAAATCAAGTCTTTCCAAATAGTTGTCACCAAGAAATCAAATATTAACAAATGCTGGAGGAGCTGCAGGGAAAAAGGAACCCTTCTTCCCTACTGGTGGAAGTGTAGACTAGTGCAACCACTGTGGAAATCAGTGTGGAGATTCCTCAAAAAACTGAGATTGGATCCAGCTATTCCAGTCCAGCTATTCCAATTCTGCATATTTTCTAAGAAGAACTGAAAATATTGTTACAGCAATATATGTGCACCCATGCTTATAGCAGCACAATTTGTAATAGCTAAATTTGGAAACAACCCAAATGCCCATCAACTGCAGAATAGATAAAAGAAGATATGGATGTATTACTCAGCTATAAAGTATAATGGAGTATTACTCAGCTATAAAGAAGGATAAATTTGAGACTTTTATAGGTAAATTGAAGCAAATTGAGACCATACTCATAAGTGAAATAAATCAGATCATGTATATAAATATCATATTGTTTCCCTAGTGTAAAAAACTGAAAGAGTCAGTAGGATCCAAAATGTACAATAGATATTGTGAAAGTGGAAGGGAAGAACACTGCTCAAAAGGAAAGAATAACTGGGATAGGGCAAAGGAGAAAAGAAACAAGGGAAATATATATATACACACATATATATACAAGATAATTAACTATACTACTAATCTCTGTTAGCTTGTCAAAAGGAACAGTTTGTGCTTTCGTTGTTCAATTGTTTGATCATTTTTTAATGCTTATATTTTGTAATCTGAACTACTCTGAAGACAAAACGCAATGTATTATTCAGTGTTAATCGCCTATTATTTTGTTTTGAAAGTCCATATCATCATCTTTATTTTTTCTGGTTTTGTTGTTAAAATTTTAAAAGCTCAAGTCTTTCCTTGGATTATTTTTCCCGTGCTTTTTAACTTTCTGCAGTAACTGCCCAGAACGTCCAAGGTTTTCATACCTGGATTATGAGTGGCTCCAGTAGTTTCTCTACAGTAAATGTTTGGACCTTCAGATCCTGAGGGTTGATATTGAGTGTAATTGGTGTTTCAGCCGACATGTTGCCTATGTGCAAATACACAAAAATAATGCTTATTAGTAAAGAAAATATATTTAAAAGAGAACTCAAAAAGTTATGAAGTAGGTGAAATTTGTATTATTCAGTACCTTTTCCTGATATAAACTATAGCCCTCAGAGGATAAGGGTGACAAATCCATCATCAGAGAAACAACATAATTGCTTAGGTACACTAACAAATTAATCTATGCTAGTAAATTAATAACTAAACTGAAAACCCATCAAATGGGTTTGTATTTGATCGATAATCTTACATACAAAGAACTGCCAATTTGATGGGACATCCTGCAGTATGCAGTCCTTTGATTTCCATGAAATCATGGCACTAAACTAGCACACACATGTTTTTATTAACGATGACTTGGATGAGAAGTCAGGTAGAACTTTGGAAGATATGAAATATCTCTGCTAGCTTTGAGGTTGTTTATTTTAGGGTTTTGCAGAAAGGGGAAAATTGCTTTTTTGTTGTTGCTGTTGGTCTGGTATTTTTTTGTTTTGGTTTGGTTTTGGGTTTTTTTGGTACGGGGAATTGAACTCAAGACCTTGTGCCTGCCAGGCAGGTGTTTATGCCACTGAGCTAAATCCCTGCCCCTAAAATTACTTTCTTACATAGAAAAGAAATTAATATAAATTAGGTGTTCCAAAAAGAAAAAAGAAAACCCTCAGAAGGCATTGATATGCAGGCAAGACAAATAAGAAAAAAATAATAATTATAAATCATTCTTCAGGACATTAATATAATCTGTAAGAGTCAATTTGAGACATTTGTAGAAAAATGGTTGTACCTGAAAAATATGTTGATTGAGATAAAAATCATACAGGTTTAAGTATTAACCTATTAATATTACCTATTCATCAGTAATCAATTAGCAAGTATTTACTGAAAGTCCTCAGTGAAGGTTACATAGAAAATTTTTAAAAAAAATACAGCTCTCCTATTACACTTTGACCTATTTTAAAAAACAAAAACTCTTAAATTAAAAAAAGTTTTTTAATCCTGCAGTCCCCAGAAACATGTATCTAACAATGTAAAAACTTTCTAGCTTATCTTCTACCTATTTTCTTCCACAGTTTTAAAAATTTTCAAGCTAAGAAAAAATAAAAATTGGCCCCTCAAAAACACACTGATATCCTTATGATGCCCATGAAAACAAAAATGCAATAGTATTATGCTTTTTTCTATTTATTATTATAAATAAGGACCATTTTTAATGGAATAATTGGCTATAGATGGACAGATGGATATTTCACGATATCGCTGTTATTCGGGGTCAATTCTTTCATTTTCTCTACTTAATTTTAATGATTCTAGGATGGAGAGTTATTCTCTTTCCTAGAGCTGTCTCCAACTCCTAAGGGATATATCGTGGTCTCAGGATAGAGTTCATGTTCCCTCTGAATTTCCTCCCCTGAGTCTGCCACCATTCTCCTCCACCTTTCTCACCTACCCTTGGCCTAGTTGCATAAAATCAGCACCTCTTCGCTAATCCACTTTTCCCACTCTATTGAATATGCCCTCAAGGTCTATAAATGTGTTACTGTGTACACTCAAAGATATTCATGGTCTCTGTCTGCACCTACAGGTGAATGAAAAGCACAGTGCTTCACCAAGGCTCTTCTAAACTGTATACCTGATACACATTCAGAGAGAGCCAGAGAGACAGCGAAAGAGAGAAACAGAGATACACAGATGCAGAGAGAGAGATAATCAACTGTATTCCTGACACACATGCAAAGTACTATCCTCATTAACTCTTATCTTGACATGCTCCAATTTTTAGTTTAATAATATAATTTGTTTAAACAAAAAAAAAAGAGTAGAGTTTAGAAGCCCTACTGTTCTTCATATGTTATGTTGTAAGACTACACTCTCCACTGTCAGTGTCTACCGTGAGCCTACCAGCAGAGGCTGAGAATCAAAAGTCCAGTCCCCCGCCCCATTGGCAACTGAATGGTTTCAAGGACATCTGGAATTGATAGCAACTAAGGAGCATAAAGCAACTAAATGCTTGTATTGTTGGTTTGATTATGCTGACCTGGGGCCAGAGGTCTGAGCATCTCTTGGAGGATGACAGTATGCAATATAGCAGATATGTGGGATCTCTTTCTATCTTGTTTTTGAAGGTCAACATTGCTTTCACAGTCTTGCTTTGCTCTGATTAATTGTTTTGCCCTATTCAATATCCTTTTTTGATTACTGTTTTTGGTTTGATCTTGCTATACCTGATTGAATGGACTATTGTGAAGATAACAAGATATACTATGGCACCTATTATTGTTATCCTGATATCTTGCTCTGAAGTTCTATATCAGTTTCACTGCATTGTCTTGATTGGCTTTATTCTGTCTTGTTTTGTTGTATTTTACTATCTTTAAAGTAAAAAAAACAGACTATACTCCTCTGTATGCTTAATACAAAAATGTATATATGAATTATTCTTGAGAATAATGGAAATCTTTCAAAAGACTGTCCTAGTAATTTAGCATAGTATTTGTACATAGTCAAAATAGTGAATTTCATACATATTTATAATCAAAAAATATTTCTAATTCTTTCATGTATCTTCAGAAAAGTTTAATATTCAAATAAAGATGATTATACTGAAAGCCTCAAAGGAATTAATTATAACAAATTTAATTATTTATAGAAGCACTTAAGTTCAATTATATTCTCTAAGGTTTTCTATACTATTAAAATCACTAATGCATACTAATCACATAGTATCAAAACAATTTCTAGTCAACATAGGAAATTATAAGCAATTAGAAGTGGTAGATAAAGGACAATTTACATATTGAATGTCCTCTGGTTGAATTAGCCATATTGCTAAAAAGAAATCTTATGTATTTATTGACTAAAACCTGGAGAAAAAGTTGATAGTTTTATATAAAAACCACCATCCTTGTTGATTGAAGAAATAGAGTATGTTTTGTGAAACGTAGCACATTTCTAGATAGTTCTTTTACTAAACATGATTCAAATTGCCTGCTTGAAATCTGTTTCCCAATACAGTCAACTGTGGTCTTAGTCTATGTTTTCCTTTATTATAAATCATTTACAAAAAGCACCTCTATGCTGGGGATTTAACTCATTGGCACAAGTGCCTGCCTGGCAAGCGTGAGGTCCTGAGTTCAATCCCCAGTACAAAAATAAAGTGCCTCCTATTCTCTTATTTTCTAAAAGTCATTTTGCTTTGGAAAAATAATTATTCAAACTGTATTAATTAAAAGTGTATTATTCAAACTTCTTTTCAAATCGAAGTATGTTACTCTTATATGACACATAAATATATGAATTTATTTTATTTCATCTCCTTTCTGTAAGTGTGAACACTGTCTCATTTTCTCAGCTATTCAGCTAAAATATACAAGACATGATTTAAGAAAGGACTCAAAGACTATTGCAAAAATTTTCTCTTAAATGTACTTTTAAGAATGAAAAGTTTTGCTTAAGTTTAGTTTTGGTTTTGGTTCAATTTTCAATTGTTCCATTGACAGCTTTGATCTCTTCTAATAATGGCCAATCTAAATTACAGAAAGGATATTCCCTTGATGGCTTTAATGCATAGCCTATAGCCAACTATGCAATCTAAGATACGTCTTTCAGTGTATAACCTTAGGATTCTATCAAGAGTGTTCACAAAGGAGTTTTCGTGTTACCTTGCTTATGACAAGTACTATTTTACATAAAAATCAGTATTGCTGACGTTGTTTTGTTCTTCCATCTAAGAGACAAAAGTAGAGGACATTGTTGTGACCTAAAATAATATCTAAATGAATCTTCACAGTCTTTAAAAACATATCATTTCATTGCAGAATTCACTATAGATTTCTCAACCTACACATCCTTTTTAGAAGAATATTTTTCAGCCAATCAATAAAAGACAAACCTAATTTAATTAAGGTATCTTCTAAGTCTATGTTCAGGTCTTTAATACATGTTAAGTAAAGAAAATTACTCAGTTAATTTCCCTATGTTAAAAGTATAATAAACCAACAAGTCCTTGAAGAACCTTGGCTACATGTAATTATTATTCTTTGAATGAATTCTGTTTCTTATAAAAATCTTTCTGATCTTTTACATCTGTCCTATTCAGTAATCCTGATTGATTGGTGATCAGGGCAATAAGAAGCAGAAAACTGCAGAATTTTACAAATGAAGTTGCAACAAGGTCAAATTTTGACAAATTATTGCCAATACCACAGCAATACTACAACATAAAATAATCAAACACTGGCTAATGGTGGATGTTATACTACAAGACATTTGCATTTTATAGTCTTTGAAATCTCAAGAGCTAAAGAATACCTCCCAAACATTCAATAATACCTCCTACAACAGCCTTCATTCCAACAATGTACCAGACTCAGATGAACAGAAATGATGAGAGGTTCACTCTACCATTAGATGTTAGTGATTACTTTTGTAAAGTACTTTCTTAGATTGAATTAAAAATAGATCATTTTTAACTTCTATCCAATAGAGCTGAATTTTATAAAATGAGAGAAGCACAGGTTTAGACAGACTATAATAAAATCCCAGTTTTCCGCATCTAAAGAAGAAAAACAAATTTCTTGACAGTAGATAATTCTAGGGACAGAACTCAAGGCAAGGCAAACTCACCATAAGAAACCTTCCCTTCTCCCCAAACTATCTTTACTCACTATGCCTGAATTTTCACTTTATCCCCATTTCAAATTAAGCTGATATAAATTTAAAATTAATGTAGTTTAAAACATATTTAATTTCTTAAACACAGTTAACTCTGAGAATTCATGATAGGGCACACATATGTCATACATTGATATGAACTATCTCTTTGTTCCCCATCTTACCCCTGTGTATGTCTCTAATTACAGCAAATGCCTCATTGTATTTTAATCATGTCCTGGAAGCAAAAGAAAAGCATGTTAAAACATTAGAGTTGTACAGAGGTCAATGGAAAACTTCACCTACTTTCACAATTTGTTGAGATATTACTATTCTTTCACAAACATCAAAAATCTTTTCCACCTTATCCCTCCTTCCTATAGTAATTCATCATCTCTCTGGTCTCCAGAACCCAGAGATGAGACTCCTCTCAATAAAGTTGTAATTGTTCTGCATCAATTGATACTTTTCTTGTGGTGTGGTTTGAAACATCTGAAATATGACTTCTATAGAAAAGTCCCTAATGGCAAATAGTTAACATTCTAAAAAATAAACTTTTATAATGCAATTAATTTGGTTAATTTAGCCAAAGATGACCAATTTTTCTTTAAGATTATTAAGTTCCATGACATAGTCATGTTTATTTGATTAGTCTATTTTGTACATATTGTACACTTATACTGTCCAAGTCTTTTTTCCAAAAACTATTGAAAACTCAAGACTACCGAATATTTGCACAAATAATTTTTATTCATCCCTAAATGCAGATTTTTATTTTGTCTACCTAACAACAGTCCTAGTCAAAATTTGATTTTGGACAACTCAGCATATTAACATTCCCTCTTAGTTTCCTGTTTATCTTTTCATTTATTCAATATAACTGCTAGAGTTGCTAGTGAAGTCATTGAATAGAAGGCTAGGCATGAAATGTGAATTTGACACTCTTAACAAATCTCTTTTACATATAAAGTGATCTCTGTTATGCTGTACATCCAAATGCCACCCCATAGCTTCAGTGCTCCAGAGGGGACTTTTGAAGAGTAACTGAATCATTGGGGTGCTACAGCTAAATGTGATGTTAGGAGTCGGGGCCTGGGCAGCAGGAGTGGTCACTGGGGCATAACTCAGTGCGGTCTATCTCCCTTCCTGTCTCCTTCCTTTGCGTTCTGCCTTCTGGCTGCCTTGATCAAGCAGCTCCCCTCTCCAGTTCCTTCCACTTTGCCTTCCTGCTTTGGAGCATGCCTACAATGGAGTAAAAATAGCCAAAATAAACATCTTTTAAATTGGTTATTGTGTCCCAGGGGTAAGGAAAGTGTCTGAGACAATTAGTTAATAAACACTTTAGACATGATTTTCAACCAGATTGCTTTTATATGAAATAGTCTACTTGTTTATTTTGTCATGAAAATACACCATTGGGAAGCTTTTCCAGATGTTTTACCAAGACAAACCTATGCTTACTAAGAATTCAGTGTTCTACAAATATTTAATTTTACTCATGTTGTTCCTGGAGGATCCATGTTTGACTACTCATAATTACTGAGATTTATTTGTGTTTTATTTTAGTTTTCCTATAGTTTGGTACATAGGTATCTAATCTGGTTTCAGATAACATTGTTTTACCAATTTTGAAAATAAGGATGTTTGCCTTTCCCTGTTATTCAGTTAGAGATGCTATAACAAATGTAGCATAAAGTGGGGAACTTAAACAACAAACATATAATTTCTCACAGTTTTAGGGGTTGGAAAAATCTATATCAAGGTGTTGGCAGACCTGGTGTCCTGTGAGGGCCTGCTTTTTGGTTTGCAGACAGGGCTGTCTTGCTGTATGCCTACATTGTGAAGAAGAAGAACAGGGAATATCATGTCTCCTCATAAGGGCGCCTTCCTTTCATGACCTAACTTCATCTCAAAGACCCTACTTCCAAACACCATCACCTTGGGGATTAGAATTTCAGCATATGAGTTTGGATAACTACAGAGGCCACCAAAAAAACTGTATACACATTTCAGGAAAAGTAGTATGGTATTTCTCAATAGATGATGTAACCTCATATAGGAGACCTTAGAGAATGTCATATGTCACAGAAAACCCACTACACTGCTGGCCCTTAGAGAAAAAACTAAAAATGCATGTACAGCAATGACCAAGATTACCCAAGCAGCAGTTCACCATACTAATAAAATGTCCCACAGCTAATGGCCACCACTTTGAGCAACTCTTGTAATTGTAGAGGCTAAAGGTAACTTGTCTCATTATGTCTCAATAAATTTAGTATTAAAATATTTATACAAGTTTCTAGTTTCCTGAAGTGTGGATACATTTTAATGGACACAGTATAATATAAAACTTGCACAATAAACTCCACACAAACCTGCTTTTCACCCCCATTTCCACCTATATCCCACCTCTCTGCATCCAATGTAATCATTTGTTCAGCCTAACAAGAAAAAACACAAATGCTCTATCCACTTGACAATCTAAAGAATTTAAGGATTATCAGAGAATCAATACAGTCATGAAATTGCCTAATGTCATACATAATGAAGGAATTCCTTTCAGGTGCTACTTTTATACTTTACAAATACTTTCCCTGAGTTTGTTTAGAGAGAACCTGTGTAAGCTCTTCCACCCAGCCTTTTGAACTATAAGAACAAAATGAGATGAGAACACAAGCACCCCTAGACCACAGGGTAGCATTCATTTATTTATGCATTTATTCAACTTATATTTATTAAATGTCTACCCAGTGCAAGTCATGGGGATGGAGAGACCGTAAACTACATACATAACAACATTGAATCATTTAGTATGTTAGAAAATCATATGCACTATTTTAAAAAATAGAACAAATAAGTGGGATTAAGTGATAGAGAAGCTGGGAGCAGACTTCAGTATTAAATAAGATTAAGAGTGGCCTAGGGGCTGGGGATTTAGCTCAATGGCATAAGCACCTGCCTTGCAAGCAGGCCGTCATGAGTTCGATCCCTGGTACCGATAAAAAAAAAAAAAAGATTGAGTGGCCTCATTGAGAAGGGAAACCTTTGAGAAGAGTTGAAGAGGTGAAGAAATCACCAAAGCAGACATACTTGGTGGACGAGCACTGCAGGCAGATGTAGCAACACAGTGGGAGCCTATGGCAGGAAAACATAGGCATATTTGCAGAACAAGGCAGAGCAAGATGCAAAATGCATAGTAAGAAAAAAGGTTGAAGATCATCAGAGCTATAAATCACATCAAACTCCATGAGAATTAATACAGACATTTGAACACAGAGAAGCATAATCTGGTTTATACTTTGGCAGGATCATTAAAGTAAACAAAAGAAGGATCAGTTCTGGTAAAGGATAACAAAAGAAGCAAGACTACTCCCTGGAATCTCCAGTAGTAACCTAGATGAGAAAGAATAATGGCTTAGGCCTGGTTGGTACCAGCAAAGGTGGACACAGTGGTCAGACTGCAGAAATATTTTGATAGCTGAACCAACAGAAATTCCTAACGTACTATATATAGGCTGGAGAGAACTCAAGACAATTCTTTTGGTCTGGAACAACAGAAAATCTAGAGTCACAAGAGGAGTAGGAATATAACAAAACTATTTGGGGACATCACAAATCGAAAATGCGTATTAGCCAAGTGAAGCTTATGCATAGGCAGTTGGAGCCACAAGAGTAGAATAACAGTGAAAAATTAAACCTGAATGAAAATAAAAATTTTGTGAAGTTGGCAATATAAAAGTAGGTGAAATGAGATCATCAAGGGAGCATGAAAATTGGAACGAGACAAGTTGGTTTCAAAGGACTGTTGTCAGTAAATAGAAATATAGGCAGTGGTATTAACAGTAGGATTATAATTCAGAACTCTGGGAGACTCAGGTAGGAGGATCACAAATTCAAGCACAGACTAACCAACTTAGCAACTTAGCAAGACCCTGTCTCAAAATAAAAAAGACCTGGAGATGTAGCTCAGTACAAAGGCCCCAGGTTCAATCTCAAGTATTCCCCAACCTAAAAAATTTTAAAGTAGGATTTCAGAATTAATATTTGCCTTTGAGTGAATTACAGAAACACCCCATCTAGGCCGATAATGAAAAAAAATTACCCTTATGGGTGGAATGATAACTTGTAACACCAGTTAAACTGCATCAGCCTGGTGCTGAGTGTGGACAGCCCGCCTGAAACCAACATATAAAGGATAACTAGAGAGGAAGAAGCAGTGTTGTTGGTTGTCCTGTTGCCGTTGGTTCTCCTGGAGGAACTTGTCTAGCTTTCTTCCTGGTATGAACTTGGCTGTTCTTATCATCAGAGGAGCTCGGAATCTTGTCCCTGAGAATGGTTGCAGTTTTGGGGGTGCTTTGGTCCTTACTTTACTGCTTCCTGGCTCTGGAGAGGAAGATGGTGTGCTGTTAAATCTCCAGAAGAAGCTTGTCATACTGGCTTCCTAATATGAATTCAGCTCTTCTCATCATTAGAAGAGCTTGGGACCTTCTTGTCACTAAGGATGGCTGTGGTACTTTTCAGAGAGCCCTGGTCCTTATCCGAGTGCTGCTTCTTGGCTCCAGTGCAGCCCCTCAGCCTGCTGGCACAAATCCTTCATCCCGCTGGTGCAGACTTTCTAGATTCCACTGCTGACCTTTTGGCTTTCTCAGTGCAGATCCATGAAACAGACTTGCATGAGATATTGTCATGGGCTCTCTAGGCCTCCAGTTGGTCTCATGGGGGACATTGTCATGGGCTCTAGATCTTCAACTGGACTCATGCAGGACTTTGCCATGGGAGATCCAGGCCCTCACCTGGATTCTTTGGGTCTTAGTGTGTGAACAGATTTCCTGCACTTTTTTTTTCTTTTTTGTATTTGACTCTTTGGGTGACCATTATAAAACAATGCTATAAATTATGTGTTCTGTATTATCTTGTTCTCTTTGCAGTCCCTGACCACAACCCTCTACATAGACCCTGCTCTTTAGGTTTTAGTCAGAAGGTCCAGAGTTTGCCTAACACAAAGCACTAGATTTCATCTCTAGTTGGTCACTTAGAAAGACAATATAAAGCTACCAATGTGAAATATTCTGTCCTCCATCAGCACTGCCCCAACACACACACCACAAACACATACAATGTCTGCAAAACTATTCTCAAATTCTGTGCCTCACCACTCACCACTGGATCTTAATGATGAAAAGCTTTGGCTTTGAAGTTGGACTGAATAAGAACTCAGGCTTGCCTCTCTGCTCACTGGAGACTTTTACACCTCCTCCTTGATTAGTGCAGGGGTTGATTGAATGTGTCAACTTGAGTAACAAATGCTCAACTAAATTGTCTCAGCATAGTTCTGCTGGTCCTTCTGGTCCTCCTTCCACCCTAGAGAAGATTATCAACAGAATGGGATAAAAAAGAAAACAAAGAAGGAAGGCTCACTTCCAGTTCTTCACGGAAGCTCCAGTCTTCACCTTTACTTTGGATGTCCTCTGCTGGCATCCAGTGCACTCTTCAGCCTTCAGTACTGACCCTTCAGTCTTCTGGTAAACACCCTTCCGCCCCTGATGCAGACTTGCATAGGACACTCCAGTGAGTTCCAGGCCTTCAGCTGTATCCTTCAGATCTTCAGTGCACAGACAGACCTTTTGCAGTCTTCCACACCTGATTTTGTGGGTGGCCATTAAAAGCCAATCTTGTAAATTCTCATATATTTGTACATCTTGTATTAACTCAATTTTCTCTAGTATGCACTGACTAGTAAAAGATTTTTAAAAAATAAGAGTACCCATTCAAAGGGATCTGAAAGGTAAAAGAAGAAAATTCATATATCCTATGACTTAACCCTTAATTCTGGCACCTAGTAAGAGTTCAACAAATGTTAGCTGATGTTATTATTTCCTTTCAGAAAGAGAATATAATGTACTTGTACACAGATTAAATGTCTTTTGTCTATAGAGTCCATAATCATTTTATTCCAGAGTGCTTTTACTGTGTTTCTATGACAACAGAGTTTAAAACAAAGCTTTCCTCTGGTACCTAATTTTATGGTATCTCTTGACTTTAAAATCTAAGGCATATTTCCTACATGTGCACCAATTAGAAATGTTACATCAATAAATAATTCTATTTAAAAAAATTTTAAGCACAATAATCTCATAAAAGATCTGAAACCCTTTGAAATCAATTCCAAAGTGCTATATAAAAGGTATACTCCAGGGCTAGAGCTATAATTGTTAAATGTGTGGGGATCCTGGAGATTCTATACTTTTTCTTAGCTTGCAAGACCTCTTGTTTTCAGTAGAGCAAAAAAAGGCCACATTTTATAACCAAAGTTAAGTATTCTAACCGTGTTGTAATTTACTTTGAAGAGCTTCTTCAAGTATTACTTTTCTTTATTAACCTTTTGAGTAGTCATTTTATTGATGTTCTTTGAGAAATAACTAGTGAGCCACTCCCCCAGAAATGATGAGTTTTTTTGGACTCTTTAAAAGAACCAAATAAAAAGTAAATTAAAACATGCTTACTCTAGCCATTAATAAACAAACATACTTCTCATGGTCAATAAATACATGAAAAAATGTTCAATATCTCTGGCAATTAGAGAAATACAAGTTAAAACAACACTGAGATCCATCTTACTTCAGATGGCTATCATGAAGAAGTCAAATAATCACAAATGCTAGTAAGGCTGCAGGGAAAAGGGCCTCCTCTACATTGTTAATCGGAATGTAAACTAGTACAACCACCGTGAAAATCTTTAAAAAAATAAAGTAAAAATAGAAATTCTATTTGACCCATCTATTCCCCTATATCAATGTTCATTAGAACAGATTTAATATCATATATATATATATGCATATACCTTTATACCTATATAGAAAGATAGATACATACATATATACGTAGAAATATATGTATATCTATAGATATATATATACCTAGATTTACAACATAGGTTTACAATGGACACCTGCAGAGTCAGTTGTAGAAGAATGCAATTGGGCCATCTGTACACAAGAGATCCAAAGGATGTGGTCAAAACTCAAAAGCCTGAAGATCATCTCAGGGCCCCCAATGAGTATGTATCAGGAAGCCAAAGGGTCTGCACTGGAAGGCTAAAAAGTCCACATTAGAAGCCTGGAGACGGACATTCAAAGACAGCAGCAAAGACCGGAGGTCCTCCAAAGAAACAGAAGCAAGATTTCCTTCTTTCCCTTTTTATTCCATTCACACTCAAGCATATCAGTTAGCGCCAGCCACGCCAAGGGAGAGTTTTTCTCTCTTCAGTAAGTCTAGTATTTAGACACCCTCCAAAGTATGACAAACCAATCAGTGAGGCATTTCTTACTCAAGCTGACACCACAGATAACTATCACATTCCCTTCTCTGTATCATCCCAAAAGAGTTAAAGACATCATATTACAGTGAAATATGCATACTCATGTTTATAATAGCACAATTCACAATAGCTAACTAATGGATAAAGAACATGTGGCATTTATACACAATAGAATGCTACCCGCCATGAAAAAAATAGATTTATTTGTAGGACAATGGATACACCTTGATACCATAATGTTGAGTAAATAAATCAGGCACACAGCCTTAAATATTGTAGGATTTCTCTTATAAATAAAGAGCAAAATAAGGATGGACAATAGGAAACAGGGAGATAGATCTTTTGCAAATAGAAAAGAAATTTAGGGATGATGAATCAGACATGTTAGGTACTTGTACCAAATCTCCATGATGAATGTGATCACTGTGTACTACAAACATGTATTAATATAAAAAGATATGAAGTGTTTAAAAAAGCAATACCTCTATGGCAGACAAATTTGCAATACATAGACATGTATCTGTATGATATGTGATCAAAAAATATAGAGAATGTTTGAAATTTTTAAAATTATTACAGTAAAAAACACATTGCCATTAATCCCCTTCAGAACACTCTTCCTAGATGATTTTTTCCTTTTGGTACTGAGAACTGAACTCAAAACCTTGCCCTTGCCAGGCAGATGCTGTACCACTGAGCTACATCCCAGGCCCTCGTGCCCCAACTTTGAATACACTTATCCCATCATTCTTACCACTTTCCGAAGCAGTTCTGGAAATTTTCTTTCATGTGTTTAGTTGCAGTGTCGTGGTTAGCTCAGTATCCTGGATTGATTCTAAATATTTACTTTCATATTGATTTTTTTTTAGTCAGGGTCTCCCTGCGTAGTGCAGGCTGGCCTGAAACTCACAGCAATCCTGCCTCAGCCTCCTGAGTGCTGAGATTACAGACATGCCCCACGACATCCAGCACAAAACGTTTCCTTTTCATGATCATTTTGACTTTATAGAAGAATCAGAAGTCACACTGTGCCATATCCGGTGAGTAATGAGTCTGTCTTTCCACCGAGTGACATGACACTCAGCAGCAGCATTCACTGTATTTTTATCATATCTCATAAAGACATTCACAAAAGGCCTTCCAGAGCTGCTTCAGAAAGTGGGAAGACATCAACAGGAATGGAGAATTTTTTAAAATGTGGTGTTTTTATATAACAGAGTGCACTCTGCTATAAAGAAGGATAAATTCGAGGTTTTTATAGGTAAAAGACCATACCCATATGTGAAATAAATCAAACTCACATGCGTAAACACTGTATTGTTTCCCTAGTATAAGACAATAAAAAAATAATTAAGATTCAAAATCTACCATAGATATTGTGAAAGGGGGAAAACTGCTCAAAGGACAACAACTAGGACAGATGAAAGGAGAAAAGAGGGAAGGGAAAAGAAAAGATACAAAAGATCGCTAAGAGAGCTGTACTACTGGTTTCTTTTGGTTCGTTAAATAGGGATTTATGCTTATTCTGTTTGATCAGTTATGCATGCCTATATCTTATTATCTGAGCAACTACACTGATGATAACAACACAATATATTAACTATTGTCAATTTCCTATTACATGATTTTGAAATTATCATTGTCTGTATTGGTTTTTTCCTTCAAAATAAAAAGGAAAGAAGGAAGGAGAGAGAGAGAGAGAAAGAGAGAGAGAGAAACTCGGGAGGCTGAGACAGGAAGACTGCTGTGAGTCTGAGACCAGCCTGGGCTACACAGTGAGTTCAAGGCCAGCCTGAACTATAGTGAGACTCTATGTCAAAAATAAATAAATAAATAAAGTGGGAAGAATGATGGGATACGTGTGTTCAAACTAGTGGGATTAATGGCAATGTCTTTCATTGTAATAAATATCAATTTAAATGTTCACTGTATATTTTTATCACATCTCATATATGTATGGATTTTTCCTTTAGGTCAATAAATCTACTTCTAGATATTTACAAAGTGATATATGCCCAAGACAGTTCATTGTACAATTTTTGTAAAAAAAAATTTTTGATTTAAAAAAAAGTAAGGAGGAAAAGAAGGGAGAGAGAAAAGAGAATTGAGGAACAGCTATACACACAGATGCTACACAACTAGAAAAAGGAGTGAATTTTCTACATGCTTCTATGAAGTGATCTGCAGACCACACTGATCAGTAGAAAAGCAAAGTATAGAGCAGTGTTTATAGAATATTACTTTTGTATAGAAAGGCAGTATATCACATAGGTTCATACTCTTGCTTAGACATTCAAAAAGAAACCATGGATGATAAACAGAATATCAATTTAAATGGTTGTCTTTGGGAGAAGAAAAATAATAAAGCAGACAGTGAAGAATGTTGGACTTTGACTTTGTAGCCATATAACTCTTTTTAATCAAGAAAACAACTAACTCATAAATTAATTCAAAACATCAAACACAAACAAAAGAAAAATCTTTAGTTATATTCCAAGCTTGCTACATAATCACACAGACATGAATAATTTTTTATATTTTATGGAAAACCATAAAATTTCAAAATAATAGAATAACAATAGTTAATGCATTACATGTGGTTTTCTTTTTTTTTTTTTTTTTGAGACAGGGTCTCTCTATGCAGTTCAGGCTGGCCTTGAGCTCACTTTGTAGCCCAGGCTGGTCTGGAACTCGCAACAATCCTCCTGCCTCAGCCTCCCAAGTGCTGGGATTACAAGCATGAGCCACCACGCCCAGCTTACATGTGGTTATCTTTAAACTAGCTGCTCAGGTACAAGATACAGGCATAAAAATTTCCCCAGTCGATATTAGCACAAAACTTCTTTTTGATGTCTAAAAGGAACTAACGGTAAAACTGACTTGCATTTTTTTCCCTTTTCCTTACTGTCCTTTCCCCATTCACCCATCCTACTTATTTTTTCCTACTGAACAGTTTCTTCTCATTTCACAGTATCTGTTGTACATTTTAGATCTCATTTACTCTTTCAGTTTCTCACACAAGGGAGACAATATGATGCTTACACATGCAAGTCTGATTTATTTCACTTGTGAGGATGCTCTCAAGTTGCAAATATATGAAAGTCTGAAGTTTACCCTTTTTTATGGCTGAGGAATGTGCTCCACTGTATAAAAATACCACATGTTTTTAACTCATTCCTTGGTTGATGGACATTTAGGTTGTGTCCAAGATCTAGCTATTACAAATTGTGCTATTATAAACATGAGTGCGCATATATCACTGTGGTATGATGTTTTTAATTCTTCTAGGAAGATACCCAGAAGGGGAACAGCTGGGTTGAATGGCACCTCTTGCCCTAGCTTTTTGAGGGATCGCCACACTGATTTCCACAGTGGTTTCACCAGTTGGTGGTCTCACCAACAGTGGAAAAGGGTTCCTTTTCCCCCCACAGACCCTACAGCATTTGTTATTGATTGACATGTTGATGATAGCTATTCTTTCTGGAGTGAGATGGAATTTCAGTGTTGTTTTAATTTGCATTTTTTGAATGACCAATGATGCTGAACATTTTTTCATATAGTTATTTGCCATTTGTATTTCTTCATCTGAGAAGTGTGTATCCATCTCAAGTGCCCATTTTTGGATTGGGTCTTTGAATTTGGAGGGTCTGGGTGTTTTTAAATTCTTTATATTTTCTAGATAGAAGTCCTTTAGGAGACAAATGGATATATTTTTCCCACTGTGTGGGTTGACTTTTCACATTTTCATTTCTTTTGCTGTGCAAAAGCTTTTAAATAAGAAATTAATCATTTAAATGACATCACAAAAGTTACTTTTACTCTAATATCTACAGTAATATCCTTTAGGACAAAAAGAACATTAAAGTTATCTTAAATTGTATTTAGTATTTTCATGATTTATATGTGTGTGTCTACACACATTTGTGTATAGGCAAATACATACACACACAGACAACTATATGCATGCTATTAGGAAACAAGACATTCAGGATAAGGAAAAAAGAGATTCAAATAAAAAAATCAAAAAAAGTATAAACTTATAATCTTACATTTAATTGGAAATGTCAGTATATGCTTATTATATATTTTTTCCTCTTTCTAAAAACTACTAAGCTCTTCTGAAAAAATTGGGAAGGGGTAGCAACGACAATCCACGAGCACAGACTGTATTTCCTAAGTTCTATTTCTCAATAAAAGGAATTAGGTTTTTAGGAGAAAATGCTAGTTTCATGTCTGCAACAGGAAATACACAAAATGAAGCCGGAACTTCTTGTACTACAAAGCGAAACCCCCTGGGGTTTTTGTCAAAAGCTCAGAGGCTAACAGATTCTTATTAGCCAAAACTGGGAAATGTTAATATCAAAGAGAATGGAAAGGCCAGGGATTTAGCTTGGCAGTGTAGAAACTGCCTGGCAAGCACAAGGTTGTGAGTTCAATTCCCAGTACCAAAAAAAAAAAGAATGGAGATTATCACAGACCATAGCCAATATATTAAAATTGGTTGAAAAAACAAAAATTCATTGGTCACCTTTTAGAGTTGTTAGGGACACTGTTGTATTTTCTGAAAATAGTTAAATAATGGAAAATAACCAAGTACTTTCCTGATTTTCGGGTATGAATTATTCAACAGGGTAACAGAATAACAAAAAGTAGAAGAGTTCTTTGTATAATAATTCAAAAA
The DNA here is from genome assembly GCF_034190915.1 of Cavia porcellus. Classification (NCBI taxonomy): domain Eukaryota; kingdom Metazoa; phylum Chordata; class Mammalia; order Rodentia; family Caviidae; genus Cavia; species Cavia porcellus. The sequence goes on from NW_026947511.1 coordinate 26,536,227, forward strand.
ATAAAACTAATTTTAAAATAATGAAGTGATGAAAATCACTGTCTCCAAACCCTAATATAAGATCTAAACAATGATTATGAATGCAGGCTAAAATCATTAAGTGAGCGATTAACCAGCAACTACAGTGATTGGGTTTATAGGCACTGATCAATCTTAACATCCCTAATGTGAGGCCACCTAGACCCTATATTTCTTGATGGGATGCAATGCAAGTACATCACACCACTGAGAAATTGTTGCCAAAAGAATGGAACCTAAACATATTGGAACCTTGTTTATATCCAATTATCAGTTTATTGAAAAGAAGAATATGTTACATGAAAGGAGGCAACCATCCAAATCCCAAATGTGTGAAATACAAAACAAATAACTTGAGGCAGAAAAATCATTATAGATCAAAAGCAAGCACATAAAATGTATGGATTTTAGATTCTGGTTTCATAATCCAACTATAAAAGACGTTATTAAACTCTGAAAATTGAGGAAATACTTTATGTTAAGAACTACTGATAATTTTAATGGCTATACTACTGGTGTATTTTTAAGTCCTATTAATATAACATTAATACAAACAACTCCTACTCTTTAAAGGTGCCAAGGAAACTTAATGAAGAGAACATGGTCTTTTCAACAAGTAGACACATGTATAAAACAGGAATCATGCTCAGCAGCACAAGAGCCTGCCTGGCAAGCATGAGGTTGGAAGCCTGATCTCCCGTACCAAAAATAAACCAAAACCATTGTAACCTAGGGTTTCACACATATATACATATGCAAGGTTTTTTAGATGCAGTACCAAAAGCATGATCCACAAGGAGAAAGACTAACAAGCAATTATTCACCCTATGACCCAGCAAGTATACTCTTTAAGTGTTTACCTAAGAGAAATAAAGTGTAAGTTCACATAAATACCTGTATAAAATATCCACGGTGATCTAATACATAATAGTTAAAACTGGAAACAACTTAAATTTTCATCAAGAAGTGAATAAACTATTTGTAATAAAATCTGACCATCCCACATACAAGAAAAACAGAATCAGCTATTGATATAGGCAACAATATGAGTCAATATCAACAGCCTTATGCAGACACAGTCAGACCTTACACACTGTATGATATCATTGATGTGACATTCTCTGCAAGGCAATATAGGGAAACAGCTGTGTAGCTACTAGAAGCCAAAGCTGATAGAGTTGGTCAACTGAAGAGAGGGGAACAAGGAAAGCTTTAGGGTGACAAGCATATTCTATTGTGATAGTAGTAGTCCTTATATGACTATCTGTAATTGCCAAATGTTGGGAGCCGCGGCCGAGCCCGGTCGCCTTACTTGGCGGACGCGAGGCCTGTAGAAAAGAGCAAAGCCTGAGCTAAGTTACCCCTCCCATCGAGTGAGCCAAGTTGGCGCCTGCTTCCTGCCCCCTGATTGCCCTGGCGACTTAAACAGCCCGCGCAATAGATTGGTCTACCTAGCAACCAATGACGATGACCAATCAGCTTGCATTGCTTGCTGTTGCCCTATTGGATGATGAGTCCATATATATATGTATGTGACCCTCCCTGCGGGAGGAGAGAGAGAGATAGAGAAAGTCCACCGGCAAGAAAGGGCTGGTGGCAGAGCAGAGGCCTCGCGCGGCCCACGCGGAGACAAAGACAAGGTTGCACACCGTCAGAATTTGTCGCGTGTTCTTCCTGCCGGCCGGGAGCGACACCGACAGCCAAACTCTTCAAATTGCAAATTTTAAAATGGCAAAGTTAACATTTGTGTTATTTCTCAAAAAATTTGACTTTTAAAAAAATCTTTTCTGGGGCTAGAGAGATAGCTCAGTGGCATAGCACCTGCCTGGCAAGTGTGAGGTCATGAGTTTGATCCTCCATACTAAAAAAATATTTTTAATTTAAAAAATAAAGTCCTTTTCTGGCTCAGTGGTGTATAGCTCAGTGGTAGATACTTGCCTTCCGTGCATGAGGCCCTAGGTCCTATCTCCAGTGCTCCCTAAATAAAAACATTTTTCTATTTGTTTGCCCAGTCATTTTCTGACACATTTTCTAGATTATTTCATTCACTGTATAATTGTAAATGTGCTGACATCCAATAGCTTTATTAGTTCTTTGAATGGATCTCAGATTGTCTAAGCCAATGCTTTCATAAATTATTTAGGTCTTCTTAAGAATCTTGGTCCGTCTGGTATGGCTTAATTTATTTTGTGCCTACGATTGATTTTTAACTTCTCAATAATATTTGCTTCCTGTGTGCTCAGGTTTCCCTCAGTGTCATCACATATATCCAATAAATGATGTGTTATCCATTTGATTTATATTTTCCAGCAAAAACTCTAAGTCAACCCACATAAAACTTATAGTACAAAACCACGAAAACAAAAGTTTTGAGTATTTGTCATGGTACTGCTTTTTAAAAAGTCATACATTGAACTTGTTTTTAACAATGGAATTTAAAAAGAGTCAAATGATCGCCCAAGTCATCATGTTCATATCTGAAAATTCTTAGCAAAATTGTATCTGCTACCCTCCTGATTTTGTTCAGTACTGTACTGTATGTATGACATCAGCATGTTTTTAAGCTCATTCATTCACTTACACAGGCCAGATTTAGTATGTATGAGAAAAGACACAGTGCCCAGAATCTTCAGCACAGTGGGTGCTTTATGAGTATTTGAAAACTCAAAGTATATCACAAACTCCTATCTCTGAATTTCTTCTTCTATCAAGTAATTTTGTTCCCAGTTACATTGATCAAGTTAAATTCAACCTAACAGATTTCAAATTTAAGTTAAATATACTGTTAACTAGGAACAATAGAAAGAAGGAAAATAGCTAATCTCACAAAAATCTATTAGAAAGAAAAACTAGAATTTTTGTATTTAAAAATTCTTAGAAAATTGCTAAATAAATTTTATTTTAAAAATTGGATTAATCATATTTATTCTAATATATAGATATTTGAATTTGCTTAGATAAAACTACTTGTTCCAAAAGAAGAAAAAGCCACTAATGCTCCTTCTGAATTGAGTAACATATTAATTTTTTCAGCTTCTAGGAACTTGGAGCAGCATTTATGTCCATGTAAATCTCTGTATGAGTTAAAAAGGGCAGCAGTTCTCCCCTTTTTTCCACCAAACACAAGCTATATTACTTACTACTATCCTTACTACTATTACTTACTACTCTCCACCACTCAACACAGTCTCCTCACTCAAGCTGTCACCCAGGGTCACAGAGGCAGCTGGATTGCACGCGGTTCACCAAAAGATTTCTGTAACCCTATACTTTCTTTTCCGTCAGCCCATAATATATCAATATGAAGAAAAAAGAGTTGAGATTTTTTTTTATCTTATTTTTGGCTATTTTAAACCTCATACCTCTTTCTTCTTTCACTCCATATTAATTTATCCTATCCTGAATTTTATGTAACTTGTAAATCACCTTATATTCTTTCTAGAACAAGGCAAGGAATAAATAAATAATCATTAAATGTATCTGGAAAAGCAATCTCTTCTTATTTTTCCTAGACAAAGTTTTAGAACTTTAACTCAGTGGCATTTTAAGTGTTTCTTACCATATTAAACATACAAGTATCAAAATCTATAAATCCTTTCCATTTGTGCTTTATCAATCTTCTCTTTCAAAATATTTAAGACACAAAAATACAGGCAACACCCATACATTTAAATTGAGAGAACCATAATAGAAATTAAACTGTTTGTACAAGTAAAGACTCTGCTTAACTTTTATGTTGAAAAAGTGTAAAGTTTTCAGTGCCTTCCACACAGACACTCAAATAATAGCTCAACTACACGGTGGGAATTTTTAGCTCTGATGTTAGACTACTATGGCTTGGGCATTGGCACTTGAGAATTTGTTTTAGGACTATTTTTAAAACCATTAACAAACGATCTGCGTAGCAGACTTGAGCCTCTGATCAACTGTGTCAGCTGGAGTTGTCGTGAAAGAAAAAAAAATGTGTTTGAGAATCACATCTTTATCTAAATTTGAAATGTCTGCTTATCTAGTTAGAAAAGTAGACATTTAAAATTGAGTTTTCATAAAGCAGACTAGAGTTTACTGTTGCTATAAGGAAAATTAGTTATAAAAGTAGTAAGTGCACAACATAGTTTCTATTCATCCCATTTTACAGAAATAATGTCCCTTCATTTCCCCCAAAGTTATCTAACCAACAATAGATAATCTGTAATTATTAGGATTTGCCTTATACCAAAGTCTGATTTTAAAAAGTTTGATACTTCACTCACCTACGGCAGGACAGAGTATTGCCCATACACAGATACTAAACCAACTGTCTACGCAATTTCTTGTGTTAGAAATTCAGTGCCACTATTACGGCTCACAATTTGGCTTATGATGCATCTGTAAGCAAACAGCCTGACAAGCACCCTAGTGTATTTCAGGATGACTGACAGGACACAGTGGCTCTAGCAAGAAGGGGGGATGGGTGCTCTTAAAGTGACACGCCAGGGAAGGGCAACATCAATCAGCAGAATCAGACATGAAATTCTGTTTTTCAAAACTGTGAGGGAAGAATGCAAACTTGTAAAGATCAGCTTTTCAGCATGACTTTCATGCACCCCAAAGAGCCTAAATTCCAAAATGCCTTTGAGAACCTGAACAAGTAAAAATAAAACTTTTGAAGAATAATATTTCCCTGAAACTACCAACCTTCTAAATTACTTGAGCACACTATACCTTATTGTTTTTTGTTTTTGTTTTGGGGGGCATTTGTTTGTTTGTTTGTTTGTTGAGACAGAGTCTTGCTATGCAGTTAAGGCTGTCCTTAAACTTACTATGTACCCCAAATCAGCCTTGACTTCATGACCATCCTCCTGCCACGGCCTCCCAAAGTGCTGAGATTACAGGAATAAACCATTACGTCCAGCTTGCAATTACTCTTTAAAAGAAATTAAATCAGAGCACCCAGAGAAAAGCGATTCTTTTCTCATCTTTAGATACATGTCAACAATTCTTACAGTAGTAATTTAAGAATAATCAATAAAAGTAACAAATATTTTAGGTTAATCAGAATTGCTTTGGAAAAGCAGCAAGAGATACACCCATTTTCTCCCTAATATATTTCTTCCCCATGGCCTACTTCCATGGTTTAAAACTAGATTAAAATATTAGGAGATTCCAACTATGAGATTTCCATATCAGTTTCCTTTTGGAAAATATATAATCAATACATTGGCTTAATTCTTCACATTTTTATTTTTCCTACTTACTTCACAGTACTTTGCACTGCTCAATTCTTTGATAATTAATACAGCAATTAGTCTTATTTTTAGAAAGTCATTCATTTTCAGCCGGGCACAGTGGCATGGATCTGTAATACTACCACTCAGAAGGCTGAGGCAGGAGGATTGCTGCAAAATTCAAGGCCAGCCTGAGACCACATAGTGAGTTCAAGGTCAGCCTCAACTACACACAGAGAGACAGTCTCAAAAAGAAAAGAAAAAAACACATACACAAAAAAGAAAGCATCCATTCATTTTAATTGCAATCCCTCATTTAACCAGCTGAGGGCATCATTAATTTCTGAATACTCAGTATTGTCCTCAATGACCTTTTCGTATTTTCCTACACCGAGGAGCTGCAACACAACACCTTAACTTTCTTAGTAAATGTGTTTGGAAACCGCACATTTTATTTTGCCCACATAAACATGACTTACAGAGCCCATATTAGTGGTTAGTGCTTCTCACCTGTAATAAACTATTTCTTCCTCTATCTGCTTCATTAGATGCATCCTCTAAAAGAAAAGCACTAGAAGCTCAAACAACAAAATTGAGTTCAACCATCAGAAAGACTTTCCACAACCCTAAATTTTTCTGGGTTAAAACACGAAGCAAACAAAATTTTTACCTAAAGATTACAAGCTCCATTAGAAAATCCAAAACAAATTCTGAAGACAGCAGAACTAAACTGTAAGATAATATTTTTGGAATTACATACACTTGTAAAGTGTTTAACTTATATATTCTAAGTGCTATATTTAATATTATTAATTGTTCATTTTGTATTAGAAGCTACAGGATAACTTTAAAAGATCTGGTTCCTGCTATCAAAGCATTATTATATCTCTCATGTACATACAGCATTATGGCTAACAAATTTCTTATATAATATACAGGTTTTTTATTTTGTAACTAAACAGTCTAGAAGGACATGAACATTAATTTGCCTGATTTATTCTAAAAATAAAAAATTTTCACTAATTATCCCAAATCATTAAGTATCACAAATTTTATCTCAACTGAAGATAATTTCCTATGTTTCTCCGAAGCTATTTTATCACATATATCAAGTTTATTAAGTTAACTATGACAAATAATGTTTTTAAGCACATCTAAAGGCTCAGCATAATTTCTTTCATGCTCCTGGATGACAAGGCTTACATATTAAATTTTCAAAAAAGAAATAATCATTCCCCTCCTCGGTGGTTGTTCAGAATAGGAAATGGTGGCTTCTTTTCCCTTAAAAGGAAATTCTACCTAACAATGTGAAAGCAAGTTTGGGATTCTTCACTGAAAGAAGCTGCTCTATAAAATCATTTCTCATGTCTAAATTTATCAGTTTCTTTCCTCATGTAATAACTGATGGTAGCAAGGTAAAAATCACATTTTATATTTGGAAGCAAAATGTAACATTTCTTCAAATTTTACTTATTCTTTGACAAAATTTCATCTTAATTTTCTACACTGATACATTCTCTACAGTATAAAATACAATTATTTTTCAAACAAATTTAGATCATAAGCATTTCGAAGAAAACCAAAAACTCAGTTTTGTCAGAATTTGTGTATCCTTTTTGCCAATCAGCCACATCTTCTGGAATACACAGATAACTCATCATTTTCTATTTCCATATAACCACTTAATTCAATTTTACTTTCCAATAAGGAGTTTGGTTCCTGACAAAGAATCTTCTAAGCTGTCTCATTTAGCTGTTTTTGGTTTTTCTAGGTATCTTAAGTATCTTCTCAGTCTCAATTCTGTCTGTAAACACACCAACAACAAAAATTTAATGGTAATGCTTAGGAGGGAGGGAAAGTTGAATGGCTGAAGAATATTTAAAATACTCCTTTTCTACTTTTAGCCAAAGTGTCTCCATACATTTTATGTTCTATTTGAATTTGCAATACACATTTGTATATTTCACTTTAGCTTCAAAACAATGTGTTAATTTCCTACTGTGGCAGGTTCATAACAGCTAACAGTCACACAATATGCAAATCTATAGCAAGTTTTTCCTCTAACACACATTAGGTATCTTAAGTGTGAAGTACAATGCCATGTATAAGGTACAAATGAGTTGTGTCCTACATGCAGCTGGAAATGCAGAATCCAAGATTATTAAAGAAAAGAAAAACTTAAGAGATAAAGATGTGACAGCTATCCATCTGTGTTGTATCTAATCCATGAGACTAGATGAGCTTTCCCATCTCCCTACCTAGTGGGAGATACAGCCACCAAGTGTAGTACTCATCAAAACAAATATGGGAGTAGGCGGAGAGGAAGGGTCATGAAAAAAAAACAGTAAAAAACACAAGAAAAACTGTTTTCAAATTCAAGCTACCTAGTCAGGCACAATGGCACATGCCTGTAATCCCGGAACTCTGAGAGCCCAAGGCAAGAGAATCATAAGTTTGAGCACAAGCCGAGTAATTTAGCAAGACCTTATAATAAAATTTTAAAAATGAAATAAAATATACTAGGGTATAACTTAGGGCAAAGACCCTGGGTTCGATCCCTGTGAGAGATCAGATGAGAATTGAGGCCTAATTGATCTCCTCTGTGAGCACAAAGGACCCAGGTAAAATGCAGGCATGAGGCCATGTTGCAGGTTCTAGGGAAAAGTCAACACAGCTGAGATCCAGTTGTTTACCTGAGCATACACTTTACATAATGGGAGGCAGATGAATCTTCTGCTACTCTAATTGCTTATATCTCTGTCTACGGGAATAAAAGCAAACTGAGCAAGACACTCAGGGCTCTCTGCTCACTGGAGGCAAAAGCCCCATGGCCACTGCATTCTAAACTGTCTTTTTGTCTTTTATCGTCCCTCACCCTGCCCCAGGTCAGGGAATAAGCTAGTAGACTGGTGGAGTGACCAGAGTGGGCTGACTGAAGTACTCTGGTTCCCTTCAAATCCCCAGTGCCACAAAAATAAAAATTCAAACTATTTTCCTTGACCTTGTCCACACTGACCACCATTTTACCTTGCTGTCTTCGTGTTGTGAAATGAGACCTGTAAAGCTGTTATGAAGAATAACCACTTATAAAATTATATGCAGAGTCTAAAGGGGTACTAATTATAATTAATTGGTTAATGTTGCTAATTTTTGTGGGATTCTGCTTTTCCAAACCAAACTTCAGAGGGCTACTATGAGAGATAATAAATGGATTGTCCATCTGATTTAAAAGTGGATAAAGAAACATTACATTACATATCTTATTAAGCAAACTGAATCTATTTAACCAGAGGTCAGTTACTTTATTACCATAATAATTTAAAATTAAAAAACAAGGAAACAAGGTTCTAAAATGAAAGCACTTTTAGAGTTGCCTCCAAAGTTGTAACAAATGCTTAATAGGGAAAATAATAGACAAAATAACACATATTAATAAATTGTGTATGCCTTTAGAAGATTGAATATGGCATGGTTTAAGGACGGAATACTGAAATAAAGGCAAAAGAATGACAGTAAGTTAAAAAATAGAAACTCTGTGTCTCGTTCCCATGTAAAATTCATGGGACTGTGCCAACCTGCTTCATTCCAAAGCAGTCACTCAGCCAGTAAGGCCGTGTTAGAAAGAAGGAAATTCTTTCTCCCACACTTTCTATTTCCAAAGATAATAACAGAAAACTAAGAGTGGTGGTTTCGCCACCTAGTAACTTTATTTTATTCATGACCCCCATACAACTCTCTAAAAGTCAAACCTAATGATTTTGCATAATAAAACAAATAAATATATGCACAAAAAAAGAAAATTACTTTTGCATAAAGCACAATATTCCTAAATTTTTCAAAATTAACTGCTGCCATAGTCACTAAATCTAAACTACAACATAATTCCCAGCAGGCCTTCAAGTGCACTTCAAAAACTAAAGTTAATCACACAGAAAGATAAAATAATCAAATTTAGTCATAAACACACAATGAATCACATTTCTTCAATTCTCAGTGATAAACCTGTCCACGAGTCTGAATAAATCACACGCACACACACTCAAACTAAGTCGCTTTTTTCTTTTTGGGTCTGAGGTGCACCGAATTAGATGACATCACCAAAGTCCTCAGTTCAAACTGATCTGTGAAAAGCCTGCTGTACGTTTTGTTGTCCTAGTTTGTATTCCCCACCCTCTGTTCCACTCATCTCCCCAATTCTTTAGCAGTTAATGGCTCCCTTCATAATTGATTTGCCATAAAATTTTTACATATGATTTATCTATCCATATAGTTATAGTAACTCTATGTGTACATAGATTATTTAATTTACAGTTTCATACTTCCTATCCCTTTGCATACTTCTCTCTTTCTCTCTCTGAATTTTATTTTTGTGTCCTATTCATGCTAAACTAAATAAATGTGTAAAATGCTGCACGCTTACTTACTCGGAACATAGTCCTCACCTTATTCTCCCTTTCTTTTTTCTGCTATAGAAGCAAGACACTTGATTTCCCAGTTGTTTTTGCAATTCAGGTGGCATAAGAGAATGCTGGCCAATGAAATGGCAGCAGATATCAGCTGAGTGCTTTCCCTGTAAAAAATGATTCAGATGTGCTTGCCATACCCGTGTTCTTTCCTTGTTCTAACCATAGCAAGACCCCTAGAAATAAAACAGTTTTACTGCAAAGCTGAGGAAGGAGACAGAACAGAATTACAGAAAGAGTTTGGGTCTTTGCTGTCATTGGATTTGAACTTTTTCCTCCAGACATCTTGTCATTTGATAAAAATGAGTTCCTAAATAATACACTGGATTAATCTGTTCCTTTATTTTCTACAATATGCCTGTATAGTCTATTGTATTTGATGATACTTCTATTCAAGAACATTTACGTGTAACAAACTCTTTGCTACAGAAATCAACACTGTAATAAACACTTGCATGCATGTCTCTTTTGGTGCCTATGCAAGAATCCCTCTGGTATACAGTTGGCTGAGCTGAATTGTGTCTTCTCACAATTCATATTTTGAAGTCTTATCCCCAGTAGCTCAGAAGATGACTCTGTTTGGAAATTGGGTCTGTATAGAGGCAATTAAGTTAAAATCGGGCTAGTAGGATGAACCCAAATCCAATCTGGTTGGTGTTCTGATAAGAAGAGTTAGACAAACCCAAGAAAAGGCATCAGGAATGTGCAGAGGGAGGGCTATGCGAGGAAAGTGGCCATCTACAAGAAAGAAAAGAGGCCTCAGGAGAAACCAAGTCTGCCAACACTCTGATCTTACATTTACCAAATACTAGTGAAGCAGGCTAAGTATCTTTCCATTTATGTATTCATCATCCTAGTTTTCTGTGAACTACCTCTTCACATATCGATGTTCAAATCAGTGAGTGCTCTCTATAATGATACCACGTAAGAAATCACCCTGGTGTGCAGTAGCCTTCTCTTAGCTTACTTCCAGCTTCCAGAACTGGCTGGGGGAAGGGGAGTTCTGTTTGTTAAATCGCCCAATCAGTGTTATTTGGTTATGACAACTCTAGCAAACTACCACAGTTCAGAAGTAGAATTCCTGGGTTAGAATGGACATAATTACTCAGTTTCATAAATGTTTCCAAACTGGTCTCCAAAAGAAACATCACTAGCAGAGCGTATGGATTCACGTGTTCACACCTCCACACCACAAGCTATTACATGACTTTTTAACTTCCACCAACACGCGAGGTACAAAGTGGGTCTCACTATTGTTTTTTGTTGTTGTTGTTGCTGCTGTTTTGTTTTGTTTGGGTACAGGGGATCAAACTCAGGACCTTACGCTTGCCAAGCAGGCACTTACGCCACTGAACTAAATCCCCGGCCCTCTCTGTTGTTTTAATGTGCACTTCTGATTACCAGTATAATTGGTAGCTCTTTTTAAGCTGCTTAGCCAACTACTCAAGTGTAACGTCTATGAACTGCTTACTTGTACTATTCCTCTATTTTTTCTTCCTCTGTCTTCCCCTAGGCTGCTATCTTGTTCCTTACTGATTTTTAAGAATTCCCTGTAGATTTTCAATGTAATCCTTTGTCCATAATATTCCTTGAAAATATCCACTGCCTGTCTCGTGTGTTTCTCTTTGTTCAGGACAAATTCTCCAAAAATTCTCTCTATAAATGAAGTTCGGTTTTCTTCATATTCTTATAGATACTACGTTATTGTTAGACAGTAAATTTTTACTAATCTAATAGGTACAATGAAGTATCTATTCTTGTCCTAATTTTTATTTACCCAATAACTAACGAAGCAAGCTAAAAATCTCATTTATTTATTCGTTATTCCAGTTTTCTGTGAATTACTTTTTCAGACAGCACTGAGCCTATTGGATTGTTCTTTATCTGACTGTTTGTCTTTTTCTTACTAATTTTTAGTTTTTCATAAATTCTTATATTAAATAATTTGTATTAAGTGGTGTATTGATCATATATTTTCACAGTAATATTACACAACAAACCATTCTAAAACTCAGTGACATAAGACAAAATTTATTCTGCCATATGAATTTTTAGATTAATTGTAAATTGGCTAATTGAACCTGCACTTGGCTCGGTTTGCCTCAAGTTGTAGTCTTAAGACCTAGATCTGATCCACATTTTTGTCATGTCCCTTTGGACAAGAAGGCTACCTGAAGAATGCTCTTCTCATGGGAATGGCAGAAATACAAGAGGGACAAGTAGTAATGTACAGTGCCTTTTAGGGTGAAGCCTCCAGTTTGGAGACTGCCTTTTCTATATTCCATAAGCAAAGTCTCATGGCCAAGTCAAACATTAATGGATCAGAGAAACGCATTTTATCCTTAGTAGAAAGAGCCTCAGAGTCACATGGCAAAGGATATGGGTATGGGGGAGGGGGAGATAGAAGAATTAGGACCAACAATGCAATCTACTTCATATGAATTAGTTGTAATATTGTATTCTCAACTGGTAACTTTTATTTTTCTTCTTTATGTTTTCTTTTCTTTTTTTTTTTTATCCATACTGGGGATCAAACTCAGGACTGCCTGCTTGCAAGGCAGCTGCTTATGCCACTGAGCTAAATCCCCAGTCCCTATGTTTTATTTTCAGAAAGAAAGTGTTTATATTAATGGACTTAAATATTTCAATCTGTACCATATTATTTTACTAGGGTCTTCTTTAAGAAATTATTTTCTCTGGCCCTAAATCAAGGCTGGCAGCTTCCTGACGCTGTTGGTTTCAAGCAGGAGCCTAAAGAGATGTCTTTCTATGGTCTGTTGGCCATTTCAGAACTTCGGCGGTGAAATGGTCAATTCACTAGAAAGAAGCAGCTAAAAGCAACCTCTCCCCCCACTCTTCCCCCTTGAGTGACTGTGAGCATGGCAGGCTGCGGTGGCCCAGGTTGGGAACCTCCAGCGTTTACTGGGACCCGAGCCATGCAGGGACCTGAGCCATGCAGGGACCTGAGTGCCGGGAAACTAAACAACTCTTAACCCCCTGGTGAGTGGCTGTGAGCTGGCAGGCTCTGATGGCGCAGGAAGGGAGCCACCCAGTGTTTACTGGGACTCACACCATGCCAGGACCTGGAGCACTGAGAAACCAATCAACCCCTCCTTGCCCTGGTGAGCAGCCATGAGCATGGCAGGCTCTGGTGGCCCAGGACTGGAGCCACTGGTGTTTACTGGGACCTGTGCATGCTGTGACCTGAAGCACAACCCCTCCCCTCTTGCCTGTTTTGTTTTATTGAACTTCAATGTACATGAACGTACGGACAGCTATTTTGAAGAGAATGAAAGACTCTACAACAGCCATTAGTGACTTCCCTATTATCTGGTTTTGAAGACCTGAAACGCCTTCCACATTCAGCTCAGATAATTTTATACTATGTTGTTTTGTATGAACTTGCTGTATGTGAAGACATGGACAACTATTTGAAAGAAAACAAGGGACAATATGATAGACAGTGAAGATCTCAGGTCACCTAGCTTTGAAATTTATATCTTACATTACTTTCTTATGTCCTGTTTTGTTCTATTTTGTTGTGTTTAATTTTACCCCTTTAAAATAAAAATTAAAAAAAATTTTTTAAACTGATATTTGGCTTTTCTTATCTTAGAAACAAAAATTATTTTCTACCCTAAGATAAAAAATTATATTCTGTTTGTCTTCCTAGAAGAATATTATTATAGGGGTCAAAAAATAATACACTGTAAATTAATATATGTATAAATGTAAGATTATATAATATTAACTAAGGGTCAAGGCAACACAGTTAAACAAGTGACCAAAGTTAAAACAGGATTACATTACACTTAATTTGTGTGTGTGTGTGTGTGTGTGTGTGTGTGTGTACACACTATGGCTTCAGGCATGATAAACAGGTACTCTGCCACTGAGCTTCCCTGTACAGCCAATGGATAAATTTTTGAGCTGAGTCTTTAAAACATATTAATGATAAAAGTTAGCAAAGAAAAAAAGATACAAGAATCATTGGGGATCTCACTGGTTTTTGGTTTTTTGAGACAGGGTCTCACTATGTAGTTCAGACTAGGCTTGAACTCACTATGTAGCCTACGTTGACCTCAAACTCACAGCAATCTTTCTACCTCAGCCTCCTGAGTTCTGGGATTACAGATGTGCACCACCATACTCAGCTAGGAATCATTAAACATCTTAAAACTTGACATTCTGTTATAGATAGACATTTATTGATGTAAGCAATATATTCAAAACTGTAAAAAACAAGACTGTGTAAATATAGTCTTCTAGGATCATATCATTATGGAAAAAGGAAAAAGAAGCCTCACAAAACAAAACTTAATAATTATAATAGAGTATCGGTTATGATGTTGGATTTGTAAAATCTATATCAGATAATAATGGGGTCTAAATAAATAAATAAATAAATAAAAATAAAAATAATGGGGTCTACTCTAATAGTTTGGGACAAAAATGAGGCACACTCTTAGTTTTTCAAGTTAAAATCACTTCCCACCTGCCAGACTGGCAGGGCATCTACTTATTATCTCTCCGGTCCCTCAAATTATTGAAAAACTCTAGGGAGCTTCATATGTCTCGAGGACAGAAAGCCAGAGAAGTAGCTTAGAATGCAACTGGCTGTGTTGAAGGATGCTGATGTTCTGTCCCTGGCACAGTTTCCTAATGAAGACTGATCCCCTGCCATCTAGAGTGACCTTTTCTTCTGTACTCTCATTGTTGTGGATCCTGTCAGAGGCCATAGTGACCTCAACATAGCAGCACTTGCCTTCTCCAAAAGTAAGTCAGGCATCTGTGCCTTCAAATTCTTAGTTTACCAAGCACAGTAGTTAAGTCAGGAGGCCTTACAGGTCAGCTACACCAAAAACAGCCCCTTTTGGGGTAATGCAGGTCACAAGAGGTGAATTCTAGTGTAAGGCTCTTTTAAATTCTCTCCCGCTAGTAAATCTTAATCAGAACCAGTTCAACATAAACAGACAAACCCTCTGTTGATCAGCCCAGCAGCTGAAGAAAGACTGGAAAGAACAAACTTTGTCAAGCTAAAAAAAAGACACTGTTACACCAGTAGCTGAGCTAATAAAGATAAAGATTTCATTAATGATGTGCAAACACTAGGAAATATTTTTCCTTACTTTATGGTTCACAGATAAAATACAAAATGCCCACTTAACTCTAAATTTCAAAGAAACAATAATTTTCTAGCACAAGTTACATCCTATGCAATATTTGGGACTAACTTATATTTACAATAAAATTTCTATGCTTTTATTTGCTAAATATGACCTCTCCACATTATCCATTTCATTAATGGTACAAATTAAGGGTGCAATTTGGCTCAAGCCCAGTTTCAATTGAGAACTAGAACCAAATCATGTCTGAATTTACAGCGGCCACCTGTGTATCTTCATGTCCTATCAGAGACTTGGGGTTGGTACACAAAACCAGAAAGTCAACTGACACCCTTTCACTTCATAGGAAATTGGGGGAGGGATATGTACTGGGGATCAAACTCATGACCTTACACTTACCAGACAGGTGCTTATGCCACTGAACTAAATCCCCAGCTCAGGAAATACTCTTTAGATTGCAAGGGATGTTTCCTGGCCACCTCCCAGAACTACATTTCTAACTACCTTTAGTCAGAAGATTTTAGTTCCCAGAAATGCAACCAGGATAAAAGAGAACAAGAAAAGCATGATACATTGTGCCCTGGTATCTGAGAGTCCCAATAGCAGAGGCAGACTCAAGAAAAACATAAGCAGAAGGGTACCTTTGGATATTAGAGTTTACATGTACAGATTTAGGGAACTAAATCTGAATTGCTTCAAATGATTAGGACAAAACTGGCTTCCAAATAGAGGACCAATTAAAACTAGAAGAAAAGCCCCAATGGATATGTACTTCAGCCCAGAAATTTAACGAGATGCTTGCCCTCCACTTTAAGACTTGAGAGAGAGATGCTATACTACAAAAGTTCACAATAGTGGAGCTTGAAAGGAACATTCATAACTCATTTAAAACTAACACCAAAGGTAAATAAATCTTTCAAATATGTAAAATGAAGCCATTAAAAAATTGTGTAATTTTAAAAAAGGAATTTTCTTAGATACAAGGGGAAATTACCTCCAAGATAAAGGAAAGTTTAAAAATACTTCAACTCTGTGTACACAGTAAATACCCAAAATAATAAATTCTAAGAAAAAAGTGGTAAACAAGCTAAATAAAATTAAAAGACAGTGTGGCTGGCGATTTAGCTCAGTGGCAAAAGTGCCTGCCTTGCAAGCAGGCACTTGTGAGTTCAATCCCTGGTACCAATAAAAAAAAAAAATTTAAAAGAAAGCTGCTTTTAGTGAGAGGTTTAAAAAGACACTTGGAAAATATCTAAAAATTCAGTAAAATCTAAAGGTTAATAAAGTAATTAAAATCCACATTGGGAGAATCATTCCTTTCCATTATCTTCCATCTCTAAACAACTTTATTATTCAAAGTGCAAAAGAAGCAAAGGATGGAACTGTGTCCTGCACTTAATTCTTACCAATGAAGAGGAATACATTCCTGAAGTGGAAGTGACAGGAACCTTGGAAGAAATTGAAACATATCACTTTAGAGTTCATTACAGCCAGGAAAGAAAACAGAAAGCAAAGTAAGACAAGTATCTTAGACTGCTTAGCAGTTCACAGAAAATATAAGGACGTTCCAGAGCCAGACTCTAAAGGACTGGTCAAAAAAACAAACTCAACTACCACAATCACAAATGAGGGAAAATGAGAGATATACATCCATATATCCAAAATATATGATATCCAAGGAACTTTCTAAAGAACTGAAATTTTTTTTAAGGACACACAAAGGAGGTAAAGATAAGGATGAACACATTAGTGTGGTATTATCAGAAGACAGATAAAACTAAAATGAAAGATTTGTGAAAAACATTTACAAAAGACAAAATGTTTTAGGTTGTATTTGAAGATGATGAAAGAGAAGAATGATACAAGTTCTCTTTCTCTAGGAAGATTTTTATAATATTAAAAGATGATCAAGAGGAAGAAAATTGGCAATTATTTTATTCTGCTTTCATCTTGTCTACCAGAGAAAATGATCTTAAAATGGAAAAGTTGTGCCAGCATATGGGAGAGGAAATTGATAAGATAGGAAAAAAGAAAAAGAATGCTCACCTGTTTGGATAAATGCACATTTTGGGGTGTATTTTGTTAAGGCAGGGTTTCTCATCTTCAGCACTCCTGACATTTTGGGCTAGATAATTCTTGTTGGGGACTGTCCAGTGTGTTGTAGGATTTTCAGAAGCATCCCTGACCTCTACACACCAGTAACCGCCATGTGTGATAATCAAAAATGTCCCCCAGAGAGTTCCAGATGTCCCTGAGGGAGCAATAGCACTCTAGGCTGAGAATGACTGCTTCAAAATAATAAAAAAGGGGTTATGTATCATCACAGAATCTTTGTTTGCATATTTGAGTAACAGTGGAAAATAGAAATAGTTAACAGAAGATTGAGAACTGACAAATGTCCCAAATATCAGAAATGACCTAAAAATTAAAACAAAAAATCAAACTGTATGTTGAACCTGCAAAATGGTAATCCCAAAAGCAAGCAAAGATCTCATGAGAGTACTTCACTGAAGCCAGGGAAGTGGGGAGGAGATGAAAAAAGACCTAAGACGTGCTATGTACACTTATCAAGTCCTCATTATGGATATAATCGTGAACTGCAAATATGTACTAATAAAAATAAATTTTTAAATATTTTAATGTTTAGATGTTTTAAAATAAATAAATGATAAGGTACAGTTCTGAGAGAAGATAACTAGTTGAAGAAGCAAATTTGAAGATTGTCAGAATATTAGCTGTGTTCAGCCATTCAAGACATTTTTTATCTTTTTTTCTTTCTTTTCTTTTAGTTCCTTTTTATTTGGTCAAGACACTTCTTTAAAAAGACAGGGAAACCAAATTAATAGTTGCCCCTATACATGATAATTTTAGAAAATAATGGATGAGAGAGGAAGGTGATGAAAAATGAATTAAGATGTGTTATGTATATATATAAATTTCCCAAGATAATTACAATCTTTATGTACTATAAACATCTACTAATAAATGTTTTAATTTTACTAATTAAAAAACAGTGGAATGAAAAAGTTCATTTATGATAACAATCAAATTTTATAAAATACTCATATGAAGAGAACTTGAAACACTCAGGAAGCTGAAGCAGAAGGCCTTTTTTCCTTGAACTAAATTGGAATTCTGCCAAAAGAGGAGGATGCATGGATATTGCATAGGCAACCAACAGCATTTATCACAAATTATTTGATTCCTAAATCTAATATTCCTTTGTTATCCCATTTTGAAAAAACAGAAACTTCAGAGGATAGCAGAAAAGCAAGTTAATCCTGTAAATTCCCATGCAAACATAATTTAGGAGCTCTAGCTCTGGACTAAGGTAAACCACTGTACTTCTAGGAAATCTCAGAGAGGTTGATTTTATTTCTTAATCTCCCTTCATTCCCACCCACAAACATGTACATATACACTACAAAGGAAACACCATCAGAGCAGGTCTTTTGTTTCACTAGTGACTATCACAGCACTTTAGAATGAATCCCAAAGTCAACCCCAGACGGGTAGAATCAATGTAGAAGCAATTTTGCCTCTCAAGCTATGCTATGGACTCTTCAACAAGCTAACTCAGGGGCCTCTTTGCATTGTTACCACCTCAAGGCCTCACCAACTGAGACGTAGTAATCTCTATCCCAATTCTCTGCCCTGATGCACATATACAAGTAAAAGAGACAAACGTTTACAGACTGCAACTTAAGCAATGCTAACTGCAACTGTACATCTGCAATGAGAAAAGAAGCTTATGTAAAATGTAAAACAATGACTGCTTCTTTCATCTAGAAAGTCTTGCTGCAAAGTGCTAGAGTATAGCTGATTTAAGTTCTAGCACAAGCTCCTTATCTCCTTACACGAATCAGTAACAAATTGAAAATTACAGGTAATACTTTGAATAACATTAATTTAAAAGAAGAACTAAAGCTATCAGGTTCCAACGCTGTGAATAATACTAAAGCAGAGGTTAAAGCTACCAAGTTCCAACTTCTGAGAGTCTTTCTTTAAACACTGCTTTTTCCATCAAATCAATTTCCTCAAAGACAGGAAGGACCTGAAACAGCACAGGTGTAATGATTGTGATAATGAAAGGCAAGAAAAATAGGGAGAGGTAGCTGATTAACCTGACAAAATTTTGCACATAGGAACTTGAAAAAGCTGCTACATCCCCAAAAAGTTAGTGATGATCTTACTAACAGATTACTGGCTGAATTCTAGGCAGCAAAAGTGTAGTTAAAAGCAGTAGTCAAACATGTTAAAATCAGGAGCAGTAGCTAATACAGTAGTCCTATTAACTTTAAAAAAATTCTGCCATCTTAATTATCTGTCATGTTAGAACAGATTAGCAACTTGGTTGAATTCAGGATCTCTAGCCCACATTCCTTAAAATACAGTATCCAAACAAGAATGAAAAAAAATCATGCTTTCTGAATCTCTGGGACTAACATTCCCATGAGCCAATGATCCATAAATGAACATTATTTTTAAGTCTTCATTATGAAATGCATAGTTTCTCTTCAGGCAGGATTAGGTTGCCAACTTCCTTTCTTAAATCTTGATCCCTGTTATTACAAAGAAAAAATAGAAATACACAAACAGGAGTCCATAGAAAACAGAGTAGAACTCCCATCCATTCACAGTTTTATCACAAAGAAAACCACACAATGTAAAAGTTGTCTTAATATGGGCAAAATATATTCTTTAAGACTCACAACTCTAACTCATCTGTCAAACAATGGTATCTCTACTCTCTACAATGATTTGCTTTATTAATCACTAATTCCCTGGATTTTTTCCCTTCGATATATTATATTTCTATAACCATGGTTCCCAAATTCAACAATGAAAAAACTAAAATTCATCTTCTTTGACCTCTACCCTAAACCATTCTTATGTTTCCCTAAATAGAAAAAGCCAATACTAAATTTCTGTTCTTGCATTTGCCCTTGGTCCTTTTTCTTTCCATTCTGCTGCCTACACATTTCCTCCAAAGACTTCTGACTTCCCAGTTTCACTATAATTGAAGTATTTACTCTTCTTTTTTCTGTTATTTCCTATTTCTTTGTCATGGCTGACTCATAAAATTCATAAATAAGAACTGTATACATATGATCTTCCAGCAAAAGTTATTTATAAATTCTATTGGTGTAAGGTTCACAGTAATGTAAGTGGTCAACGGTAATACTATCTATTGATTTTGGAGCACTTTCAACTCTGATGTGTAGCACTGTTGATATCTGTGAAAGTTTGTGAGTTGAAGTTTTCTAAATAGAAGAGATTATATCCTTCCATTTAATATATTGTTATCTATGTGTCCAATAACAATGTCTTACACATCATAAACGCTCAATAAATACTTTATTTGGTAGACAAAGAATTTTATAATGCATTAAAAGACAAACAAAAATACATCTTAAAAATCATAACCTTTGCCTTCAAATGGAATGCTCTCTAATTCAACTACTCATACTATTTATACCTTAAATATAAATACATAATATATACATGTATAAACAATATATACATAGACATACATAAATACACAAAAGTATCGTGGCACCTACATTTTCATCCATGACTTAAAAATTACATCCATTTACTTGAAAGAATGTTATGCAGCATTTTAAAATAGCATACATTTAAAATAAGTGATATTATGTGGAAAATTTTTATAAAATTAAATAAAAAAATAAAGTTCAAATATTATCTACAATGTTACTCAATTATTTTTAAAGCCAGGCAGAGAATAAAAAGACTGCAGAAAAAAAATCAATGAGATTATAGAAAATATTCTTTTTTTTTTCTCTGCTTTCAAAATTCTTACAATGAGAACTTGTTACTTTTCTAACTTATAAAAAATCAATTTTACTATAAAATTCCCAATATTTTACTGAAATAAGATGGAAAATTCAGACTATGTGTGGAAGGTAACAAATGGAAGCAAAAACATCTCTGTATTTTAGGTATCTTCATTTAACAAATTTGTCCTATGCGACTACTAAGGTAATTTTTATAGTGGGTAATGAAATTTTACACATCCAAATACCCCATTCAGATTTCATTGGTGATAATCCACATCTCCAAACCAGAACTATTCTCAACTCACTGACCTTTCAGTCTGAGTAAGTACGGTAGCCACAAACCCAGAACCATTCCCACTTATATTTTAGGCAAGCTATTGACTTTCAAGTATCCCAGAGATGTTGCAAGTCTTTCTCAGTGGCATATACCAATAACTCAAAACCTCTCCAGTCAATGAATTTCCTGATCCCTATCACCAGTTTCTTTCTTTTTTTCACTTGAACTCATGTCTTCCAATTCTCTCAGTGCAATTTACTACAGCCAGTGACAGTCACTCAAGACCCTAATTAGACAGTACCCTTCTGTCTACACGATCATTGTATCCCATGTTCGTTTCACACAGTGATTTTCACTTGATTACAAAGCATGGTCAAACAGTTCCTCTAATACCTAATATTATTGTCAATTGTATAACAAATATAAAATAAATGTTAAGTTTAGAAATTAAGGCTTTTTACTACTATCTTACTTGAAACATCATCCACTTACTATGAATAAGGTTTTGGTTAAAAGTAAAATCCCTTCAAATATTTTCCATGTTTGCTTCCTTTTTCTCCAGTCCCATGCCAAAGCACAAGCATCCAGGCCATATCTTATCTTTTCCTACACAGCATCCAATCGGCTTTTTATAGTCAGAAACTCTCTGAATGCAAAGCACGACCTTGGCTACTAACTTCCGCTGGCACTGGTTTGAAAGTTATTTATAACTTTATAATTACCGTGAAAGCCTACATTTCTCATAACTAGTTAAAACATTCCCTTTTTATATAATAATGTGATCTTTCCCTCAGAAGAAAACCCACATTTTAAACCTACAATATATAACTAAGACACAATAATTCAAGGGAGAAATGAAATCCAGCTCTTCTCTTCACAAACTTGACTCTTACCTTTCTGTTGCTTCCTATAAAGTAAATGTGCTTAAAATTCAGATCTTGGAGGGAATTTTCCAGAAAAATAAATGAGAAAACTTTAGGGAGAGAAAAAATCTTCTCGAAAGTCACAGAGTTAGAGAATACCAAGCTGAGGGGCAGTGACAGTGGGGCAGTCACTTTAGCTGAGCACAGTTCACCCAGGATAAGAAAGAAAGGGGAGGTTACAAACCAGGGTGGGTGGTATCTAATCCTGAACCAGTAGTCACTGACCTCACTGACAACTTGTTACTGAAAATACTTCGTTGAAAAAGGCCAGACACATACTTTGCCTAGAGACCTACATAGTTGTTAATAAGCTCTGAATGGGTTAGATTTAAACTTCTGTAAGTCCCTTCCCAAAATAAGGACCTCTTATTTCTAATTAAAGCTGGAAGTCTAATTAAAGAGTTATTGAAAGTGAAAAATGATAATACATGGATAACAGGTGCCCAGGAAATGTTTGCATCAAAAGGTCTATTATTTAAAATTGCATGTATTTGGAACTATCAATGATGGCATCAAGGCCATGTGTCACATCTGAGATAAAAGTTTTCTTCTGAAATCTTACCTGTGTCATAGTGTCACTTATATCACACTTTCTGCTTCCAGTATCTATGAAGAACCACATAATAAGCAAAGAAATTAAATTGAAGAGTTATCAAAAATATTATAAGTAGAACAGTTTAAAATTAAACCATCAAAAAGTCTTCTACACCAAAATATTTCAATGTTATCCTTTTTTGTATCTCCTATATCATTTGTAAAATATCTTAATATTTATCATATCAATATTTTAATATTCACTCAAACAATACTGAATATTCTTGCCTTACTATTATATCATTGATTCCTTGATACCATACTTGAACTTATATAGTGATTCCCTGGATATTACTACTTTCTGACCTTCTTCTAACTAGCTTTTAAAAGAAAAGGTGGTAACTATAATATGAACTATCATCTGAGTTTTGGCAGTCCTTGCCTTAAAGGACTGAATTCAAAATAAAAGAAAGCATTTATTAGCTCTAGAGACATTCTTGGAACAAATACTAGGGAGCCAAGAGGAAAGGCAGAGTCTGGAGATTGTCAGAGGAAATCAACTATGAAAAGGGTTTCATTTTATATGATTTGCAGAAATGCCTGCAAAATAAGTGTATTTCTACATAACTTCCTTATCATGTGCATAACTGACATTTATCTAAAGATTCTTAGTTGCTAACATACTGTCTCCCCCAGATTTTTTTGAAGCTGCTTTTTCCCCTTGGAGAATCTAGGAATAGCCTCTTTTCATAGAGAAACAAAGAGTAAGTTTTATGTCTCTCAATCCATCTTTTCTTGAATAAAGAAATCACTTGACACTTGCAAAATAGCAGGTTTTGTTTTAGAGCTTTAATAATGAATGTTTTCAAACCAGGACTGTTGAATTGAGCCCAAGATAAGATATCCAAATTCTATTATAAGCTTAGCCTGTCTAGCTGTAAAACCACAATAAGTTTCCTACCTGCTCTATATTTCTTTCTGTCCTCAAAATGAACATGAAAACCCCTATTCTTTCGACTTTTCAGTGGATATGTGAATTAAATGGATAAAAATCAGAAGTGCTGCAAATTACATTGCACTCCTCAGAGATGCAATACAGATAAAGCCTTATGATAGTTCTTGGTGCTATCCAAACAATTAACTATTATAAATATCTAAAAGATAAGTTTAAAGAGCTTTGCAAAGTATTTTTTTTTTCTTTTTAAATTCCTTACAAAAATATCTGAAGCCCCCAAGACAGGTTTTAACTGAAATACTTCCTTCTCCAACCACAAGGGGCCCTCTCGTAGCAATTCAAATCACACAAGGGCCCCACGGTCCTTTGTATTTATATTGCTTTGCTGACAGAAAACACAGATCACCAGTGTCAAATTTCCATACCTAACTATAGGGTAGCAAACAAACCAGCAAGATCTGGCTTTCTCTGTGTGATCACTGAAGCATGCTGAACACTAAATAGTTTCTGTAAACGACACAGTGCAGCATTTTGCATCCTGGCCTCCTTCCAGACTTTCACAGTAATTCCTTTTTGTCACCTTGCCCAGTTGTGTTCAATATTTATGTTCCTTCCCTATTTACTTGTTTCCTTTTTATACTTTTCAAACTTGAAAGTTTTGGCTCACATTCCTCTTGCAAGCAAACAAAGGTTACAAGAAGAAGAAATAGAAAAGAGAGAGAAAGAGAAAGAGAGAGAGAGGAAAATATGTAGAATAAATCAGGCCTATTTGCAGCAATCCTCCAAAGGTAATCAAAAGTATATTTTAAGTTAGGGTATCAAGGATCAGCCTATACAAAGTCATTCAGCTGCATGTATGGAGAACCTCTGGATATGGGGTCTTATATTAGCCAGCTAAAAGATTACAGGCAGGAAAGAAAAGTTCCAAAAAGAAAGGAATTCTGTCCCTATTGATAACATCTCAAAAAATAAGCCCTGCAGTGGGTATTCAGTTCATAATCAGAAAAAAATACAATTTTTGTTAAAATCCCTTAAGAATAAAAATAACTTTAAAATGAATCATAAACTTCTTTATTCTATAAATGACACATCAAAATCATGGCAATTTCAGGTTTTAGCTTTTAAAAATGTATTTTTCTAAATAGCTATCATAACTTTTTAGAATGAGGTTTAAGGCAAAGGAAATTTCCTATTTGTGATAATTAAAATGAATTTATTCAAGTAATATATGATAAATATTTCTGGTACCTTGTTGGATGCTTTAGATGAATCTACTCTTGCTTTAAGTATTTTATGTACAATAAAGATTTTTCATTGTCCCTTCTTATCCATTTTTTTTAATTTTTATTTTCTTGGTACATTTTTAGATATACATAATGATAGCATTCACCACAGGGAATTTGTACCTGCATATTACAGTTCTTGCATCTTCTTCTCCCACTTATTCTTATATTACCTACTAACTAACTATCCAGCTTCACTGAAAAAATAGAAGCTTTCCAGGGAAAGATCCCACATCTTCTCACCATCAAATCTACAAGCCACAGCAAGGAGCCCATTTTCTCCACCTCCCCTCCTATTACAATGCAAGAAATATCCTGCTTCAGGGGTGGGGATTTAGCTCAGCTGCATAAGCACCTTCCTTGCAAGCAGGCAGTTGTGAGTTTGATCCCCGGTACTGATTAAAAAAAAGAAAAAAAGAAAAGAAATACCCTGCTTCTATCAAAGACTCATCTCTCTTCTCCTGTTCTGAATCCTATCTTGCCACCCACTCCATGTGATTTCCAATCCTTTTGCTGCCATCAGGGCCATGTTTAAGTCTACCAACAACCTCTATGTGGCCAAACCAACACAGTCATCTCAGAGAACTGCATCATATCCCACGGCTTTATAAGAGATCCATAAGAGGATACCAAGTGGAACTTTTCCTTTTGTCCAGAATTAACAACTACAGTTCAAACTGAAAAAAATGATGCCATCTATAAACAACAACATGCCAAAGAATTTCTAATATTTGAGAACAGACAACTCACTCAGGACTTACTAAAAGGAAGTTAAGAATAGAGCTTCATGCCCTCCCTCTCTCTTATTCTGTCTTCTAGCCCCAACACTAGAGGAAAAGTTAGTAGGCCTAAAAAATTTAGATATCAAGGTCATCTACTTCCACTTCTTGAAGATACCAAAGCAGCAATAGTCTTGCCCCTCGGCATTCCAAGTCTTTCAAGATGACATCTGGTCAGTGCTGGTTAAAAGAGAGATGAGATTTAAATTTGGACAAAGTGACAGTGTTAGTCTGGCTTAAGTAGGCCTTTAAAGAGAAATGAAAATGGCACAAGCCTATTCACTGTATCATTAGGGAATGAGAAATGAAGATGCCAGAAAGCAAAGTAAAATGTAGCACCTGGAAAAAGTAGTTCATTCATAAATCAGTTGTATAACTGGCTCATATGCTGTTTCTCAAGTTTGTACTCTGAACCAGACCTCTCTCATTAGCCCCAGTGCATATACCCAACTATCTTCTCCATTTGGACAGCCAACATGCATTTCTGACTATGTCTCCTCAAAAAAGTGTTGATTTTTGCCTCTCAAACCTATTTCCTTCTATTATTCATATCTAGGAACAAAAATTGGTGCCATAGCCTAACTGATGAAATAAAAACCTAGGAATCAACCTTCATTCTTTTGCCTTATAACCACCAAGAATTCCCAACAACTCTACTTCCAAAATTTAGCATTATGTTCACTTGTCTCTATCTCCCCTCCAGTATTCCAAACTTTGCAACACATTCTCCATGTATCTCCTAAGTGATCTTTCAGAACACAGTTTAACACGTGTTACTTTCCTGCTTAAAATCATCTAATGGCTTCCTATTACTCATTACAGAAACAAAAGATTTTTTAAATTCTTAACCAAATCTACAAGGTTCGGTGTGGTCTGGCCTGTCAACCTCTCCCTCCTGACTCATAATATTCCCCCATCTAATTCACTGATTCCAGTTATACTTTCTGGTCATACCCAATAGTATTTCCTCAGGGCAACTGTACTTACAATTCCTCTGCCTAAAACTATGTATTTCCAGGCTGGGGGTTTAGCTCCGTGGTTCAACTGCCTGCCATGCAAATGCCAGGTCATGAGTTCAATCCCCAGTACCAGGAAAAAAAAAAAACACTATGTATTCCTAGACATTAACATGTCTGGATCATTCTCATCTTTCACCTTCTCAAAGAGGCATTTCCTGATTACTCTACCTCACTGCTCCCTGCCTCCAGTGACTTACACTGACACAGCTTTTTATTTGTTTAGTTGTTCTGTCTTCACTATGGAATAAAAACTAGAGGTAGTGGCAGTGTCCAATCACATGACATATGCAAATTAACTATAATCCAAGGTCAATCACCAGGACCTTCAGGAATTCAAATCAGGAAGACAGAGCTCTAGGAAGGCAGAGTAATCAAAGAAAATTTTCTGGAGGAAGGTACATTTGCACTGACACAGAAAAGATGACACAGCATCATAAGAGATAGTGCTTGATTTTATTTGTCCAATAACCTTCAAATCTATGCTTTATCTCCATCTCTTTAAAGTTACTTTCCTGGTAAACTACACCTTTGTTCTGCTTGTTGTCTTTCTGTATTATATTTTCCCCCAACTTCTTCCTTTTCTTTTATCTTATTTTGCATAAATCTAACTATGACATTTAAATGCTAGTCAGAGTATGTATAGTACTTAAATGTTTACATTTCAGTTCAACTATTTCAGGACAAACTACTGAAGTTGAGTCATTAGCTTTATTGTCCTGGTGATAATAGAAAGGATACAATGAATAGGGGGTTTTTTCGTTAATTTTTATCATTTAATTTTCTCAATGTTCTCTGCCTTAACTTTGGCAGCCCATCTTGCTGTTAGTCAATAACTTTAACAAGCATATAATTAGTCAGTCATGTTTGATTTTAGTTCATTGATTACTTGTTATTTCTCTTTAATCATCTAAGTGAAAATTCCCAGCACATACCTTCTAAAAGGCATTTTTATTAATTAATCACCTTATCAATACCTTGAATATATTAATAAACCACAGCATTTTGTATTGATGGTTCAAAATCCAATTTGCTTGTGTAGATTTAAAATCACAATCATTTCCAAAGATACAGAATGATAGAACTGTGGGGGACCGGTAGTGGCTGAAAAGATAATAAGTATGAAATATAAATGACCTTTATTTTGAGAATGCGGAGAGAGACACCTCCGATCCCCTGGGGCGCGGCATCTACCCCCAGGGTCGTCAATCTCTCCATGGAACACGTGGAGTGGAGGCATATAAGTATCTTCTGTTTGGGGTGGGACCTAAGGGGGCATTAGGGATGCACAGGTAGCCCGTTGGTCTTTATTTGGCACCTGTTATGGTTTGAAAACTGGTGGTCAACTTAATGCCAGCTGGATTACATCAGCATGCATTGAGAGAAGATGCTCCACCTGAGGAGGGTTGTCAGGGTAAATAGGTGGAGAAGAAGGGAGGTGTTGAGAGGGATTGAGGCGTTAAGGAGGCATTGTGGGTTCTCCTACGAGATGCTGTCTGAGCTGTTGGTTCTCCTGGAGAAGCTTTGGTCTTCACATCGAGCATTGCTTCCTGGCTCTGGAGGGGAAGACATGTGCTGCCTGGTCTCCAGGATGAACTTGTCACGCTGCTTCCTGGCACGTACCGGACTGTGCTTGTCGTTGGAAGAGCTCGGGGCCTCCGTGTCGCTGAGGACAGCTGTGGTGCCTTTCAGGACAGCCCCTCTCTTTGTTGTGAGTGTGACTTCTCGGCTCCAGTGTAGGACCCTCATCCCACTAGCACAGCTCCTTCACGCCTCTGGTGTAGACTTTCTGGCTTCTACCGCTGACCCTTGGGTCTTCCTGGCACGGATCCGTAAAAGAGACTGGTGTGAGTCCTTCTTATGGGCTCTGGACCTCCAGTTGGACTCGTGGGAGGCACTGTCCTGAGCTCTGGGTTTTCATCTGGACTCATGTGGGACATGTGCTGTGGGGTTTAGACCCTTGACTAAATAATCTATGTCTTTGGTGTTGTGGATAAATTTCCTGCATTTTCCTGTGTTAACTCCTGGTGACCATTATAAAAATATTATAAACTCCATGTCCTAATCCTAGTTGTTCTCTGTGTACAACCCCTGACTCCAACAGCACCATAGGTAAATTCCTAAGGGTGGGGGAGATGGAGTCACAGGTAACTTCCTAGAGGTGGGGAAGATGGAGCACCTTGGTTCTGGCTACAGTGTCCTATCTGAGCCAAAACTCTTTCACAGAACACTTAGAAATTTACATTTACTGTCATTGAAGCTTCAAACTGCATAAAAAGAATATATAATACTGCTTCTAAAGGATAAGCATATTTAATTTTCGATACAGCTTTTAAGTGTTAAGGAAACCATCCTGTGATTTTAACTTCAAAAGCCTTATCTCTTGTTTAAGGAAACAAAGACAGTAGATTTTCTAGTTGTGCAAATGTAAAGCAAGACTCACCTAAATGTGGTGAAGAAAATGAATGCAGTTGTTTCACACAGAGAAACTGTATGAGTTATAACTCTGTAGACTTTTATTGTTTCTTAAACAGAACAATTTATTTTTTCTGGATGTGTTTACCTGATCTTCCAACCCCTTATAATTTATATTCTTTTATTTTCTAATGATCTTTTTTAATACTCTGAAATGAGAATGATAGTTACTAACTGCATGCTAAATATCTATGCTGAGCCATTAATACATATCTTATACACATATTTCATATATATGTATACAGATAATTTCATTGCATAAGTGATCAAACACATTTGTGATACAAGACATAAAACAGTCCACTTAGAAATAGAATCAGTCTGAATGTGACAGATATAAATGTAAGATGCATTGTATTGTCAATTCAAATACCAAAAGCAACATTATGCTAGTGATATAATTTTTCTGAAATGGTAAAAAAAACACTCAATACAATACAGAACAAAATAAAAAATAATATTCCTTTGATATACAGGCTTCTATACTTAGAAATTCAGATTATATTAAAACCCAACAAAAAAAAACTTCATGTTTATCAGTAAAACAAGAGTTAGTTCCTAGTTTGAAACTTATAAAAAAAATGCATGCATAAATGTCTACCAAGATAAACTTGCATAACATATGAGACCATTCTTAATTTTAAAGCAGAGACCTATACTTATCAAACCCTCTAAAGTATTTGGCATGACAAAGATACTTCAGTCAAACTAGTCAGATTTCTAAACCTTTTCCTATGCCCATCTGCTCACTTTCTTGTAAAATCCAGTTTGAACAAAAAACTGCTAAAGTCAGTTTATCAAGAAACACACACATATATACACACACACAATAACTGATTGAATTCCTCATCTGATCAAGTTCTTCATCCTACCATACCCCATGTATCTTTAACAAGAATTGTGTTAGGTTGCTTTAGCCAGAATCTCCCTTATCTCTGATGCTTCCTGTTGGTAATTTTCCACCCACTGACCCCTACCCTGCTGACTTGGCTATAAAATTCCCACTTGCCTTTGCTATGTTAGCTCAATCTCTCTTCCCAACTACAAGATTCCATTGGAGTCATCTGTATTCCCATGGGAATTATCTTAGTCTTCTTTAGCATGTCTTAAAAATTATCATTTAATAACTTTTTCTTTAACAATCCCAGGCCAGATGCCCAGCAACCTTCTTTCAATCTTGGGAGCTGAGGCTGCAGGAGTTGACTTCCAGTGCACCAGGGCTAGCTTAGGAAGAGCTTTGGACATCACCTCCAGTGGTTAGGAGCCCGTTCAGCTTCCTGGAACACTGGAGGTGGCACAGGAGGTCCTGTGGGCCTGACTGGGCCACACTCACCAACCTCTATTCAGTCCCAGGAGCCAACGGTGCAGGAGGTGATTTCCAACACGCCAGGAGGAAGCTTTGGAACATTGTTTCAAACTCAGAAATATAGGAAAATGACAAGATGAAAGACCAAAATGCAATCTCAAACTGCCAGCCCATTCCAAGAAAGCCTAGGAGCCATGTACGTAGAAGAAAATATAAGCCATGCACCCAAAATGTCTGAAGTGATATCAACTGAAATAAAGAAGCAACTCTAGGAAGCTAGAAAAGAACTCAAATCAGAAACAATCTCACAGGTAAAAGAAGAAATAATAAAACTAATGAAAGAAACATTGAACACATCTAAAGAACACACAGTTAAAAATTAAAGGAACAATGCAAAAAGATGGAATTACTGAATTAATAGTATAACAAACAAACAGAATGCATGAAGCAGATTCAAAGAGATATACAGGAAATAAAAAATTCCATTGAAAGTTAGCAAAATCGCCTCAACAAAAGTGAAGATAGAATTTCAGACCTCAAAAACAAGATTGCAGCTATTGAACAGGAAAGGAAAGATCTTTTAAAAATAACAAGGAATCAGGAAATAACAATTCAACAGTTGCAAGATGATGCAAATAAAAACAACATAAGATTGATAGGGATAAATGAAAAAGAAGGGGACAACAAAAATGATATCAAGAGGCTATTTACAAAAGAAATAGCTAAAAATTTCCCAAACATGAGAATGGAAACTGACATATGGATTAGTGAAGCATATAGAAACTCTAAATAGTCTAAAATAAAACTACACCCAGACATGTAATAATCACCATCCTAGAAATCCAACATAAGAACAGAATGCTGAAAGCTGTTAGAGAGAAAAGACAGATCACCTATAAAAGAAAACCTTTCAGAATAACAACAGACTTCTCAACACAAACAATGAAGTCATGGAGTGAAGTATTTCAGATCCTAAAGGAAAACAATTCCAAACCCAGACTGATGTACCCTGCAAAACTGTCTTTCACAATGGATGAAAAAATAATAAACTTCCATGACAAAGAACAGCTGAAGAACTTCATGATCACCGAACGAACCCTACGAAGAATACTGAAAGACATTCTAGATACACATAGGAAAAAAACACTAAGCAAGGAAGACAATTAAACAGAACATAAAAGTAAAGATGCAACAGCAGAAAGATAACATGTCAACAATAAACCAATAAACAACACTTATAACCATTAATGTAACTGGCCTCAAGTCACCAATTAAAAGAAACAGACTGGCAGAATGGATTAAGAAACAACATCCAACCATATGCTGTCTACAACAAACCCATCTAACCCTAAAGGAAACTCAAAGATTGAAAGTCAAAGGATGGAAAACAATACTTGTTGGGGCTGGGGATTTAGCTTAGCAGCATAAGCGCCTGCCTTATAAGCAGGCAGTCATGAGTTCAATCCCTGGTACTGATAAAAATGAAAAAGACAAAAAAAAAAAAAAAAAAAAACAAACAATACTTCTTGCAACAGGAACCCAAAAAAAAGCAGGGGTAGCTATTCTGTTTGCAGACAATGTGAACTTCAAACCAAAAATGACCCAAAGGGATAAAGAAGGTCACTACAGGGGTTGGGGATTTAGCTCAGTGGCATAAGCACCTGCCTTGTAAGCAGGCGGTTGTGAGTTTGATCCCCAGTACCGATAAAAATGAAAAAGACAAAAAAAAAAAAAAAAAGAAGGTCACTACGTACCAGTTAGGGGAAAACTTCAAGAGGAAGAGATAACAAACTAAAATATATATGCACCAAACTCCAAAGCACTCAGCTATACAAAACAAATATTAACAGAAATGAAAAATCAAATTAGCAATAACACAATTATAACAGGAGACCTTACCACAGCATTGACACAAAGGGACAGATCAACTAGACAGAAAATCGGCAAAGAAATAACAACTGAATCATACCTGTGAACATAAAGACTTCATAGACGTATACAGACTGTTCCGTCCAACAACATCAGAATATACATTATTCTCAGCAGTACATGGAACATTCTCTAAAACACAGACCATATACAAGCCGACAGAACATATTTAAGTAAATGCAAAAGAAGTGAAATTATCTCACACATGTTAACAGACCATAGTACCATAAAACTAGAAATTAATGATAAAAGAAACTGCAAACACCCCACAAACACATGAAAATTGAATGATACAGTCTTTAACAATCAGTTAGTCACAGAGAAAAATTAAAGAAGAAATTAAGCAATATCTACAAGCAAATAAAAATGCAAATACAACTTACCAGAATCTGTGAGATGCAATGAAAGTGGTCCTCAGAAGAAAATTTATTGCAGAGTTCTCACATCAGGAAAACAGAATGAACACAAATAAACAACCTGATGCTACACCTCAAACATCTAGAAAAAGAAGAACAAGTCAAGCCCAAAGCCAAAAGAAGGGAGGAAATTATAAAGATCTGAGCAGAAATTAATGCAACAAAGACTAAGAAAACAATACAAAGAATTAATGAATCAAAGAGTTGGTTCTTTGAAAGAATAAATAAAATTGATGAGCCCCTAGCCAATCTTATTTTTTAAAAAAGGAAAAAAAAAACTCAAATTCATGCAATAAGGAATGGAAAAGATGAAATCACAAGAGACTCTGGAAGTACAGAAGATCATCAACACCTATTTCAAAAACCTCTACTCTCATAGGTTCAATAACACAGAAAAAATGGACAGATTCCTAGAAATGTATGAACTACCAAAGCTGGGTCAAGAAGATGTAAAATGGCAGAATAACCCAATTTCTATTAATGAAATTGAAAATGTAATTAAGTCCTCACCTACGAAGAAGAGCCCAGGCCCAGATGGATTCACTGCTAAATTCTACAAGAAATACAAAGAGGACTTAATACCAACACTCCTCACACTCTTCAATGAAATTGAAAGGGAAGCAATTCTTCATAAGTCATTCCTGGAAGCAAATATTACTCCAGTACCAAAACCTGAGAAAGACCCAACTAAAAAGAGAACTACAGGCCAATCTCCCTAATGAACATAGGTGCAAAAATTCTCAATAAAATATTGGAAAACAGCATGCAGCAAATCATCAAGAAGATTATACACTGCAACCAAGTGGGATTCATCCCAGGCATGCAGGGATGGTTCAACATATGTAAATCAATAAATGTAATACAACTTCTGGGAGAACATAGCAGATAGATAACAGCTTTCTGAGATACCCAGCTTAGAATCCAGGAATGGTGCAGTGTAAGGAGTCCTAAGCAAGGGGAGATATACCATGCCAACCCAGGAATGAACTAAGCTGAGAGAAACCAATTGAAAATGCAATCCTGGTGCTATAACCGGAACAGATAAAATCTCAGCACCGAAGCTGCAACCCAGGCCTCTGGAAATCGCAATTTGAATTTCCTGCCACCACTGCTGCGTCCCAATCAGCACAGCAGGGAGAGAAACACTGAAAGCTCTGAGAGCAGGAATCAGTGAACAGAGCTGAGAGCGGGACTGGCAGGTATCCCTGAATTGACCTGTGATGAGTGAAAGGAATGGGGACCCTTCCATAAAGTAGGAGGCTCCAAAAGAGGACATTCTGGGACCAGGCAGAATAGCCGAAATTGGACGCTGCAGTGACTTTAGTCACATATTCCCCTCTCAAGCGGGATTGGTGCAGAGTGCTTGGCCTGGTGATGCCACAGACTAAGATCCAGTAGGCTAGCCCAAACCAGGTCCCAGCGCCTGGCGGTGCACCCTAGCAGTGAAGACTTCAGTAGGTTGACCTGGAATGGCAGGCCCAACAGAGGCTACCCAGGTCTGTGTCTCCCTAGTACACTGAAGTGGGCAGGAACACCTAGTGGGCTGATTCAAACAAACTGTAAAGGACAAAGAGAAAAAAAAAATTGGGCCCCCTACATACACTTGTATGGAAGGAACAAAAAGTATGGGAAGAGGGAGCAACAAAAAAGAGTCCTCGGCCTCCAATCCTGAGAACACTGATCCAGGAAAGGTAAATGCAAAGGAACACAGAAAACATACAACATCAGACACGGCACCAACATACATAAAGTGCTATCTCCGGAGCCTCAAAGACGAGTTCAAAAATGAAGTATTTAATGAAATAAAGCAAGAAATAAGTAGAATAGTTAGAGAAATGCTAAGCACCACCCAAGAAAAAAACAGATGGTGGAATGAAAGAACAGAAAAAGGGGAGAATTGCTTGATGGAGAAAATAGAGAAAACAGAATATGAAGCAGGTTCAAAGAGATTACCAGGAAACTAAAAATTCTGTTGAAAGGTAGCATAACAGCTTAAAAAAAACTAAGGATAGATTATGTGAACTGGAGGGCAGATTTGTAATGTGGGAGCATGAAATGAAAAACTTCTTAAAAATAACAAGAAAACAAACAACAAATAATACAAAGACTAGAAGATGATAAGAGGATCTATAACTTAAGAATTAAGAACATAAAAGAAGAAGTAGGGACACAAACAAATGAACTACAAAAGCTATTCACAGAAATAATCCAAGAGAATTTCCCTAATTTAGCAAAAGGTAAAGATAGACTCAGATGTATGAGGCATACAGGACCCCAGCCACCTACAACCCAAACAGAGCTACACCCAGGCATATAATAATCAAAATTCCAGAAATCCAATATAAGAACAGAATATTAAAAGCCATCAGAGACAAGAAACAGATCACTTACAAGGGAACACCCATCAGAATTACAGCAGATTTCTCGGCACAAACCATCAAATCACGAAGAGCGTGGGGGGAAATAATTCAAGCTTTGAAAGATAATAACCTCCAGTCAAAATTAATATATCCTGCACAACTATCCCTAGAAATTGATGGAAGAACAAGGTGCTTCCAGGATAAAGAGGAACTAGGGGAATTTGCAACCACCAATTCAACTCTACAGAGAATACTGCAGGATACTCTAAAAAAGAAAAATACCAAGATTCCAGAAACAGTGGCAGAGAGGCCACAATGAATGGAGCAGAAAACGAAATGAAGAAGATAAATGACAACAAACGACAGAAAAAGAGCTCAACAGAAATGAGGCAGAGAAGGTTGGATTGTAGGAACAGCTATTTTGGAGAAAACAAGACATCATAATAGCTAGTGCTGATTTAGTATCATCTTGTTTTGAAGTTCCATCAAGCTTTTGTTCTTCTGTCTCCAAAGGTCTTAACATGTTGTATCTCATTGGATTATATTATATGTGATATTATAAACAAAAACTTTTATAGAGAAGGAAATTATACAGAAACCATTGTTCATTTTCTGTTAATTGATTCTAAATACCCTGTAATACTGTCATTCTCTTGAATGGTTTTACATTGCCTTGATATGTTTGATGCTAGAGTATACAAAGTTATAGTTAAAGATTTCAAGGAAAGAGACACTATGGTAACTACTTTTATGTCAGGATATCTTATGGTGAAACACTATTTTTGCTTAAATGGTTATGTTTTGACCTGAGCTGTTTTGTTGTTATGCCCTCTTTTATCTCAATCTCCTTTTTTATTATTTACTTTTTTATCTTTTCAATTAAGGGAAAAATAAATAAAAAATAGCAGGATATAACTGGATATAGCAGGATATAACCCACTTTGATTTCCTATTAACTTGATTTGAAACCCTGTATTGCTCTCACCATCTTGTTTCGACTGATGTTCCTCTATTCTGTTTTGCTTGGTAGTACCAAGTTCAAAAGTATAGGCAACAACTGTGAAGACAATAACATTCATTATGACACCCATTCTGGTTGACTATTATCTTCTTATGAAGTCCTGTAATGTCTCCAGTGTTTTGACTTTATTGGTTTTGTTCTTTACTGTTTGTTCAATTTTGTTATAACTGATGATATAGGCAATTCTTTTTAAGATATCAAGAGGCAGTATGGTAACCATTGTTGGTCATCTTGTATTTTATTTTTTACATTATGTATTATGTCCATCCTTTTGATTTGACTGACTCTGTTCTGCTATGTCACATTTGGTTTTACTCTCCTCAAAAAAAAGTAATAAGAACTGTGGGAGTAATAAAACCCAAAATGTGTAATTGTCATTGTACAAAAGAGAGGAAAAAAAAGTGCTCTAAAGGATATAACTGCATGTATATTTAAGTGTATAAGATAGATAACCATATTACTTAGTTTTGTTGGATCATTGAACAGAACTGTTTACAGTCTCACTGTTTGAAAGTCCACTTTATATGCTTTAATTTTGTAACTTGAACAACAATTTCTAAGATGATAATATGTAATCTATTAACTAATGATTTCCTACTGTTTATTTTTTCTGAAATTCTGTATAACTTGTACCCTTTTTCTGTTTTTTTTTCTTTTTCTCCTTAAATAAAAATAAATAAGT
Source organism: Cavia porcellus (assembly GCF_034190915.1). NCBI lineage: Eukaryota > Metazoa > Chordata > Mammalia > Rodentia > Caviidae > Cavia > Cavia porcellus. The sequence continues at coordinate 26,572,798 of NW_026947511.1, forward strand.
AAATAAATGTAATCCGCCATATCATTAGAGCCAAAAGTAAAAATTACATGATCAGGGCTGGGGATTTAGCTCAGCTGCATAAGCGCCTACCTTGCAAGCAGGCAGTCGTGGGTTCGATCCCCCCGGTACCGATAAAAAGGAAAAAGACCAAAAAAAAAAAAAAAAAGAGTTCAAGAATCACATGATCATTTTTACAGATGCAGAAAAAGGTTCAACACTCATTCATGATAAGAACCTTACAGAGAATTGAAATAAGATGGTCTTTACCTCAATACGATAAAGGCCCTCTATGACAAACCAACAGCCAGCATCATATGAAATTGCCAAAAACTGAAAGCCTTTACCTTAAAATCAGGCACAAGACAAGGATGTCCCTTATCACTGCCCTTATTCAACATACTACTGGAAATACTAGCCAGAGCAATTAGATAAGAGAGAGAAATAAAAGGGGTAAAGATAGGGAAAACAGGAAGTTAAATTACCATTATTTGCAGATGATATGATACTCTACATAGAAGACCCCCAAAACTCCTTTGAAAGACTCCTAGATATAATAAATAAGTTCAGCAAGGTAGCTGTATACAAAGTCAGTACCCAAAAATCAATAGCATTCTTATACACTAACAACAAAATCACTGAGAGAGAAATAAGAGAAACCACATCCTTCACACTAGTATCCAAAAAAATGAAATACTTAGGAATTAATCTAACAAAGAAGTAAAAGATCTATTCAAAGAAAATTATAATATCCTGAAAAAAGAAATCAAAGAGGACCTCAGAAAATGGAAAGACATCTCTTATTCATGGAGCAGAAGAATAAATATTGTGAAAGTGGCCATTCTCCCAAAATTGTTATACAGATTCAGAGCAGTCCCCATCAAAATACTACTAGCATACCTCACAGATCTAGAGAAATCACTCCTAAAATTCATCTGGAACCAGAAGAAACCTGGAAGAGCAAAGGCAATTCTAAACAGCAAAGGCAAGGCAGGAGGCATCACAATACCTGACCTGAAGTTATACTACAAAGGTACTGTAATAAAATCAACAGTGGTACTGGAATAAAAATAGACCTGATGATCAATGGAATAGATTAGAATATACAGCCACAATTACAAACATATTCAACCACCTTATCTTTGATAAAGGAGCCAAACATGTTCACTGGAAGAATGATAGTCTCTTTAATAAATGGTGCTCTTTTTTTCAGCATATGGAAAAAATGGCTCTCCATATGCTGAAAACTAAAACTTGAAACTAGACCCATGCCTATCATGATGTACTAAAATAAAGTCTAAATGGATCAAAGATCTAAATATTAAAACAGAAGCACTAAATCTGTTGGAAGACAAAGTAGGTAAAAATCTTGAAGACATTGGGATAGGTAGCAAATTCATGAACAAGAATCAAACTGCATGGGAAATACTTCCCAGAATCAATAACTGGGATCGTGTCTTACTAAAGAGTTTCTGCATGTCGAAAGAAATATTCAGCATACTGAAAAGAAAACCCACAATTTGGGAAAAAATCTTAGTGAACTGTCCTTCAGACAAAGGACATATAAAGAAGTTTAAAAAAATCAGACCCCCAGAATTCAAAGACCCAATCCAAAAATGGGCATTCAAGATGAATATACACTTCTCAGATGAAGAAATACAAATGGCAAATAAATACATGAAAAAATGTTCATCATCACTACTCATTAGAGAAATGCAAATTAAAACCACACTGAGATTCCATCTCACTCCAGAAAGAATCAAGGATCAAGAAAACTACCAACAACAAATGCTGGAGAGGCTGTGGGGGAAAAAGGAACTCTTCTGCACTCTTGGTGGGAATGTAGACTGGTGCAGCCACTGTGGAGGTCAGTCTGGAGATTCCTCAAAAAGCTGGGATTGGAAGTTCCATTTGACCCAGCTATTCCACTTCTAGGTATATCCCAGAAGAACTGAAAACATCAGACCACAGTGATGTATGTGCACCCATGTTTATAGCAGCACAAATTGTAATAGCCAGATCTTGGAAACAACTTAAGTGCCCATTAACTGGGGAATGGATAAAAAAGTTTTGCTATTTTTATACAATAGAGTATGACTCATCTATAACGAATGATCACATTGAGATATTTATAAATAGAAGGATGCAATTTGAGACCATACTCATTCATGAAATAAATCAAACTCACATGTATAAATACCGTATAGTCTCCCTAGTGTAAGAAATGGTAAGAGTACATAAGAATTTATGGTAATCATGATTCCCCATTACATTGCTTTGAAGCCTTATAATGCTTTCATTCATTAGTTGGAATGGTTTTATTCTGTTTTGTTTGATAGTATGAACAGCTACTTTGAAGAAAACAAGACATTATGGCAACCATTGCTGATTTAATATCATTTTGCTTTGAAGTCCTACCATGCTTTTGTTCTTCTATTTCCATTGTTCTATCATGTTGTGTCTTATTGAATTTTAATACATGTGATAGTATAAGCAAATTTTTTATGGAAAATGAGATATTATAGTAGCCATTGTTCATTTTCTGTTATTTGGTTCTGAATACCCTGTAATACTTTCATTCTCTTGAATGGTTTTATACTATTTTGTTATGTTTGATCTTATTGTATGTGAAGGTATGCTCAACTATTTCAAAGAATGAGACATTATGGTAGCTACTGTTAATATCTAGTTGTCTTATTGTGAAGTGCTGTGTTGCTTACATTGTTCTGTTTGATCTGCTTTGCTCTGCCCTCTTTTGTTTTATTCGCTTTAAAATAAAATTAAAAAAAAACAATCCCAGGCTAATTAAATGTCAGGTGTACTCTGAAACCACAGTAGTTTTCTACCACTGTCCGAAGGTGGAAAGGGAAAAAGAGGACTTGAAAATCGTTGCCTCTTTACAAAACTGAAATGAACAAGGAGTGGGAGACAAGGTGAGAGAAAGGGAAGACGGGAGGAATGGAAAAAGAAAAGCCCTAATAGGACTGGCAGAGCACAAACTGGAAAGGATTGTTGAAGTCTCATAGATAGTGTTCAGAGCATAATGAGAATCCTAGGTACTGCACTGAAAACAACTATGCAATTTCCTTAAGAAAAGGAGCTAGTGGATAGTACCTACCAGACAATACCATAGCTGAGCCAGAAATGAAGCCTCTCCTGAAGAGAATGGATATCCCCACTGTTACTTATTTTAAAGAAGAATGAGTCCTATGTTGGGATGAAAATGTTTTTAGCCAAAAAGAGAAGAAAGTCCTTTATCTCTCTGATCTCCTGTGGTTTGAGTGGACATCTGTGATGCCTACCTCCTTCCTCTCTGTGTAAATCCTAGTTACAATATATTGTGGAAAGTCAAGGAAAGGATCCATGTCCTGAATGAAATAGAATAGAAACCTGCAAAACATGCAGCCATGTAGCAGCAGGATGAGGTCCACATAGCAGAAGAATGTGATGGACCGCTTCCTGAGCACAACTGAGACAGCTCTGGGGATGACTCAGAAAAAACACTTTAAGGAGCTAATTTCTGGCACTTAGTCTAAACTTAAGCATTAGAAATTGACTTTATTTTAAAAGGATACGTGATCTTATTTTATAAACCAAAAGTTGAATTACAGGCATTTGAGCTATACAAAGTTGAGTCTTCAATAAATGGTAGTACTTATTTTCCTGATGGTAGTTATTTTTAATCATATTAACTACTAGCAAATGGTTTGCAGTTCACTTTGCATTTTAGGCAGGCTGCACATCAGTTTTAGCAGCGAGCAAGTGCAAGAAAGAGAAGGAACTAAGCAACAATAAGTAGCTCAACAAGAATAAAGCAGGGAATTGACCAAATGATGGGGCTGAACTCCCAAGACTCCTAGAAAGCAACCCAAAGTAGATTGGGGATTCAGAGGATATAGCAAATTTACATTTAATTACAACCATTAACATCTAAAAATCAACTATCCTGTGAACAGGGCACTGCAGAGGAATTATCTTCCAGCAATGTTACTGTGTATTAAATTTGCCCTATTTCAGATGGTTCAGCTAGAAACTAACAAGATTGGGGGGGGGGGTGTCAAGTGCCTCCAGGTTTCTCCAGGACACTTGAGACCTGAAACTAAAATCCAAGATTCCACATGTGTTGGCTATGCCCGCAATCTAAGCAATTTAGGAAACTGTGGTAGAAGGATTACGAATTTGAGGCCAATTTAGGCAATCTAGCATGATCTAAAATTTAAAAATAAAATAATACAAAATGTTTGGGGATGTAATTTAGCACTCCCTGGATACAATGTCTAGTATTAGGGGGAAAAATACAGATTCCAGCTAAATGGTACATACACTCATTGAGAAATGAGTCTGGCTGAAACTCTATTTTGCTAACAATGGTGTCTCCAGGGGTGAAAGGTTTGACATGGCCATTCTTTACATCTTTAGATATTCCCCCAAAGCTTCATGTGCTCACAGATGGGGTTTTTCAGAAGTGAGTGGATCTAGGGTGTGTGATCTGGGATTAAGAGTATGTGGTACTAGATTAGTCCACAAACTGGTTTATCAGAGTTCTGAGTGTGGATAATGGGAAAGCCCAACATAGATGTGGGTGCCGCCACCCAATAAGCTTGCAACCTGGATGGAATAAGAGGGAAGGAGAGGCTCACTGTTTGCTGCTTCACTGCCTCTGCCTGCTCTGGCATGGATTGTTTCTCCTCGGCAGTGCCCTTCTG